>NC_081552.1:78445122-78805122 GCF_963082655.1 Stomoxys calcitrans | reverse complement strand
TTCTTAAAAGCCGTTGAATGATGCATTGAACTGTTGAAGGATTTATACCCACATATTCGGCAATAAATTGGCACTGGCTTATTTCGAACACACTTAAGGATGTAAGCACCAAGCAAACCAATTATGTGTTGTAAGACAATTCTGACCAAATATTTAACACTTCCGACAAAATCTGTTCGATTTCATTCCGAATTCTGTTCCACTCTCTGAGAAAATTTTTATTCGTATAGTTCGGAGTGAATTCTGAACCATTTCTGTCCCCCGTATCGTATGGGACTTTTTGAATCACTAAGAATTTGTTTTCCGACAGTTCGGAACGAATGTCTGGTAAGCACGTCGAAATACTTCGTTTTTCTTTGGTGTTTGCATTTTATACAGTCTTTACTATTTGTTGTACTGCTAGTTGTTTACGCAAAATAAGAAAAATGTTGTTGTGTTGTTTTTATTTTGTGTTTGGCTGATGGGTTTTTCTTTGTTAGTCACCCATCAGCATATAAAAGTGTTGGACGGTTTTTATGCATGTTTTTCTTAAAAAATTAGTTTCTATCATTTATTTTCATGTAAGAGCTCTGACAATGCAAAAATTTGTATTTTTTCAGAAATAGGGACAGAATTTCAAAGCTCTTAAATATTATTACAATACGTCTTTTCCGAATTCAATACGACACGTCGGAAAATATATTCGAATTCAATAGGCGTTCATTTCAGAATTCGGTTTGAATTCTGCTCGAAAGTTCTTATTTCCCTTGAGTACTTCCCATGATTTATGCCCAAAACTCTGATTTGGGCATAAATCATGGGAAGTACTCAAGTACATTGCGAAGTTCCGGCAAAACATCAGATCTCCCTCCGTCATTTCCCAAATCGTGTCAACCACTGCACATATTTTTCTTTAAGAATTCGGACTGACTTTCTTTACTTACTTTAAATGGCCATGACAGAGCATTTATCCCATAAGCTGAACGTAGAATAGCGTTCCAAGCGCCTCGATCTAATAATAATAATCTCTGACACCAAGTTTCGAGGTGTCTCCCCCCACATGATCATTCCATCGGGCTTTTGGCCGTCCCGGTTGCGTCCTCTATCCATCCATTTGACACTGTTTACTTAATCCAAAGTAGCATCTGTTTGCCAATATTATTGTTCGCATTATCTCAAAACTGGTGTCATTCGTTTCGGTTGCGGCGGTGCCGAGGTAGATAAAGTTGCTGACTTTCTCAAAGTTCTGGCTCCCAGCTTTCTCCATTTTCTTTATCTGCTCGGTTGTACAAGGCGTTTTGGGAGTTGAAACCATCCATTTCGTCTTATCTCCATTTACTGCCAGACCAATTTTCACTGACTCTCTTTCGATTCTTTCTCCATTTTCTTTATCTGCTCGGTTGTACAAGGCGTTTTGGGAGCTGAAACCATCCATTTCGTATTATCTCCATTTACTGCCAGACCAATTTTCACTGACTCTCTTTCAATTCTTTTAAGGCTGCAGTTAGTTCTTCCGGTGACCGACCTATGATGTTGATATCGTCGGCATAGGCGAGTAGCATGTGTTCTCTTGTGATTAGCGAGCAATTTCAATTCACTTCTGCATCTCGTATAATCTTCTGTCTCCTTGTCTGAAACCTCGTTTGGTATTAAATGGTTCGGAGAGATTCTTTCCTATTCTTACTGAGGAACGCGTATCAGCAAGTGTCATCCTGCAGAGTCTTATTAATTTTGCAGGGATACCAAACTCAGACATGGCTTGAAATACCTTTGAATGTAAAGGAGTATCGAAGGCGGCTTTGTAGTCAACAAAGAGATGGTAGGTGTTGATTTGTCCTTCTCGGGACTTTTCCAGGATTTGGCACAGTGTGAATATCTGGTCAAGAGTAGATTAACCCGGTCTAAAGCCGCATTGATAGGGCCCAATTATGTCATTGACTCTTGCTTTAAATCATTCACACAGTACACCCGAAAGTATCTTGTATGCGATGGGGAGTAGACTTATTCCTCTGTAGCTAGCACATTCCGTCTTGTCTCCTTTCTTGTAATCGGGACATAGTATGCTGAGATTCCAATCATTGGGTATGCGTTCTTCTAGCCAGATTGCGCAGATAAACTGATGCATACACCTTATCAGCGTATCGCCTCCGGTCATAAATAGTTCAGCGGGTAACCCGTCGGCTCCTGCTGCGTTGTTGATCTTCAGTCGGGCCACTGCTACTTGGACCTCATTCGGACTAGGAGGTTAGCATTGCATACCATCATCATTGATTGGTTCTGCGGTATTCTCTTCGCCGCCAACATCGGACACTAGCAGTTGGGTAAAATGTTCTTTCTATATCCTAAGTATGCTATCTGTGTCAGTTACCAGATTTTCCTCGTTGTCTCTGCAGGAAGTTGTGCCCACACCAAAGCCATCGGTTTGATGTTTAATTCTTTGGCAGAATTTCCAGACTTTATTTTGACTCCTGTACATCTCAACTCGCTCACACTTACGTCTTTCCATTTCCTTTTTATTTCTGCGGAATAGACGTTTCTCCTCTCTCCTTTTCTCACGATACCTCTCCATCGTCTGGAGCGTTGTTACTGATTGCAGGGTTGCTCTGTACACCGCATTCTTGTCTTCAGTAGCATCTCGACACTCTGGGTCGTACCATGGGTTTCTTCGAGGAGGCTTCCGGTAACCAAGTACGTATTTCGCGGTATTTTCCACGGAGTGGGCAATAGTTTGCCACTCCGCCATTATATCATCGGATCAAGCAGTTGGGTCAGTCAAGTGGTGTATGCTGCTGTCATCTGTTGTGTTTGCAGCTTTACAATGTCCAGCTTCCATGCAGTGTCAGATCGCACTTTCCTCGCCATGTTCAAACGGGTGCGAACCTTTGCTGCATCAAGATAATGATCCGAATCTATATTTGCTCCACGAATCGATCGTACATCTTACACGTTGGATGAATGCCTTCCATCTATTACATCTTGATCAATTTTGTTTCTCGTGTTTTGAGAGAACCGTGTCGGGTAAGAACCATGTGGCCTTGTGAATTTATTTATGTTGAAATCGATTGCTGCTAGCTACTATTTATAATCCGATTTAACTGAAATTTGACACATTGACTTATGTTAGGCTTTTCGACATCCATGTTGTATATGGTTCAGATCGGTTTATTTTTAGATATAGCTACGAAAAAGACCAATATTTTGTTATACATAATTGAACATTGACTTGTACTTATTAGTATTTGGTCCAAATCTGATCATATTTCGATATAACTGCTATGGGACAAAAGGTATGCAAATTTTACAGGATTTTGATGAAAAGTGCTTTACATATATACCCGAGGTGGTGGGTATCCAAAGTTCGGCCCGGCCGAACTTAATGCCTTTTTACTTGCTTTATTTTAAGGTCGCTGTTAGTGTCCAAACAAAATTTAGTTTAAATCTCCCTACCCACTTCCGAAATCTGGCGTTTTTGAAAATAAGGGTACTTCCAAAAATTAACTTAATTAATTAAGAATTCTATTTTCACCACGCCTATTTTCAGCCGTTTTTCATCTTATATGAAACAAAGAAATCGACAAACAAAACAAATTTATTTATGTTTATATAGACAACCCTCATCGCTGTACCTTCATTTTCACAACGCGAAAAATATGTTTCTTATTCTTAGTCTAAATTTTTAACATTTTAATAGTAAGATTTTTTTGGAAAAATTTGTTTTTCTAAAGAAGTTTTTTGTATTTATATCTAATTTTTTCTATGGCAAACATTGGCAATTAAACTACCTTAAACACCGTTTTGGTTGGAAAAGTTAAAAAATAATACCGTAAACAACTGCAATGAAATTTGTATACCCTCCACCATAGGATAGGGGGTATACTAATTTCGTCATTCTGTTTGTAAATACTCGAAATATTCGTCTGAGACCCCATAAAGTATATATATTCTTGATCGTCACGACATTTTATGTCGATCTAGCCATGTCCGTCCGTCTGTCTGTCGAAAGCACACTAACATCCGAAGGAGTAAAGCTATCCGCTTGAAATTTTAGACAAATACTTCTTATTAGTGTAGGTCGGTTAGTATTGTAAATGGGCCATATCGGCCCATGTTTTGATATAGCTGTCATATAAACCGATCTTGGATCTTGACTTCTTGAGCCAATAGAGCGCGCAATTCTCATCCTATTTGGCTGAAATTTTGCATGAAACGTTTTGTTATGACTTCCAATAACTGTGATAAGTATGATTCAAATCGGTACATAACCTGATATAGCTGCCATATAAACCGATCTGGGATCTTGACTTCTTGAGCCTCTAGAGGGCGCAATTCTCGTCCGATTTGACTGAAATGTTACAAGAAGTGGTTTGGTATGACTTTCAACAGTTGTGCTAAATATGGTTTAATTGGTTCAAAATCTGATACAGCAGCCATATCAACCGATCTGGGATCTTGACTTCTGGAGCCTCTACAGGTCGCAATTATAATCCGATTTGGCTGAAATGGCTTTTCCCATGACCTTCAATATACATGTCAAATATAGTCTGAATCGGTTTATAGCCTGATACATCTCCCATATAAACCGGCGATAGTTCTTAGAAAGTTCTTACTATTAAATCATCTAAAACTTTTGAACAGACATGTGTTGCCCAGCACGTCGTTTGGTCTTGTCTATCGATGAGCTAAAAATGGTTGCAACCTTAACGTTAAGGTTTGTAACTCCTGTTATCACTTTGAATGTCATAATTTTGGGGCTATGGCGGCCTGCATTTATTTGTGTCCCCACACATTAATTAAATCACACAGTGTCCAGTTAGGTTATTATAATAGATCTACTTTTTTTGGGTGAGGTGGTCCCCCAGATATATGAACACAATAATGATATCAGATTTGCAGTTCACAACCTTATACCTTTAATTTAACCCCATATTGTCATGATTGGTGTATACAGCCATTTGGTGAAATGCGTCTATATAAGGATTGTGCGCCGCACTGCCATTTGAGCTCAAATTTGAATAGCGCAAATTAATAGGTCAAATAACCTATTGGAGTCGATTTTAGGAGGTAAAGCACCACCTAGATTCATGGACACGAAGTTTAATTTCATATTCGTAATCTGCTCTCAAATGCCTTTCATTTGAATCCTATATAGCTATGATTGAGTAAAATTCCTATTTGGGGTTTTTTTGGGGGTGGGGCGACCCGCAAATACTTAGACATCATTTTTTATGTCATATTCGTAATCTACTCCCGAATCATTATCGTCATTGTCATTATCCCATATCCATACAGTTTTTATACCCACCACCGAAGGATGGGGGTATATTCATTTTGTCATTCCGTTTACTTACTTTACTTTAATTGGCTATGACAGAATATTTCTTCCACTGGCCTAACGTAGAATAGCGTTCCAAGCGCCTCGATCTTCTGCGCTCATTCTAAAATCTCTGACACCAAGTTTCAAGGTGTCTCCCATAACTTGATCTTTCCATCGGGCTTTTGGTCTTCCCGGTTTGCGTGTACCACCGTGCTTGCCTTCAAAAGACTTCTTTGCTGGAGCTTCTTCTTCCATTCTGACAACATGACCTAGCCAACGCAGCCGTTGTATTTTGATGCGTGTAACTATGCTATCGTCGTCATAAAGCTCGTGCTGCAGTTACTATTGTACTTCCTGTGACCGACCTATGATATCGATATCGTCGGCATAGGCGAGTAGCATGTGTTCTCTTGTGATTAGTGTGCCATATCTATTCACTTCTTCATCTCGTATAATCTTCTCCAGCAGGATATTAAAGAGATCACACGAGAGGCTGTCTCCTTGTCTGAAACCTCGTTTGGTATTAAATGGTTCGGAGAGATTCTTTCCTATTCTTACTGAGGAACGCGTATCAGCAAGTGTCATCCTGCAAAGTCCTATTAATTTTGCAGGAATATCAAACTCAGATATGGCTTGAAATACCTTTGAACGTAAAGGAGTATCAAAGGCGGCTTTGTAGTCAACAAAGAGGTTGTAGGTGTTGATTTGTCCTTCTCGGGTCTTTTCCAGGATTTGGCGCAGTGTGAATATCTGGTCTAGGGTGGATTTACCTGGTCTAAAGCCGCATTGATAGGGCCCAATTATCTCATTGACTTTAGGTTTTAATCTTTCACACAGTACGCTCGAGAGTATCTTGTATGCGATGGGGAGGAGACTTATTCCTCTGTAGTTGGCACATTCCGTCTTGTCTCCTTTCTTGTGTACGGGACATAGTATGCTGTGGTTCCAATCATCGGGTATGACTTCTTCTAGCCAGATTGCGCAGATAAGCTGATGCATACACCTTATCAGCGTGTCGCCTCCGGTCTTAAATAGTTCAGCGGATAACCCGTCGGCTCCTGCTGCCTTGTTGTTCTTTAGTCGGGTTACTGGTACTTCGACCTCATTCTGACTAGGAGCATTCAGCATGTTGTCTGTGTCAGTTACCAGATTTCCTTCTTTGTCTCTGCAGAAGGATGTGCCTGCACCAAAGCCATCGATTTGATGTTTAATTCTTTGGTAGAATTTTCGGACTTCATTCTGACTCCTGTACATCTCAATTCGCTCAAACTCACATCTTTCCATTTCCTTTTACTTTCTGCGGTATAGACGTTTCTCCTCTCTCCTTTTCTCTCGATACCTCTCCTACATCTGGCGCGTTGCTATTGATTGCAGGGTTGCTCTATATGCCGCATTCTTGGCTTCAGTAGCATCTCGACACTCTTGGTCGTACCATGGGTTTTTTGGAGGAGGCATTCGGTACCCAAGTACGGATTTCACGGCATTTTCCATGGAGTGGCCAATAGTTTGCCACTGCGCCATTATATCATCGGAACAAGGAGTGCTTTCATCAAGCAGTTGGGTCAGTCGAGTGGAGTATGCCGCTGCCATTTGTTGTGTCTGCAGCTTTTCAATGTCCAGCTTCCGTGCAGTGTCAGATCGTACTTTCCTCGCCATATTCAAACGGGTGCGATCCTTTGCTGCAACAAGGTAATGATCCGAATCTATATTCGCTCCACGGATCGATCGTACATCTAACACGCTGGATGAATGCCTTCCATCTATCACAACGTGATCAATTTGGTTTCTCGTGTTTTGATCGGGTGACAGCCATGTGGCTTTGTGGATATTTTTATGTTGAATCCCAGGCGAAATCTATCAGCCTCAACCCATTACTGGACGTTATCTCGTGGAGGCTAAACTTTCCGACTGTTGGACCCAAATTGTCTTCCTTCCCTATTTTCACATTAAAATCTCTCAGAACGATTTTAATATCATGGGCTGGGCAGCGGTCATATTCTCTCTCGAGGCGCTCGTAGAAAATATCCTTGCTCGTCTTTGTCTTCCGTCGGGGCATGGGCACAAATAAGACTGATGTTGAAGAATTTGGCTTTTATGCGGATTGTGGCTAGCCTCTCATCCACCGGAGTAAAGCTGAAGACTAGGTGTTTCAGTCTCCGACTAACCACAAATCCGCAGCCAAATTCATGCCTCGTGTTATGGCAGCTAGAGTATAGTTCGTCACCGTTTGGTGTTGTAGTGACGCCATTCCCAGTCCATCGCACTTCCTGTAAGGCGGTTATATCTGCCTTGTACTTCTCTAATACATCCGCCAGCGCGTATACGACACCTTCTCTATAAAGAGTGCGGACATTCCAGGTGCAGATCCGCAAATCATGGTCCTTTTTTCGTTTGCGTGGGTCGTCAACGTTGGGGGGAGTCCGTTTTTACTATTCCTTTGTTTTTTCATAGTAGTTCTCAGTTTTCTGGGGGCGGGTTACTGGCCCAGAGCCCCAACCGCATGGGTTTATGGGATTGCATGTATCCCTCGTTGTGGCGAGCCGCTTGCTCCAAGATCCGACGCTCGCCGCCAGCCGCCCCTAACCTGGGAACAGACGCTGATGTTGGCTATTGGTTATTTAAAGGCGCCAATAACTCGCCATGTCATCTCGAGTATCATTGGCACTCAGTATTTAGTTAAGAGCCAGTGCCACCTGACTCCTCACTGAGACTCTCCTCTCGAAAATCGCTGACTACCCGCGGCCGCATTTGCAGCTACTCCGCATAAAAACGGAGCTTTCCACCATCCGCAACCTGTGGACGCGCCCGGTAGCTTTCAGCTAAGCTTCCCGTGATAACGATGGGCACCACACAAGTCGGAGCTCAAAGTTCCAGCCTGTGTGGTGCTCATAGTCATCCCGTATCGGCCCGTATTCCATTTGCAACACATCGAAATATCCATTTCCGACCCTATAAAGTATATATATTCTTGATCAGCGTAAAAATCTAAGACCATCTAGACATGTCCGTCCGTCTGTCTGTTGAAATCACGCTACAGTCTTTAACAAGTAAAAGCGTGCTAAGTTCGGCCGGGCCGAATCTTATATACCCTCCACCCTGGATCGCATTTGTCGAGTTCTTTTCCCGGCATCTCTTCTTAGGCAAAAAAGGATATAAGAAAAGATTTGCTCTACTATTAGAGCGATCTGAAGATATGGTCCGGTTTGGACCACAATTAAATTATGTGTTGGAGACCTGTGTAAAATGTCAGCCAATTCAAATAAGAATTGCGCCCTTTGGGGGCTCAATATATGGGAGCTGCAACGGGCTATAGACCGATTCAGACCATAATAAATACGTATGTTGATGAGGCAAATCGGATAATAATTGCGACCTCTAGAGGCTCAAGAAGATCCCAGATCCAGACCCCAGATCGGTTTATATGACAGCTATATCAGGTTATGAACCAATTTGAACCATACTTAGCACAGTTGTTAGATATCATGGCAAAACACGTCGTGCAAAAATTCATTCAAATCGGATAAGAATAGCGACCTCTAGAGGCTCAAGAAGTCAAGACCCAAGATCAGTTTATATGACAGCTATATAAGGTTATGGACCGATTTGAACCATACTTGACACAGTTTTTGGATATCATAACAAAACACGTTGTGCAAAATTTCATTCCAATCGGATAAGAATTGTGCACTCTAGAGGCTCAAGAAGTTAAGACCCAAGATCGGTTTGTATGGCAGCTATATCAGGTTATAGACCGATTTGAACCATACCTGACACAGTTGTTGGATATCATAACAAAACACGTCGTGCAAAATTTAATTCCAATCGGATAAGAATTGCGCACTCTAGAGGCTCAAGAAGTCAAGACCCCAGATCGGTTTATATGGCAGCTTTATCAGGTTATGAACCGATTTAAACCATACTTGGCACAGTTGTTGGATATCATAGCAAAACACGTCGTGCAAAATTTCATTCCAATCGGATAAGAATTGTGCACTCTAGAGGCTCAAGAAGTCAAGACCCCAGATCGGTTTGTATGGCAGCTATATCAGGTTATAGACCGATTTGAACCATACTTGACACAGTTGTTGGATATCATAACAAAACACGTCGTGCAAAATTTAATTCCAATCGGATAAGAATTGCGCACTCTAGAGGCTCAAGAAGTCAAGACCCAAGATCGGTTTATATGGCAGCTATATCAAAACATGGACCGATATGGCCCATTTACAATACCAACCGACCTACACTAATAAGAAGTATTTGTGCAAAATTTCAAGCGGCTAGCTTTACTCCTTCGGAAGTTAGCGTGCTTTCGACAGACAGACGGACGGACGGACGGACGGACGGACGGACGGACGGACGGACGGACGGACGGACAGACGGACGGACATGGCTAGATCGACATAAAATTTCACGACGATCAAGAATATATATACTTTATGGGGTCTCAGACGAATATTTCGAGTAGTTACAATCAGAATGACGAAATTAGTATACCCCCCATCTTATGGTGGAGGGTATAAAAATAGAGATATCGATTTGAAATTTAGCACAGATTCTTTTTTTGTCCATAAGCAGGTTATGTTCGAAGATGGGCTATATCGGACTATATCTTGATACAGCCCCCATATTGACCGATCCGCGGATTTAGGG
Source organism: Stomoxys calcitrans (assembly GCF_963082655.1). Lineage (NCBI taxonomy): Eukaryota > Metazoa > Arthropoda > Insecta > Diptera > Muscidae > Stomoxys > Stomoxys calcitrans. The sequence goes on along the minus strand of NC_081552.1, from coordinate 78,795,176 downwards.
TCTTAGGTCCTACATTTATTATCCGAATTTGCTGAAATTTGGGACAGCGAGTTGTGTTAGGCCCTTCGACATCCTTCGCCAATTTGGCTCAGATCGATTCAGATTTGGATATAGCTGCCATATCGACCGATCCTCCGATTTAGGGTCTAAGGCCCATAAAAGCCACATTTATTATCCGATTTCGCTGAAATTTGGGACAGTGGGTTGTGTTAGGCCCTTCGACATCCTTCGTTAATGTGGCCCAGATGGGTTCAGATTTGAATATAGCTGCCATATATACAGATCCTCCGATTTAGGGTCTTAGGCCCACAAGTCACATTTATTATCCAATTTTGATGAAATTCGGGACAGTAAATTGCGTTAGGCCCATCGACATTCTTCGTCAATTTGGCCCAGATCGGTCAAGATTTGGATATATCTGCCATATAGACCGATCAGCAGATTTAGGGTCTTAGGCCCATAAAAGCCACATTTAGTATCCGATTTTGCTGAAATTCGGGACAGTGAGTTGTGTTAGGCCCTTCAACATCCTTCATCAATTTGGCTCAGATCGGTTCAGACTTTGATATAGTGAGTTAAGTTAAGCCCCTTGACATACTTCTGCAATATCGCACAGATCGGTCTAGATTTGGATATAGCTGCCATAAAGACCGATATATAGGTTGTAGGTTTTGGGGCCATAAAAAACGCATTTATTTTCCGATGTCGCTGAAATTTGAGACAGTGAGTTTGGTTAGGCTCTTCGACGTCCTTCTTCAATTTTGCCCAGATCGGTCCAGATTTGAATATAGTTGCCATATAGACCGATATCTCGATTTCAAGTTTTGGGCCCATAAAAGAGCCCATTTTTGTCCGATTTCGCCGAAATTTGGGACAGTGCTTTGTGTTAGGCTCTTCGAAATGCCATGTAGACCGATATCTCGATTTAAAAGGCGCATTTATAATTCGATTTCACTGAAATTTGATACAGCGACTTATGTTATGATTTCGACATCCGTGTCGTATATGTTTCAGATCGGTGTATTTTTAGATATAGCTTCTGTACTTATTAGTATTTGGTCCAAATCGGAACAAATTTTGATATAACTGATATGGGACATAAGGTATGAAATTTTCACCGAATTATGATGAAAGGTGGTTTATATATATACCCGAGGTGGTGGGTGTCCAAAGTTCGGCCCGGCCGAACTTAACGCCTTTTTACTTGTTCGCAAACAAATTGAAAAAATTAAACAATTATAATTGTTAAATTTTTCAAAATAAAAAATAAATTTTTGCCAATTTTAACGACGAGCCATATACGTTCTGCTTAAATGATACCGCTTATTTCTCCTCCGAACTTTATTAAATTCGATCGAAACTCCGTTTTGGAGGAAAAGATGTCCGGTAAAAATTGCATCCAACTATTGCCGTATATGGCTTCAACTTGCATCATGTCCAAATAAGTCAAAATGTCAAATTTATTGGAGATAAAATAAAAAAAATTGAATAGAACTTGAAGAAAAAGGAATCTTATATATAACAAGTAAAAGCGTGCTAAGTTCGGCCGGGCCGAATCTTATATACCCTCCACCATGGATCGCATTTGTCGAGTTCTTTTCCCGGCATCTCTTCTTAGGCAAAACAGGATATAAGAAAAGATTTGCTCTGATTTTAGAGCGATATCAAGATATGGTCCGATTTGGACCACAATTAAATTATATGTTGGAGACCTGTGTAAAATGTCAGCCAATTCGAATAAGAATTGCGCTCTTTTTGAGCTCAAAAAGTAAAATAGATAGATCGATTTATATGGGAGCTGCATCGGGTTATATACCGATTCAGACCATAATAAACACGTATGTTGATGGTCATGAAAGAATCCGTCGTACAAAATTTCAGGCAAATCGGATAATAATTGCAACCTCTAGAGGCTCAAGAAGTCAAGATCCCACATCGGTTTATATGGCACCTATATCAGGTTATGAACCGACTTGTACTTTATTTGACATAGTTGTTGAAAGTAACAACAAGTAAAAGCGTGCTAAGTTCGGCCGGGCCGAATCTTATATACCCTCCACCATGGATCGCATTTGTCGAGTTCTTTTCCCGGCATCTCTTCTTAGGCAAAACAGGATATAAGAAAAGATTTGCTCTGATTTTAGAGCGATATCAAGATATGGTCCGATTTGGACCACAATTAAATTATATGTTGGAGACCTGTGTAAAATGTCAGCCAATTCGAATAAGAACTGCGCCCTTTGTGGGCTCAAGAAGTAAAAGAGAGAAATCGATTTATATGGGAGCTGTATCGGCCTATAGACCAATTCAGACCATAATAAACACTTACGTTAATGGCCATGAGAGAATCCGTCGTACAAAATTTCAGGCAAATCGGATAATAATTGCGACATCTAGAGGCTCAAGTAGTCAAGATCCCAGATCGGTTTATATGGCAGCTATATCAGGTTATGAACCGACTTGTACTTTATTTGACATAGTTGTTGAAAGTAACAATAAAAAACATCTTGCGAAATTTCAGCCAAATCGGATAGAAATTGAGCCCTCTAGAAGCTCAAGAAGTCAAGTCCCCAGATCTGTTTATATGACAGCTATATCAGGTTATAAACCGATTTGAAACATATTTGGCACAGTTGTTGGATATCGTAACAAAACACGTCGTGCAAAATTTCATTCCAATCGGATAAGAATTGCGCCTTCTAGAGGCTCAAGAAGTCAAGACCCAAGATCGGTTTATATGGCAGCTATATCAAAACATGGACCGATATGGCCCATTTACACTACCAACCGACCTTCACTAATAAGAAGTATTTGTGCAAAATTTCAAGCGGCTAGCTTTACTCCTTCGGAAGTTAGCGTGCTTTCGACAGACAGACGGACGGACATGGCTAGATCGACACAAAATTTCACGACGATCAAGAATATATATACTTTATGGGGTCTCAGACGAATATTTCGAGTAGTTACAATCAGAATGACGAAATTAGTATACCCCCCATCTTATGGTGGAGGGTATAAAAATCAATTTGTGTTTGTTTGTTTGTTTGAATGTTTGTGTGTTCCTTATAGACTCAGAAACGGCTGAACCGATTTTCTTGAAATTTTCACAGATGGTGCAGAATGATCCCGTGGTGAAAATACGGTACTACATTTTTTGATATCTGAAGGGGGGCGGACCCTCCCCCTTACCCTAATTTTCAGAAACGCCAGATCTCGTAGATGGGTGGTGCGATATAAGCGAAATTTTGTGTGCTCTCTTATAGCACCTTAAAAATAAAAATTTGTTATCCAAATTTCGGATAGGGTACCTAGGGGGGCTGCCGCACCCTAAAACCTACCAAACATATATTTAGACCAATCACGACAATATGGGACTCAAATGAAAGGTATTTAGGATAAAACAAGTAAAAGCGTGCTAAGTTTGGCGGGGCCGAATCTTGTATACCCTCCACCATGGATCGCATTTGCCGAGTTCTTCTCCCGGCATCTCTTCTTAGGCAAAAAAGGATCTAAGAAAAGATTTGCTCTGCCATTATTATATTATTACATGTTGGAGACCTGTGTAAAATGTCAGCCAATTCGAATAAGAATTGCGCCCTTTGGGGGCTCAAGAAGTAAAATAGAGAGATCAATTTATATGGGAGTTGTATCGGGCTATAGACGGATTCAGACCATAATAAACACGTATGTTGATGGTCATGAGAGAATCCGTCGTACAAAATGTCATTCCAATCGGACAAGAATTGCACACTCTAGAGGCTCAAGAAGTCAAGACCAAAGATCGGTTGATATGGCAGCTATATCAGGTTATGGACCGATTTGAACCATACATGGCACATTTATAGGATATCATAACAAAATACGTCGTGCAAAATTTCATTCCAATCGGTTAAGAATTGCGCACTCTAGAGGCTCAAGAAGTCAAGACCCAAGATCGGTTTATATCTCAGCTATATCAAAACATGGACCGATTTGAACCATTTACAATACCAACCGACCTACACTAATAAGAAGTATTTGTGCAAAATTTCAAGCGGCTAGCTTTACTCCTTCGGAAGTTAGCGTGCTTTCGACAGACAGACGGACGGACGGACGGACGGATGGACGGACAGACGGACGGACGGACGGACGGACAGACGGACGGACATGGCTAGATCGACATAAAATTTCACGACGATCAAGAATATATATACTTTATGGGGTCTCAGACGAATATCTCGAGTAGTTACAAACAGAATGACGAAATTAGTATACCCCCCATCTTATGGTGGAGGGTATAAAAACGTATCCGATATCCAATTGTCGGACCAAGTGTTAGGGGGACCACCCCAACCCCAAAACACCCCTAAGTCAGACATATTTACCGACCATGGCAATATGGGACTCAAATGAAAGGTAGAATACGAATCTAATATCCAAATGCGGGACCACGTTTCGAGGGGTCCACCCCTTCCACAAAACACCCCCAAACAGGACTTATTAACTGACCATGGGAATATGGGGCTTAAATAAAAGGTATTTGAGTTTAGAATTCGAATCTGATATCCAAATATGGACCAAGTGTTTGGAGGGCCGCCTCTCCCCGAAAACATTCCCCAAAGGGCACAAATTTACGACCATAGCAATATGGGGATCAAATGAAAGGTCTTTGGGAGTAAAGCACAAATCTGATATCAATATTCGGGTAAAGTGTCTACGGGGCCACCCCATCCCCACAACACCACCCAACCCCCAAAACCCCCTAATGCAGACACATTTACCGACCATGGCAATATGGGACTCAAATGAAAGGTATTTGCGAGTAGAATACGAATCTGATATCCAAATGTGGGGTCACGTTTCTGGGGGTCTACCCCCTTCCCAAAACAACCCCCAAACAGGACTTATTTACTGACCATGGGAATATGGGGCTTAAATAAAAGGTATTTGAGTGAAGAGTTAGAATCTGATATCCAAATATGGGACCAAGAGTTTGGGGCCGGCTCTCCCCAAAAACATCCCCAAAGGGGCCAAATTTACGACCATATCAATATGGGGCTTAAAAGAAATATCTTTGGGAGTAAAGCACAAATTTAATATTAATATTCGGGAAGAGTGTCTATGGGGCCACCCCACCCCCACAACACCACCCAAATTATAAGTATTTTCTGGCAATTACAATATGAGGCTCAAATAAGAGGGTTTTTAAAGTGGAACACGATTCCGATATATATTTTCAAGGCCTACTCGCTGAGTGGCCGCCCATCCCACAAAACACCCCCCAAGCCGGTCATGTTTGCCGACTACGGAAATATGGGGCTCAAAGCAAAGATCTTTAGGAGTTGATCACGTATCTGATATCAACATTAGGACCAAATGTCTATAGGACGTCCCACCATCATAACAACCCCAAATAGGGCGTATTTGCTCACCAAGACAATTTGGGTCTTAAAGAGAGTGGAATTTGCCGACTTTTGCAATAAGGAGTTTAAATGAGATTAGAAAACGAATTTGATATCCAATTTTGAGGCCAGTGGCAATATGGGTTTCAAATAAATGATATATAGATATATGAGAATAGAGCACGTTGCACATATATTTTCCGGGCTTAGTGTTTGGGGGACCACCCCAGTCACCCCTAAATCGGGCATATTTACCGACCATGTCAATGTGGAGCTTAAATGAAAGGTATTGGGGGGTAGAGCAAGAATTGATACCCATTTTGGGGACCAATTTTATGGGGTCTACCTCTTTCCCAAAATACCCCACAAACAGCAATTTTATAGTGACCATCGCAATATGGGGCTCAAATAAAGGTATTTGGGAGTAGAAAACGAATTTGATATCCAAATGTAGGACAATGTATTTAAGGCATCACCCCTTCCCCAAAACACCCCCCAAAGGTTAAAAATTTTTCGACCATGCCAATATGTGGCTCAAATGAAAAGTATTTGAGATTAGAAAACGAATATGATAACCTATTTTTAGGCCATATGTTTGGGGGACGCCACATCGTGTAAACTCCCCTAAACCAATGGCAATGTGGGGTTTAAATAAATGATATTTGAAAGATCAGCACGATGCTGATATTTTTCAGGGCCAAGGGTCTGGGGGACCACCCGAACCCCCGAAAACACCCCTAAATCAGATATCAAGAGAATATCGGGCTGAAATGAGGTATTTTAAAAATGGAGTACACCTTCCATCCAAACTTAAATTCGTGGACCAATGAAGATCATATGGGATTCAGATAAAGGCACTTATATTGTTAAACTGTTAGCCAAGCGATATACTATTTTCGTAGCATAGTAATTCATTAAAAGCTCTTTAATTGACGAAAATAAATATTCCAAGGAAAATTTTGTTCCATATAAAGTAAAAGAAGGCGCAGCGGAGTGGGCCCGGGTCAGCCAGTAGAAAATAAAATAGAACTAGTTATCAGAAATACGAAGAAATTTCCACGATATTGCAGTTGTAAACATTTTTCTTTCTTTGGTTACTAATTTTTACTCGATAGATGAAATAAATATATATTTGAGGTCAAATGGCGACAACTGTAAGTGTAATATAAAACTTGCTCTTATAGATAAAAGTCTGCCGACTAAAATTATTTTAACACATTTACTTAAGGTTGGTATCAATACATTTTCATTTTAAAAAGATTTTTTAGTTGAAAATCAATAATTCAAAAAGTAAATCTTAAAATCTTTTTAAGAAATATATCACTGTGCCCAACACTACGTTCAAAGCCTACAGAACTAAAAAATGTTTACTATAATCAGCGCTGTTTGCTGTTGAATGATAGATTTCGATCGTAACTGACTATGAGCTCCGTTTCAATTGCATTAAATACTGTGGTGAGAATTATGGTTTCATTTGAAATAATTATTTTAAAATGTAAATTAATCTGAGTGATTCGGTCTGTAAAGAAAAAGTCATTAACCCATTAAATACGAATGGGTAGAAAATTACCCAAGAATGGAGCTGTCTTAGAAAATTCCAGCTCGAGCTAGGAAAGAGGTATCCATATGAAATTTGGATTGGCGTAAAGTGGACGACTAAAACCAGTTAAAAACAATTTTTCCAGTGATATATGGTCATGTTTTGGGGGACATTGGCTTGTCGAAACTCGGCAATTTTTTACATCCAAAAATATCCAACAAAAATTTTTCTCATAATTCTTAGAAGTGAGATTTCTGGAATCCATTTTAGTGTCTTGTTGCATTTGATGTATTTGTATATTAACAAATTATGACGATAACTCAGCAGGTGCTATTTTATGTCGATGAAATTAAATCCACCTTTCTTCGCTTACTAAATTTTCCCATGAACATTCCACTAAAGAAAGGGGAATACTTCTAAAAGCTAGCAGCTTGAAATTTTGCACAAATACTTTTTATCGCTGTAGGTCGGTTTAGATTGTAAATGGGCCATATCGGTCCATGTTTTGATATAGCTGTCATATAAACCTATCTTGGGTCTTGACTTCTTGAGCCCCTAGGGGGCGCAATTCTTACCCGGTTTGAATGAATTTTTGCACGAAGTATTTTGTTATGATATCCAACTACTGTGCCAAGTATGGTTCAAATCGGTTTATAACCTGATAAAGCTGCTATATAAACCGATCTTGGGTCTTGACTTCTTGAGCCTCTAGAGTGCGCAATTCTTATCCGATTGGAATGATATCCCATAACTGTGCCAAGTATGGTTCAAATCATATAAACCGTCATATAAACCGATCTTGAGTCTTGACTTCTTGAGCATCTAGAGGGCGCAATTCTTTTCCGATTTGAATGAAATTTTGTACGACGAATTATCTCATGACCATCAACATTCGTGTTTATTATAGTCTGAATCGGTCTATAGCCCGATACAGCTCCCATATAAATCGATCTCTCTATTTTACTTCTTGAGCCCCCAAAGGGCGCAATTCTAATTCGAATTGGCAGACATTTTCTACTACAAATGCGATCCATAGTGGAGGGTATATAAGATTCGGCCCGGCCGAACTTAGAACGCTTTTACTTATTCATTTTGTTTTTGTTTCTATTTGAACGGAAAAGCATAATAAAAAACTTCAAAAATGCTTAAGCAGAATGTAATATCGCAAAATGCATTAAGCCCTGAGCAGCTCCCTGATGGGAGCTATATCAGTTTATAGACCGATTTGGACCGTACTGAGCACAGTTGTTGGAAATCCTAACAATACTACAAAATGTCAGCCAAATCGGATAATAATTGTGGCTTCCAAGAGCTGAAGAAATCGGAAGATCGGTTTATATGGGAGCTATATATAAATCTGAAGCGATATTGTCCACATGCAATCCCAAACGACCTACATAGTTATTAAGTATATGTGCAAAGTTGCAGGCGGCTAGCTTTACGTGTTCGACAGACGGACGGATGGTCATGGCTAGATCGTCTCAGCGCGTCGAGACGATCAAGAATATATATACTTTACGGGATCTTAGATGAATATTTCGAAGTGTTACAAACGGAATGACTAGATTAGTATACCCCATCCTATGGTGGTGGGTATAAAAATTTCAAGTAACGGTGAGATGAGCACTATAGATTTGTGGTTGTCGTAGCAGTGTGTTGTACACTGAGATGGCAGTCCTTGGCCAATGGTAAAAGGCTATAGATTCGTCGAAATGTGGGTCGTTGGGGTCTTTTAAATCTCGTTTCATTTATTACCGTAGGAAACGATATGTAATATGGAGCTTAAGTAAATTTTACATTGCAGATATGATGAAAGAAGGCGTATAGGATCCAAGAACAATTTGTAATTTAAGCATTTTCGATTAAAAAAATGATAGTTAAATTAATTTGTATGCCCACCACAATAGGATGAGGGTATACTAACCCTGTTATTCCGTTTGGAACACCTTAAAATATTGATCTGCGACACCGTAAAGTATATATTTATATTCTGGATCCTCTCGACATTCTGATTCGATCTAGCCATGTCCGTCCGTCTGTCGAAAACACGATAGTGGTCGAACGCGTAAAGCTAGCCGCTTGAAATTTTGCACAGACACTTAATATTGATGTTGGTCTTTGGGGATTGCAAATGGGCCACACCGGTTCAGATTTAGATAAGCTCCCATCTAAACCGATTTGACTTCTTGAGCCCCTGAAAGCCTCAATTTTCATCCAATGTGGCTGCAATTCAGTGTAGTGAAATGTAGTGTTCTTTTATGACTTCCAACAACTGTGACAAATACGGTCGAAATCGGTCTATAACCTAATATAGCTCCCATATAAACCGATCTCCCGATATGACTTCTTGACCCCCTGGAAGCCGAAAATTTCATCCGATTTGGCTGAAATTTTGCATGCGGTGTTCTGTGACGACTTCTAACAACTGTGTCAAGTACGGTCCAAATCAGTCTATAACTTGATATAGCTCGACAGAAATTTGTTATGTAGAATAAGATTATGCCCTTCAACTAAATTTAGTTTGTATAAATTTTTAGCAGAATCAATGGTGGTGGGTTTCAAAGATTCGGCCCGGCTGAACTTAGCACGCTTTTACTTGTTTAATTTAAAATTAAATTGATTTAAGTTATGATTGATGTTGCATTTTACAAAATTTCAATCATAACTGTAATTGAAACAAGTAAAAGCGTGCTAAGTTCGGCCGGGCCGAATCTTATATACCCTCCACCATGGATCGCATTTGTCGAGTTCTTTTCCCGGCATCTCTTCTTAGGCAAAAAAAGGATATAAGAAAACATTTGCTCTGCTATTAGAGCGATATTTAGATATGGTCCGGTTTGGACCACAATTAAATTATATTTATATTGGAGGCCTGTGTAAAATGTCAGCCAATTCGAATAAGAATTGAGCTCTTTGTGGGCTCAAGAAGTCAAGACCCCAGATCGGTTTATATGGCAGTTATATCAGGTTATGGACCGATTTGAAACATACTTGGCACAATTGTTGGATATAATAACGAAACACGTTGAGCAAAATTTCATTCCAATCGGATACCAATTGCGCACTCTAGAGGCTCAAGAAGTCAAGACCCCAGTTCGGTTTATATGACAGCTATATCAGGTTATGAACCGATTTGATCCATATTTGGCACAGTTGTTGGATATCATAACAAAATACTACGTGCCAAAATTCATTCAAATTGGATAAGAATTGCGCCCTCTAGAGGCTCAAGAAGTCAAGACCCTAGATCGGTTTATATGACAGCTATATAAGATTATGGACCGATTTGAACCATACTTGGCACAGTTGTTGGATATCAAAGCAAAACACGTCATGCAAATTTTCATTCCAATCGAGTAAGAATTGCGCACTCTAGAGGCTCAAGAAGTCAAGACATAAGATCGGTTTATATGGCAGCTATATCAAAACATGGACCGATATGGCCCATTTACAATACCAACCGACCTACACTAATAAGAAGTATTAGTGCAAAATTTCAAGCGGCTAGCTTTACTCCTTCAGAAGTTAGCGTGCTTTCGACAGACAGACGGACGGACGGACGGACGGACGGACGGACAGACGGACGGACATGGCTAGATCGACATAAAATGTCACGACGATCAAGAATATATATACTTTATGGGGTCTCAAACGAATATTTCGAGTAGTTACAAACAGAATGACGAAATTAGTATACCCCCCATCTTATGGTGGAGGGTATAAAAAAACAAGTAAAAGCGTGCTAAGTTTGGCGGGGCCGAATCTTGTATACCCTCCACCATGGATCGCATTTGTCGAGTTCTTTTCCCGGCATCTCCTCTTAGGCAAAAAAGGATATAAGAAACATGTAAAAGCGTGTTAAGTTCGGCCGGGCCGAATCTTACATACCCTCCACCATGGATCGCATTTGCCGAGTTCTTCTCCCGGCATCTCTTCTTAGGCAAAAAAGGATTCAAGAAAATATTTGCTCTGCCATTATTATATTATTACATGTTGGAGACCTGTGTAAAATGTCAGCCAATTCGAATAAGAATTGCGCCCTTTGGGGGCTCAAGAAGTAAAATAGAGAGATCAATTTATATGGGAGTTGTATCGGGCTATAGACCGATTCAGACCATAATAAACACGTATGTTGATGGTCATGAGAGAATCCGTCGTACAAAATGTCATTCCAATCGGACAAGAATTGCACACTCTAGAGGCTCAAGAAGTCAAGACCCAAGATCGGTTGATATGGCAGCTATATCAGGTTATGGGCCGATTTGAACCATACATGGCACATTTATTGGATATCATAACAAAATACGTCGTGCAAAATTTCATTCCAATCGGATAAGAATTGCGCACGCTAGAGGCTCAAGAAGTCAAGACCAAAGATCGGTTGATATGGCAGCTATATCAGGTTATGGACCGATTTGAACCATACATGGCACATTTATTGGATATCATAACAAAATACGTCGTGCAAAAATTCATTCAAATCGGATAAGAATTGCGCACTCTAGAGGCTCAAGAAGTCAAAACCCAAGATCGGTTTATATGGCAGCTATATCAGGTTATGGACCGATTTGAACCTTACTTGACACAATTGTTGGATATCATAACAAAACACGTCGTGAAAAATTTCATTCTAATCGGATAAGAATTGCTTAATCTAGAGGCTCAAAAAGTCAAGACCCAAGATCGGTTTATATGGCAGCTATATCAAAACATGGGCCGATATGGCCCATTTACAATACCAACCGACCTACACTAATAAGAAGTATTTGTGCAAGCGGCTAGCTTTACTCCTTCGGAAGTTAGCGTGCTTTCGACAGACAGACGGACGGACGGACAAACGGACGGACATGGCTAGATCGATATAAATTGTCGCGACGATCAAGAATAAATATACTTAATGGGGTCTCAGACGAATATTTCGAGTAGTTACAAACAGAATGACGAAATTAGTATACCCCCCATCCTATGGTGGAGGATATAAAAACGACAAAAAATAAAACAAGTAAAAGCGTGCTAAGTTCGGCCGGGCCGAATCTTGTTACCCTCCACCATGGATCCCATTTGTAGAGTTCTTTCCCCGGTATCTCTTTTTAGGCAAACATATGATATAAGGAAAAAATTGCTATGACATTGGAGCTATAATATCAAGTTTTGTCCGACAGGACGATAATTGAACTGAATGTTGGAGGCCATAGAAGAAGTCGTTGTGTAAAATTTAAGCCAACTCCAATAAAAATTGCACTTATAAAGGGCTCAAGAAGTAAAATAGGGAGATCGGTTTATATAGGAGCTGTATCAGGCTATAGACCGATTCATACCATAATACACAAGTCTGTTGAAGTTCATGAAAGAAGTCGTTGTACAAAATTCCGGCCAAATCGGATAATAATTGCGGCCTCTAGATGCTCTAAAAGACTAGATCCCAGATCGATTTATATGGCACCTATATAAAGTTGTGTAACAATTAAAACCATATTAGGTACAGTTGTTGGAAGTCATAACAAAACACCTCCCGCAAAATTTCAGCCAAATCGGATAAGAATTGCGCCCTCTAGTGACTCAAAAAGTCAAGACCCAAGATCGGTTTATATGGCAGCTATATCAAAACATGGACCGATATGGCCCATTTACAATACCAACCGACCTACACTAATAAGAAGTATTTGTGCAAAATTTCAAGCGGCTAGCTTTACTCCTTCGGAAGTTAGCGTGCTTTCGACAAACAGACGGACGGACATGGCTAGATCGACATTAAATGTCGCGACGATCAAGAATATATATACATTTTGGGGTCTCAGACGAATATTTCGAGTAGTTACAAACAGAATGACGAATTTAGTATACTCCCCATCCTATGTTGGAGGGTATAAAAACGACAAAAAACAAAACAAGTAAAAGCGTGCTAAGTTCGGCCGGGCCGAATCTTGTATACCCTCCACCATGGATCCCATTTGTAGAGTTCTTTCCCCGGTATCTCTTTTAAGGCAAACATATGATAAAAGGAAAGAATTGCTATGACATTGGAATTATAATATCAAGTTTTGTCCGACAGGACGATAATTGAACTGAATGTTGGAGACCATAATAGAAGTCGTTGTGTAAAATTTAAGCCAACTCGAATAAAAATTGGACACTTAAGGGGCTCAAGAAGTAAAATAGGGAGATCGGTTTATATGGGAGCTATATCAGGCTATAGACCGATTCATACCATAATACACAAGTCTGTTGAAGTTCATGAAAGAAATCGTTGTACAAAATTCCGGCCAAATCGGATAATAATTGCGGCCTCTAGATGCTCTAAAAGTCTAGATCCCAGATCGATTTATATGGCAGCTATATAAAGTTATGGAACAATTAAAACCATATTAGGTACAGTTGTTGGAAGTCATAACAAAACACGTCTCGCAAAATTTCATCCAAATCGGATAAGAATTGCGCCCTCTAGTGACTCAAAAAGTCAAGACCCAAGATCGGTTTGTAGGGCAGCTATATCAAAACATGAACCCATATGGCCCATTTCCAATCCCAACCGACCTACACTATTAAGAAGTATTCGAGCAAAATTTCAAGCGCCTAGTTTTACTCCTTCGAAAGTTAGCGTTCTTTCGACGGACAGACAGACGGACGGGCGGACAGACGGACGGACATGGCTAGATCGACATTAAATGTAGCGACGATCATGAATATATATACTTTATGGGGTCTCAGATGAATATTTCGAGTAGTTACAAACAGAATTACGAAATTAGTATACCTCCTATCCTATGGTGGAGGGTATAAAAATTACAAAACAAAATACAAAATGAAATTTTGTCTATGAAAAGATAAAATTTGAAAGACATTTCTTTCCAAAGGCAAAATTTCAATGAATTATTGTCTAAAGACAAAATGTTATTATTACGAGAGAAGCCGTTGTACAAAATTTCTGCCAAATGGGATGAGAATTGCGTCCTCTAGAGGATCAAGAAGTCAAGATCCCAGATCGGTTTTTTATGGCTGCTATATCAGGTTATGTACCGATTTGAATCATACTTAGCACAGTTATTGGAGGTCATAACAAAACATCTCGTGCAAAATTTCAGCCAAATTAGATGTGAATTGCGCGCTCTATTGGCTCAAGAAGTCAAGATCCAAGATCGGTTTATATGACAGCTATACCAGATTATAAACCGATTTGAACCATACTGGGCACAATTGTTGGATAGCATAACAAAACACGTCGTGAAAAATTTCATTCCAATCGGATAAGAATTGCACACTCTAAAGGCTCAAGAAGTCAAGACCCAAGATCGGTTTATATGGCAGCTATATCAAAACATGGACCGATATGGCCCATTTACAATACCAACCGACCTACACTAATAAGAAGTATTTGTGCAAAATTTCAAGCGGCTAGCTTTACTCCTTCGGAAGTTAGCGTGCTTTCGACAGACAGACGGACGGACATGGCTAGATCGACATTAAATGTCGCGACGATCAAGAATAAATATACATTTCGGGGTCTCAGACGAATATTTCGAGTAGTTACAAACAGAATGACGAAATTAGTATACTCCCCATCCTATGTTGGAGGGTATAAAAACGACAAAAAACAAAAGAAGTAAAAGCGTGCTAAGTTCGGCCGGGCCGAATCTTGTATACCCTCCACCATGGATCCCATTTGTAGAGTTCTTTCCCCGGTATCTCTTTTAAGGCAAACATATGATAAAAGGAAAGAATTGCTATGATATTGGAGTTATAATATCAAGTTTTGTCCGACAGGACGATAATTGAACTGAATGTTGGAGACCATAATAGAAGTCGTTGTGTAAAATTTTAGCCAACTCGAATAAAAATTGGACACTTAAGGGGCTTAAGAAGAAAAATAGGGAGATCGGTTTATATGGGAGCTGTATCAGGCTATAGACCGATTCATACCATAATACACAAGTCTGTTGAAGTTCATGAAAGAAGTCGTTGTACAAAATTCCGGCCAAATCGGATAATAATTGCGGCCTCTAGATGCTCTAAAAGTCTAGATCCCAGATCGATTTATATGGCAGCTATATAAAGTTATGGAACAATTAAAACCATATTAGGTACAGTTGTTGGAAGTCATAACAAAACACCTCCCGCAAAATTTCAGCCAAATCGGATAAGAATTGCGCCCTCTAGTGACTCAAAAAGTCAAGACCCAAGATCGGTTTATATGGCAGCTATATCAAAACATGGACCGATATGGCCCATTTACAATACCAACCGACCTACACTAATAAGAAGTATTTGTGCAAAATTTCAAGCGGCTAGCTTTACTCCTTCGGAAGTTAGCGTGCTTTCGACAAACAGACGGACGGACATGGCTAGATCGACATTAAATGTCGCGACGATCAAGAATATATATACATTTTGGGGTCTCAGACGAATATTTCGAGTAGTTACAAACAGAATGACGAAATTAGTATACTCCCCATCCTATGTTGGAGGGTATAAAAACGACAAAAAACAAAACAAGTAAAAGCGTGCTAAGTTCGGCCGGGCCGAATCTTGTATACCCTCCACCATGGATCCCATTTGTAGAGTTCTTTCCCCGGTATCTCTTTTAAGGCAAACATATGATAAAAGGAAAGAATTGCTATGATATTGGAGTTATAATATCAAGTTTTGTCCGACAGGACGATAATTGAACTGAATGTTGGAGACCATAATAGAAGTCGTTGTGTAAAATTTTAGCCAACTCGAATAAAAATTGGACACTTAAGGGGCTTAAGAAGAAAAATAGGGAGATCGGTTTATATGGGAGCTGTATCAGGCTATAGACCGATTCATACCATAATACACAAGTCTGTTGAAGTTCATGAAGGAAGTCGTTGTACAAAATTCCGGCCAAATCGGATAATAATTGCGGCCTCTAGATGCTCTAAAAGTCTAGATCCCAGATCGATTTATAAGGCAGCTATATAAAGTTATGGAACAATTAAAACCATATTAGGTACAGTTGATGGAAGTCATAACAAAACACCTCTCGCAAAATTTCAGCCAAATCGGATAAGAATTGCGCCCTCTAGTGACTCAAAAAGTCAAGACCCAAGATCGGTTTGTAGGGCAGCTATATCAAAACATGAACCCATATGGCCCATTTCCAATCCCAACCGACCTACACTATTAAGAAGTATTCGAGCAAAATTTCAAGCGCCTAGTTTTACTCCTTCGAAAGTTAGCGAAGGAGTAAAACTAGACAGACGGTCGGACGGACAGGCGGACGGACATGACAAGGTCGACTTAAAATCGCATGACTATCAAAAATATGTATACTTAATAGGGTCTCAGAGGAATATTTCGAGGAGTTTCAAACAGAATGACGAAATTAGTGTACCCCCATCCTATGCTGGGGGGTATGAAAATAGAATGATGAAATTAGTACACAACTATCATATGGTGGAGGGTAAAAAAAAGTTGCCTATTTTAAAACACACGATGCACTAGTTTAAATTGTCCTTTTTACAAATTGTCCTTTTTTACAAAAAAAGTTAAGGTATTGAAGCAACTTTTTTCAATACTAATCAATGAAACTACTGTTTTGACAAAAACAAAAAAAATTCACTTTTTTTAAATATTTTGATGTCCACACTGTATAACTTTTAACAGTATTATCATATGTTGATGCCTACTGCAGCAAAGTCATAGTAAATTTCAGCATTAAAATCGAATCACAAATACTTTTGTCAATCGCACAATACAAAGCCAATCTCGACAAAATTTCAGCAAATAAATGTTAAAAGCCGAATATCCCCGAAACCAATGGAGACATTGTGTACCTCAAGCTAATTTTTTTGAGCATTATCGACCAAAAAAAATAACGAGTGCTATGCGCAGTATTTTAGGCAAACAAAGAATATTGAATAAGAACTGTTATGCTATTGGAGCTATATCAAGTTATAATCCGATTCGGACCATAATTGGATGCTGAATATTGTAGAAGTCATTGTGTAATATTTTAGTTCATTCGGATAGGAATTGCGCCTTGTAGGGGCTCAAGAAGCAAAATCGGGAGATAGGTGTATATGGAAGTTGTATCAAGCTACTGATCGATTCAGACCATATAAAACACGTATGTTCAATGTCATGAGAGAAGCCGTTGTACAAAATTTCTTCCAAATCGGATAAGAATTGCGCCCTCTAGAGGCTCAAGAAGTCACGATCCCAGATCGGTTTATATGGCAGATATATCAAGTTATGTACCGATTTATGCCATTCTTATAACAGTTATTGGAAGTCATAACATAACACCACGTGCAAAATTTCAATCAAATCGGACGAGAATTGCGCCCTCTAGAGGCTCAAGAAGTCAAGACCAAAGATCAGTTTATATGGCAGCTATATCAGGTTATGAACCGATTTGAACTATATTTGGCACAGTTATTGGATATCATAACAAAATACTACGTGCCAAAATTCATTCAAATTGGATAAGAATTGCGCCCTCTAGAGGCTCAAGAAGTAAAGACCCAAGATCGGTTTATATGACAGCTATATAAGGTTATGGACCGATTTGAACAATACCTGGCACAGTTGTTGGATATCACAACGAAACACGTCGTGCAAAATTTCATTCCAATCGGATAAGAATTGCGCACTCTAGAGGCTCAAGAAGTCAAGACCCAAGATCGGTTTATATGGCAGCTATAACAAAAAATGGACCGATATGGCCCATTTACAATACCAACCGACCTACACTAATAAGAAGTATTTGTGCAAAATTTCAAGCGGCTAGCTTTACTCCTTCGGAAGTTAGCGTGCTTTCGACAGACAGACGGACGGACAGACGGACGGACATGGCTAGATCGACATAAAATTTCACGACGATCAAGAATATATATACTTTATAGGGTCTCAGACGAATATTTCGAGAAGTTACAATCAGAATGACGAAATTAGTATACCCCCCATCTTATGGTGGAGGGTGTAAAAAAAACTTTGTAGCAGCACCACTTAACAACGTTATTAACAATTTATAAATGTTATGTTAAGTTTATGTATGTTAAATGTATTTCGCGGCATCAAATTATTGGGTTGCCCAAAAAGTAATTGCGGATTTTTCATATAGTCGGCGTTGACAAATTTTTTCACAGCTTGTGACTCTGTAATTGCATTCTTTCTTCTGTCAGTTATCAGCTGTTACTTTTAGCTTGCTTTAGAAAAAAAAGTGTAACAAGTAAAAGCGTGCTAAGTTCGGCCGGGCCGAATCTTATATACCCTCCACCATCGAGCGCAGTTGTCGAGTTCTTTACCCGACATCTCTTCTTAAGCAAAAAGTGATAAAAGAAAAGATTTGCTCTGCTATTAGAGCGATATAAAGATATGATCCGGTTTAGACCACTATTAAATTATATGTTGGAGACCTGTGTAGAATGTCAGCCAATTCGAGTAAGAATTGCGCCCTTTGGGGGCTCAAGAAGTAAAATAGAGAGATCGATTTATATGGGAGCTGTATCGGGCTATAAACAGATTTAGACCATAATCAACACGTATGTTGATAGTCAAGAGAGGATCCATCGTACAAAATTTCAGGCAAATCGGATAATAATTGCGACTTCTAGAGGCTCAAGAAGTCAAGATCCCAGATCGGTTTACATGGCAGCTATATCAGGTTATGAACCGATTTAAACCTTATTTGACACAGTGGTTGAAAGAAAAAATAAAAAACGTCATGCAAAATTTCAGCCAAATCAGGTAGGAATTGCGTCCTCTAGAAGCTCAAAAAGTCAAGTCCCCAAATCTGTTTATATGACAGCTATATCAGTTTATGAGCCGATTTGAACCATTTTTGGCACACTTGTTGGATATCATAAAACAAACATGTCGTGCAAAATTTCATTCCAATCTGATAAGAATTGCGCACTTTAGAGGCTTAAGAAGTCAAGACCCAAGATCGGTTTATATGGCAGCTATATCAGGTTATGGACCGATTTCAACCATACTTGGCGCAGTTGTTGGATATCGTAACAAAACACGTCGTGCAAAATTTCATTCCAATCGGATAAGAATTGCGCACTCTAGAGGCTCAAGAATTCAAGACCCAAGATCGGTTTATATGGCAGCTATATCAGGTTATGGACCGATTTGAACCATACTTAGCACAGTTGTTGGATATCGTAACAAAACACGTCGTGCCAAAATTCATTCAAATCGGATAAGAATTGCACACTCTAGAGGCTCAAGAAGTCAAGACCCAAGATCGGTTTATATGGCAGCTATATCAGATTATGAACCGATTTCAACCATACTTGGCACAGTTGTTGGATGTCATAACAAAACACGCCGTGCAAAATTTCGTGCCAATCGGATAAGAATTGCGCACTCTAGAGGTTCAAGAAGTCAAGACCCAAGATCGGTTTATATGGCAGCTATATCAAAACATGGACCGATATGGCCCATTTACAATACCAACCGACCTACACTAATAAGAAGTATTTGTGCAAAATTTCAAGCGGCTAGCCTTACTCCTTCGGAAGTTAGCGTGCTTTCGGCAGACAGACGGACGGACGGACGGACGGACGGACGGACGGACGGACGGACAGACGGACGGACATGGCTAGATCGACATAAAATTTCACGACGATCAAGAATATATATACTTTATGGGGTCTCAGACGAATATTTCGAGTAGTTACAAACAGAATGACGAAATTAGTATACCCCCCATCTTAAGGTGGAGGGTATAAAAATAGTATATTTGATTAAAGTTCATTCTAAGTTTTATTAAAAATGCATTTACTTTCTTTTGAAAAATCCGCAACCCAATACATTGTTATAAACTGTTATACAAAAACGTAAATAACATCGAGAGAGGCATATCTCACTCCATGTTTAAGCTCTCTATCTCACAAATACAGTGATATGTAACTACATTCGTGTAAGAATGCTCTCAACATCCAAATGATCATCGTTCTGTCGGAACTCTTTTAACTCACCTGTTTAATTGTATGCTCTGTTCTTACTTATATGTTTTGATGTTAGACACGTGATGCATTTTTGTAATAGGCAGATAATTTGTTGTAATTTGTTGTTGTGAAATACGAAGATGGATTAATATTATGACTCTTGAAAAGCCTATGTAAATGAGAACAACGTTTGTAAAATTGTCATTCCTTCGCCAATTCTTTTTTAATAAAGACAAAGAGGAAAATTGAACTGTGTATAATTTTTGGAAGGCACTGATAAAAAAAACAACTATTCCCTAAAAATAAAATAAATTGAGTATACAGCCATAAGAAGACCTGGTGTCTATTGTGGCATATACCAATCGAAGAACTGTACTGGCGAGCTGCCTTGCAAGTTCTCGAATAAAACCAAAAATTATTATAAAAAACAAGTAAAAGCGTGCTAAGTTCGGCCGGATCGAATCTTATATACCCTCCACCATGGATCGCATTTGTCGAGTTCTTTTCCCGGCATCTCTTCTTAGGCAAAAAAGGATATAAGAAAAGAGTTGCTCTACTATTAAAACGATATCAAGATATGGTCCGGTTCGGACCACAATTAAATTATATGATGGAGACCTGTGTAAAATTTCAGCCAATTCGTATAAGAATTGCGCCCATTGGGGCTCACGAAGTAAAATAGAGAGAACGATATATATGGGATCTGTATCGGGCTATAGACCGATTCAGACCATAATAAACACGTTTGTTGATGGTCATGAGAGGATCCGTCGTACAAAATGTCAGGCATATCGGATAATAATTGCGACCTCTAAGGGTCAAGAAGTCAAGATCCCAGATCGGTTTATATGGCAGCCATATCAGGTTATGAACCGACTTGTACTTTATTTGACACAGTTGTTGAAAGTAAAAATAAAATACGTCATGCGAAATTTCAGCCAAATCGGATAGGAATTGCGCCCTCTAAAAGCTCAAGAAGTCAAATCCCCAGATCTGTTTATATGGCAGCTATATCAGGTTATGGACCGATTTCAACCATACTTGGCACAGTTGTTGGATATCATAACAAAATACTTCGTGCAAAAATTCATTCAAATCGGATAAGAATTGTGCCCTCTAGAGGCTCAAGAAGTCAAGACCCAAGATCGGTTTATATGGCAGCTATATCAGGTTATGAACCGATTTGAACCATACTTGGCACAGTTGTTGGGTATCATAACAAAACACGTCGTGCAAAATTTCATTCTGATCGGATAAGAATTGCGCACGCTAGAGGCTCAAGAAGTCAAGACCCAAGATCGGTTTATATGGCAGCTATATCAGGTTATGGACCGATTTGAACTATACTCGGCGCAGTTGTTGGATATCATAACAAAATACGTCTTGAAAAATTTCATTCCAATCAGATAAGAATTGCGCACTCTAGAGGCTCAAGAAGTCAAGACCCAAGATCGGTTTATATGGCAGCTATATCAGGTTATAAACCGATTTGAACCATACTTGGCACAATTGGTGGATATAATAACAAAACACGTCGTGCAAAATTTCATTCTGATCGGATAAGAATTGCGCACTCTATAGGATCAAGAAGTCAAGACCCAAGATCGGTTTATATGGCAGCTATATCAAAACATGGACCGATATGGCCCATTTACAATACCAACCGACCTACACTAATAAGAAGTATTTGTGCAAAATCTCAAGCGGCTAGCTTTACTCCTTCGGAAGTTAGCGTGCTTTCGACAGACAGACGGACGGACGGACGGACGGACGGACGGACAGACGGACGGACGGACGGACAGACGGACGGACATGGCTAGATCGACATAAAATGTCACGACGATCAAGAATATATATACTTTATGGGGTCTCAGACGAATATTTCGAGTAGTTACAAACAGAATGACGAAATTAGTATACCCCCATCTTATGGTGGAGGGTATAATAAAACAAAATTCAAAAAATCTTTAAGGTGATTTGCCCTCATCTTACAACTTTTTATTCCCTATTTTCATAATATTTTATGACTATTTAGCGAGAAAGCGGGATTTAATGATTTTGGCATAAAATCGCACCTGCAGTCAAAAGACGTAGGATTATTGCCATAAAGTTGGTTTTATACACACCATCATAGGATGGGGGTATACTAATCTAGTCATTCCGTTTGTAACACTTCGAAATATTGATCAAGGATCCCATATTGATCGTCTCGACCTTCTGAGTCGATCTAGCCATGGCCGTCTGTCCGTTTGTCGAAATCACGATAGCGGTCGAACGCGTAAAGTTAGCCGCTTGAAAATTCGCACAGGTACTTTGTATTAATTTAGGTCGTTGGAGATTTCAAATGGGCCATATCAGTTTAGATTTGGATATAGCTCCCATATAAACCGATCTTCCAGTTTCACTTCTTGAGCCCTTACAAGCCTCAATTTTAATCCGATTTAGCTGAAATTTTGCACATAGTGTTCCCTTATTACTTCCAACAACTGTGTCCAGAACGGTCGAAATCGGTTAATAAGCTGATATAGCTTCCATATAAATTGATCTCCCGATCTCCCCAGTTTTTGTCCGATATGGCTGACATTTAGCGTGTAGTGATCTGTTATGACTTCCAACAACTGTGCCAAGTATGGTCCAACTCGGTCTATAACTTGATATAGCTCCCATATAAACCGATCTTCCAATTTGATTTCTTGATCCCCTGGAAGCCCCAATTTTTGTCCGATTGTACTGAAATTTAACATGTAGTGTTTTGTTACGACTTCCAACAACTGAACCAAATATGGTCCAAATCAGTCTATGACCCATATAAGCAGATCTCCTGAATTGACTTCTTCAGTCCTTAAAAGCCGCAATTTTTGTCCGATTTGACTGAAATTTTTCATGTGGAGTTCTGCTACGACTTTTAACAACTGTGCTTATTACTGTCCAAATCAGTCTATAACCTGATGTAGCCTCCATATAAACCAGTTTCTCGATCGTCCTTATTCGGTTCCTAGAACCTCAATTTTGCAGAAATTTCGTTTGTAGAATAAAATTATGCTCTTCAACTAAATTTTGTTTGTATAAATTTTTTGCAGGTGGTGGGTTTCCAAGATTCATTAAAAGGGATTCCAGAAATCTCGCTCCTACGAGTTTTGAGAAATTTTTTCGTTAGATTTTTGAGATATAAAAAATTGCCGTCTTTCGACAAGCCAATTTTGCCCAAAAAATCATTGAATTTTTTTGCCAAACAATTTTTATGAGACATACTTCTACATGAATTTTTTATACCCTCCACCATAAGATGGGGGGTATACTAATTTCGTCATTCTGTTTGTAACTACTCGAAATATTCGTCTGAGACCCCATAAAGTATATATATTCTTGATCGTCGTGAAATTTTATGTCGATCTAGCCATGTCCGTCCGTCTGTCCGTCCGTCCGTCCGTCTGTCTGTCGAAAGCACGCTAACTTCCGAAGGAGTAAAGCTAGCCGCTTGAAATTTTACACAAATACTTCTTATTAGTGTAGGTCGGTTGGTATTGTAAATGGGCCATATGGGTCCATGTTTTGATATAGCTGCCATATAAACCGATCTTGGGTCTTGACTTCTTGAGCCTCTAGAGTGCGCAATTCTTATCCGATTGGGATGAAATTTTGCATGACATGTTTTGCTATGATATCCAACAACTGCGCCAAGTATAGTTTAAATCGGTCCATAACCTGATTTAGCTGCCATATAAACCGATCTTGGGTCTTGATTTCTTGAGCCTCTAGCGTGCGCAATTCTTATCCGATCAGAATGAAATTTTGCACGACGTGTTTTGTTATGATATCCAACAACTGTGCCAAGTATGGTTCAAATCGGTCCATAACCTGATATAGCTGTTATATAAACCGATCTTGGGTATTGACTTCTTGAACCTCTAGAGTGCGCAATTCTTATCCGATTGAAATGAAATTTTGCACGACGTGTTTTGTTATGATATCCAACAACTGTGCCAAGTATGGTTCAAATCGGTGTATAACCTGATATAGCTGCCATATAAACCGATCTTGGGTCTTGACTTCTTGACCCTCTAGAGGGCGCAATTCTTATCCGATTGGAATGAAATTTTGCACGACGTGTTTTGTTATGATATCCAACAACTGTGCCAAGTATGGTTGAAATCGGTCCATAACCTGATATAGCTGCCATATAAACCGATCTTGGGTCTTGACTTCTTGAGCCTCTTGAGGGCACAATTCTTATCCGATTTGAAAGAATTTTTGCACGAAGTATTTCGTTATGATATCCAACAACTGTGCCAAGTATGGTTGAAATCGGTCCATAACCTGATATAGCTGTCATATAAACAGATCTGGGGATTTGACTTCTTGAGCTTCTAGAGGGCGCAATTTCTATCCGATTTGGCTGAAATTTTGCATGACGTATTTTATTTTTACTTTCAACAACTATGTCAAATAAGGTTTAAATCGGTCCATAACCTGATATATCTGCCATATAAACCGATCTGGGATCTTGACTTCTTGACCCCTAGAGGTCGCAATTATTATCCGATATGCCTGAAATTTTGTACGATGGATCCTTTCATGACCATCAACAAACGTGTTTGTTATGGTCTGAATCGGTCTATAGCCCGATACAGATCCCATATATAAATCGTTCTCTCTATTTTACTTCGTGAGCCCCAATGGGCGCAATTCTTATACGAATTGGCTGAAATTTTACACAGGTCTCCAACATATAATTTAATTGTGGTCCGAACCGGACCATATATTGATATCGTTTTAATAGCAGAGCAAATCTTTTCTTATATCCTTTTTTGCCTAAGAAGAGACGCCGGGAAAAGAACTCGACAAATGAGATCTATGGTGGAGGGTATATAAGATTCGGCCCGGCCGAACTTAGCACGCTTTTACTTGTTTTTAATTCTAATTTTAAAATTTTAATTGAAATTTTATCTGTAGCAATAATGACTAGTTTATATCGCACTAGTGGAAAGTAAGGCTTTATTCTCTCTTGCTGCGCTATGGAGAGTAAGAGGACTAATTGAGCCCTACTCCAAAACAAAACAGTGCTCTACACCATACTGAAGAGTCTTTGGGTATGTAATGGAACTTAACCAACTTGACAGAGGTGCTGATGAAATTACATGGCGAAACAGAAATCGCGATCCACTAACCAGTCAAAGTGTTTTGAATAATAACACACACTTGCTCAACTTTTATTTTTTAAGCTTTCTGCTATGCTATTCTTTGAATTTATCTCGAACTGGAAGATGTTTGGAAAAATCACGTGTAGCAAAAAATATTATTTAAAAAATGTCTTTAAATGAAATATTTTGTTTCTTAGTCTGAAAAACTTTTCCAAAAAAACTTTGTAATATATAAATTATATATTATTTGAATTACATCAGTAATGAAATGAAAAATTTTAAGGACTCAGAAACACAATTTTAAAACCACGAAATGATCACCCAGATTAATTTACATTATAAAATAATTATTTTAAATAAAACCATTTCTTATTTATACCCACCACCGAAGAATGCGGCTATATTCATTTTGTCATTCCGTTTGCAACACATCAAAATATCCATTTCCGACCGTATCTTATATATAAAATTCAATTTGTGTTTATTTGTCGGTTTGTTTGTTTGTTCCGTATAGACTCAAAAACGGCTGAACCGATTACCTTGAAATTGTCACAGATTGTGTAGGTTGGTCTGGAAGGAAACATAGGCTATATAATTTGTATACCAACCACCGAAGGATATATTCATTTTGTCATTCCTTTTGCAATACATCGAAATATCCATTTCCGACCCTTGATCAGCGTAAAAATCTAAGACCATCTAGACATGAACGTCCGTCTATCCGTCTGTCTGTTGAAATCACGCTACAGTATTTAAAAATAGAGATATTAACCTGAAACTTTGTCCATAAGCAGGCTAAGTTCGAAGATGGGCTATATTGGACTATATCTTGATATAGCCCCCATAAAAGCCACCTTTATTATCCGATTTTGCTGAAATTTGAGATAGTGAGCAGTGTTGGGCCCTTAGATATCCTTCGTTAATTTGGACCTGATCAGTTCAGATGTGGATATAGCTGCCATATAGACAGGTCTCTCGATTTAAGGTTTTGAGTCCATAAAAGGCGCAAGTATTGTCAGATTTCGCCCAAATTTGGGACAGTGAAAATAAACCTTTTATGGTGCCAAGCCTTTAAATCGATATATCAGTCTATATGGAAGCTATATCCAAATCTGGGCCGATTTGGGTCAAGTGTCACAAAAATTTCGAAGAGCCTAACACAACGCACTATCCCAAATTATCGGCATTAAATGCGCCGTTTATGGGCCCAAAACCTTAAATCGAGAGATCAGTCTATATTGCAGCTATATTCAAATTTGGACCAATCTGTGCCAAATTGAGGAAGGACATCGAAGGGCCGAACATAACTTGCTGTCCCAAATTTCAGCGATTTCGGACAAAAAATGCGCCTTTTATGGCCCCAAAACCTAAAACCGAGAGATCGGTTTATATGTCAGCTATATCCAGATCTGAACCGATCAAGGCCAAATTGAAGTAAGACATCGAAGGGTTTAAGACAGCTCACTGTCTCAAATTTCAGCGATATCGGACAATAAATGCGCCTCTTATGGTCTCGAAACCTAAAACCGAGAGATCGGTCTATATTGCAGCTATATCCAAATCTGAACCGATCTAGTCCAAATTGAAGAAGGATGTTGAAGGGCCTGTCCTGTACCAAATTTCAGCAAAATCGGGTAATAAATTTGGCTTTTATGGGCCTAAGATCCTAAATCGGAGATCGGTCTATATGGCAGTTATATCCAAATCTGAACCGATCTGGACCAAATTAAAGAAACATGTCAAAGGGCCTAAGACAACTCACTGTCCCAAATTTCAGCGAAATCGGACCATAAATGTGGCTTTTATGGGCCTTAGACTCTAAATCGAAGGTTCGGTCTATATGGCAGCTATATCCAAATCTGGACCGATCGGAGCCAAATTGACAAAGGATGTCGAGGGGCCTAACACAACTCACTGTCCCAAATTTCAGCAATATCAGATAATAAATGTGGCTTTTAAGGGTCTAAGAATCTACATCGGAGAATCGGTCTATATGGCAGCTATATCCAAATCTGGATCGATCTGGGCCAAATTGATGAGTGATGACGAAGGGCCTAACGCAACTTACTGTCCTAAATTTCGGCAAAATCGGATAGTAAATGTGGCTTTTATGGGCCTAAGAGGGGCTATATCAAGATATAGTCCGATATAGCCCATCTTCGAACTTAACCTGCTTATGGAAAAAAAAAAAACCAATCTGTGCAAAGTTTCAGCTCAATATCTCTATTTTTAAAGACTGTGGCGTGATTTCAACAGACAGACTGACAGACGGACGGACATGTCTAGATGGTCTTAGATTTTTATGCTGATCAAGAATATATATACTTTATGGGGTCGGAAATGGATATTTCGATGTGTTGCAAACGGAATGACAAAATGAATATGCCCCCATCCTTTGGTGGTAGGTATAAAAATGCAAAATGAGTGCAGTCCGATTCAAGTTTAAAATAACACCTTTAATAAAATTTTATCGTAAATAATGGGAATGCCCTAATAAATGAAATAAGAGCCTTTGTGCTTCAAAATCTTATATTTACAAAAAGAAATCGTAAAATATATGAATGGGCATTGTGAAACACGGATATGTTAAAGTAATATATGTCAGCAGTCTCTTATCTATGGGAGCAAGTATTATATTACACTTACGTTTGGTCATTTGACATCAATTAGGGGGCAAAGAAAGAAAAAAATTTACAACTGCAATAACGTAGAAATCTCTTCGTGTTTCTGATTTGTATACCCTCCACCATAGGATGGGGGGTATACTTATTTCGTCATTCTGTTTGTAACTACTCGAAATATTCGTCTGAGACCCGATAAAGTATATATATTCTTGATCATCGTGACATTTTATGTCGGTCTAGCCATGTCCGTCCGTCTGTCCGTCCGTCTATCTGTCGAAATCACGCCAACTTCCGAAGGAGTAAAGCTAGCCGCTTAAAATTTTGCACACATTCTTCCTATGAGTGTAGGTCGGTTGGTATTGTAAATGGGACATATCGGTCCATGTTTTGATATAGCTGCCATATAAACCGATCATAGGTCTTGACTTCTTGAGCCTCTAGAGTGCGCAATTCTTATACGATTGGAATGAAATTTTGCACGACGTGTTTTGTTATGATATCCAACAACTGTGCCAAGTATGGTTCAAATCGGTCAATAACCTGACATAGCTGTAATATAAACCGATCTTGGGTCTTAACTTCTTGAGCCTCTAGAGTGCGCAATTCTTATCCGATTTGCCTGAAATTTTGTACGACGGATTCCCTCATGACCATCAACATACGTGTTTATTATGGTCTGAATCGGTCTATAGCCCGATACAGCTCCCCTAAACATAAGTGCTTATTATGGTCTGAATCGGTCCGATACAGCTCCCCTAAAAATCAAACTCTCTATTTTACTTCTTGAGCCCCAAAGAGAGCAATTCTTATTCGAATTGGCTGACATTTTACACAGCTCTCCAACATATAATTTAATTGTGGTCCAAACCGGACCATATCTTGATATCGCTCTAATAGCAGAGCAAATCTTTTCTTTGTCCTGCTTTGCCTAAGAAGAGATGCCGGGAAAAGAACTCGACAAATGCGATCCATGGTGGAGGGTATATTAGATTCGGCTCGGCCGAACTTAGCACGCTCTTACTTGTTATACCCACCAACGAAGGATGGGGGTATATTCATTTTGTCATTCCGTTTGCAACACATCGAAATATCCATTTCCGACCCTATAAAGTATATATATTTTTGATCAGCGTAAAAATCTAAGACGATCTAGCCATGTCCGTCCGTCTGTCCGTCTGTCTGTTGAAATCACGCTACAGTCTTCAAAAATAGAGATATTGAGCTGAAACTTCGCACCGATTCTTTTTTTGTCCAAAAGCAGGTTAAGTTCGAAGATGGGCTATATCGGACTATATCTTAATATAGCCCCCATATAGACCGATCCGCCGATTTAGGGTCTTAGGCCCATAAAAGCCACATTTATTATCCGATTTTGCTGAAATTTGGGACAGTGTGTTATGTTAGGCCCTCGACATCCTTCGTCAATTTGACCCAGATATAGACCGATATCCCGATCTATACTCTTGGTCCCATAAAGTCGCATTTAAATCCGATTTCATTTAAATTTTACACAGTGACTCATGCTAAGCATTTCGACATCCGTTTAGTACATGGTTCAAATCGGTTTAATTTTGGATATAGCTACTTAAAAGACCAATATTTTGTTATACGCAATTGGAAAATGACTTGTACTTATAAGTATTTGGTCCAAATCGGAACATATTTCGATATAGCTGCTATTGGGCATAAGGTATGCATTTTTCACCGGATTTTGACGAAAGGTGTTTTACATATATACCCGAGGTGGTGGGTATCCAAAGTTCGGCCCGGCCGAACTTAACGCCTTTTTACTTGTTTTTATACCCTCCACCATAAGATGGGGGGTATACTAATTTCGTCATTCTGTTTGTAACTACTCGAAATATTCGTCTGAGACCCCATAAAGTATATATATTCTTGATCGTCGCGACATTTTATGTCGATCTAGCCATGTCTGTCCGTCTGTCCGTCTGTCCGTCCGTCCGTCCGTCCGTCCGTCCTTCCGTCCGTCCGTCTGTCTGTCGAAAGCACGCTAACTTCCGAAGGAGTAAAGCTAGACGCTTGAAATTTTGCACAAATACTTCTTATTAGTGTATGTCGGTTGGTATTGTAAATGGGCCATATCGGTCCATGTTTTGATATAGCTGCCATATAAACCGATCTTGGGTCTTGACTTCTTGAGCCTCTAGAGTGCGCAATTCTTATCCGATTGAAATGGAATTTCGCACGACGTGTTTTGTTATAATAGCAAACAATTTTGCCAAGTATGGTTCAAATCGGTCCATAACCTGATATAGCTGCAATATAAACCGATCTTGGGTCTTGACTTCTTGAGCCTCTAGCGTGCGCAATTCTTATCCGATCAGAATGAAATTTTGCACGACGTGTTTTGTTATGATATCCAACAACTGTGCCAAGTATGGTTCAAATCGGTTTATAACCTGATATAGCTCCCATATAAACCGATCTTGGGTCTTGACTTCTTGAGCCTCTAGAGTGCGCAATTCTTATCCGATTGAAATGAAATTTTGCATGACGTGTTTTGTTATTATATCCAACAACTGTGCCAAGTATGGTTTAAATCGGTTCATAACCTGATATAGCTGCCATATAAACCGATCTTGGGTCTTGACTTCTTGAGCCTCTAGAGTGCGCAATTCTTATCCGATTGGAATGGAATTTCGCACCCTACAACTGTTTTGTTTCGATACCCAACAACTGTGCAAAGTATGGTTCAAATCGGTTCATAACCTGATATAGCTGTCATATAAACCGATCTTGGGTCTTGATTTCTTGAGCCTCTAGAGGGCACAATTCTTATCCGATTTGAATGAGTTTTTGCACGAAGTGTTTCGTCATGATATCCAACAACTGTGCCAAGTTTGGTTGAAATCGGTCCATAACCTGATATAGCTGTCATATAAACAGATCTGGGGATTTGACTTCATGAGCTTCTAGAGGGCGCAATTCCTATCCGATTTGGCTGAAATTTTGCATGACGTATTTTATTTTTACTTTCAACAACTGTGTCAAATAAGGTTCAAATCGGTTCATAACCTGATATAGCTGCCATATAAACCGATCTGGGATCTTGACTTCTTGACCCCTAGAGGTCGCAATTATTATCCGATATGCCTGAAATTTTGTACGACTGATCCTCTCATGACTATCAACAAACGTGTTTATTATGTTCTGAATCGGTCTATAGCCCGATACAGATCCCATATAAATCGTTCTCTCTATTTTACTTCGTGAGCCCCAATGGGCGCAATTCTTATTCGAATTGGCTGACATTATACACAGGTCTCCAACATATAATTTAATTGTGGTCCGAACCGAACCATATCTTGATATCGTTTTAATAGCAGAGCAACTCTTTTCTTATATCCTTTTTAGCCTAAGAAGAGATGCCGGGAAAACAACTCGACAAATGCGATCCATGGTGGAGGGTATATAAGATTCGGCCCGGCCGAACTTAGCACGCTTTTACTTGTTTCTTCTTATACCCTCCACCATAGGATGGGGGGGGGGGGGGGTAAATGTTAGTGCTACTCGCTAGGAGTGGCTTAACGCCTATAACATTGATCATCATGTGGTAGTTGTCTATAAATGACTATATTGCAAATGCAAATTTTGCCAAGGAACATTCAACTAAGGGAACAGGGGCAAACTTTTCACATATCAATGAGTGCAGTCCGATTCAAGTTTAAGCTCAATGATAAGGGGTCTCCTTTTTATAGACGAGTCCGAACGGAGTGCCGCAGTGCGACACCTCTTTGGAGAGAAGTTTTACATGACATAGTACCTCACAAATGTTGCCAGCATTAGGAGGGGAAAACCACCACTGAAAATTTTTTCTGTTGGTCTCGCCAGGATTCGAACTCAGGCGTTCAGCGTCATAGGCGGACATGCTAACCTCTGCGCTACGGTGGCCCCCGTATATTACTACCTACTAAATAGTCATAATTTGGTCTTTTTATACCCACCACCATAGGACGGGGGCGTACTAATCTAGGCATTCCGTTTTTAACACCTCGAAATATTCGTCTAAGACCCTATAAATTCTTGATCGTCTCGACGTTTTGAGTCGATCTAGTCATACTCGCCCGTCCATCTATCAAAATCACGATAGCGGTCGAACGCGTAAAGCTAGCCGCTTGAAATTTTGCACAGATACCTAATATTGATGTATGTCGATTGTGATTGCAAATGGGCCATATCGGTCCAGATTTAGATATAGCTCTCATATAAACCGATCTCCCGATTTGAATTCTTGAGCCCCTGGAAGCCGTAAGTTTTGTCCGATTTGTCTGACATTTTGCATGTGGCGTTCTGTTGTGACTTTCAACAACTGTGCTAAGTACGGTTGGAATCGGTCTAACCGGATATAGCTCCCATATGAACCGATCTCCCGATTTGGCTTCTTGAGCCCCTAGAAGCCGCAATTTTGGTTCAATTTTGCTGATTATGCAGATTGTGATCTGTTATTACTTTCAACAACTGTGCCTAGTACGGTCCGAAGCGGTCTATAACCTGATATAGCTCCCTTATAAACCCATCTCCCGTTTTGACTTCTTGAGCCCCTGGAAGACGCAATTTTGGCACACTTTTGGCTGACATTTTGCATGGAGTGTTTTGTTATGACTTTCAGCAACTGTACCAAGCACGGTCAGAATCGGTCTATAGCCTGATATAGCTCCTATATAAACCGATCTCCCGATTTGATTTCTTGAGTTCTTACCAGCCGCAATTTTTGTCCGATTTGGCTGAAATTTTGCATGCGGACTTATGTTACGTTTTTTAACAATTATGCCAAATACGGTCCAAATCAGTCTATAACCTGATATATTGTAGCTCCCATACAAATCGGTCTCTCGATCATCGTTGGTTGGTTCCTATTGTAGAAGCTTTAATTTTTTCTGGTTTGACAGAAGTTTTGTATGCAGAATAAAGTTATGCCCTTTAACTAAATTTATTTTGTATCAAATTTTAACAAAATACATGGTGTCGGTCTATATATTTGGTACGGGGGCAACAGTTCTAAGTAATTAAACCATGTAAATCTTTTAAAGAAATAAGTGTTGTCCTGCAGCACGTTGTTTGGACTTGTCTAGGAAAAGAAGGCCCCTTATCTATGAGATAACCAGTAAGGAAGGGCAAAAGTCGGGCGGTGCCGACTGTATAATACCCTACACCTACCCTTTAAGTACAATGTGGGAGCTATATCCAATTCTGAACCAATTTTGATCGACCTCGACGAGCAAATATTGGGTTGCCCAAAAAGTAGTTGTCGGTAATATAGTAGTAATATAGTCGGCGTTGACAAATTTTTTCAACGGCTTGTGACTCTGTAATTGCATTCTTTCTTCTGTCAGCTATCAGCTGTTACTTTTAGCTTGCTTTAGAAAAAAAGTGCGCGAAATTTTGTTTACATTTGTTTGTTTGGCGTCAATTTTAATATGGGTACCACATGTATTGAAAGAAATTCATTTAACAAACCAAATCAACGCTTGTGATATGCACCTTAAACGCAATGAATTCGACCCGTTTTTAAAACGAATCATAGCTGGCGATGAAAAATGGATTGTTTACAACAACGTTAGTCAAAAACGATTATTGTCCAAGCATGGTGAACCAGCTCAAACCACTTCAAAGGCTGATATCCACCAAAAGAAGGTTATGCTGTCTGTTTGGTGGGATTGGAAGGGTGTGGTATATTTTGAGCTGCTTCCAAGGAACCAAACGATTAGTTCGGATGTTTACTGTCAACAATTGGACAAATTGAATACAGCCATCAAGGAGAAGCGACCAGAATTGGTCAATCGTAAAGGTGTCATATTCCACCAGGACAACGCTAGACCGCACACATCTTTGGTCACTCGCCAAAAACTGAGTGAGCTTGGCTGGGAACTTTTGATGCATCCCCCATATAGCCCTGACCTTGCACCATCAGACTACCATTTATTTCGATCTTTGCATAACTCCTTAAATGGTAAAACTTTCGGCAATGATGATGCTATAAAATCGCACTTGGTTCAGTTTTTTTCAGATAAAAGCCCAATATTTGTTGTGTAATGACAGACATTCTTTCTGGGACAATTTACACTTCTTCCGTACTACACGTGCTTATATGCATCTTGTATTGAAGTTGTATTGATGGCTTCGAACGCTAAGGTAACGACAATGGCTCTCGCTGTTGGCTTTCCTTTTCCATTTGCATCTCCGATCGTTGAGTTCGTCTCGAAAGAGAAACAAACAGAGATTGTAAAATTTCATGATCTTCATTCACAGGCAAAATACTTGAAAATTGTTGATATATAGAAAAAATATCATTAAAGTTTTGGTTTCAGAAAAAATTCATTGAAGTTTCGTCTTTAGAATAATTTTCATTGTAGTTTTGTCTTTAGAAAAAATTTATTGAAATGTTGACTTTAAAAAACGTTTATTAAAATGTTGGTTTAAGAAAAAATGTCATTCAATTTTGTCTATAGAGAAATGTTATTAAAGTTTTGTCTTCAGAAAAAAATGTCATTGAAAATGTTGTCTTAAAAAAAATTCACTGAAATTTGTCTTTAAAAAAAATTCATTAAAATGTTGTTTTTCTGTTTCTGTTAATCTGCGCAAAATTTCAAGCGGCTAGCTTCATGCGTACGACCACTATTGTGGTTTCGACAGACGGACGGAAGGACATGGACATGTAGATTGCTTCAAAATGTCAAGACGATCGAGAATATATATATTTTATGGGATCGCGGATCAATTTTATATCCACCATCGACGCCAAATAGATCCCAGATAGTTGAAGAAGAAGGTTAAAAAAAAAGTCATGTACTCTTATACCATTCAATTGTTATTAATTTTTAATGCAAAGATAAGTAATGTACTCATTCGGCCCAAATATTACATTTTTTGTACCTTTCCAATGTTTGTATCCCATCCCATCCCTGGTTCACATACTCGATAAAACAGACTGAAATGACACTTAGAAACCAGACCTACCTCATCCTATAAATTTACGCAAACGCATCCGAACAGTCTCCATAAGAAAAGAAACAAGTAAAAGCGTGCTAAGTTCGGCCGGGCCGAATCTTATATACCCTCCACCATGGATCGCAATTGTCGAGTTCTTTTCCCGGGATCTCTTCTTAGGCAAAAAAGGATGTAAGAAAAGTTTTGATCTGCTATTAGAGCGATATCAACATAGGATCCGGTTTGGACCACAATTAAATTATATGTTGGAGACCTGTGTAAAATGTCAGTCAATTCGAATAAGAATTGCGCCCTTTGGGGGCTCAAGAAGTAAAATAGAGTGATTGATTTATATGGGAGCTGTATCGGGCTATAGACCGATTCAGACCATATTAAACACGCATGTTGTTGGTCAAGAGAGGACCCGTCGTACAAAATTTCAGGCAAATCGGATAAAAATTGCACCTCTAGAGACTCAAGAAGCTAAGATCCCAGAACGGTTTATATGACAGCTATATCAGCTTATGAACCGATTTGAACTGTACTTGGCACAGTTGTTGGATATCATAACAAACATCTGTGCCAAGAATGGTTCAAATCGGTCCATAACCTGTTATAGCTGTCATATAAACCGATCTTGGGTCTTGACTTCTTGAGTCTCTAGAGGGCGCAATTCTTATCCGATTTGAATGAATTTTGGCACGACGTGTTTTGTTATGATATCTAACAACTGTACCAAGTATGGTTTACATTGGTTAATAACCTGATATAGCTGTCATAAAGGGTGATTTTTTTGAGGTTAGGATTTTCATGCATTAGTATTTGACAGATCACGTGGGATTTCAGACATGGTGTCAAAGAGAAAGATGCTCAGTATGATTTGACATTTCATCATGAATAGACTTACTAACGAGCAACGCTTGCAAATCATTGAATTTTATTACCAAAATCAGTGTTCGGTTCGAAATGTGTTCATTCACCGTAACGTTGCGTCCAACAGCATCTTTGAAAAAATACGGTCCAATGATTCCACCAGCGTACAAACCACACCAAACAGTGCATTTTTCGGGATGCATGGGCAGTTCTTGAACGGCTTCTGGTTGCTCTTCACTCCAAATGCGGCAATTTTGCTTATTTACGTAGCCATTCAACCAGAAATGAGCCTCATCGCTGAACAAAATTTGTCAAAATTTGAACACATTTCGAACCGAACACTGATTTTGGTAATAAAATTCAATGATTTGCAAGCGTTGCTCGTTAGTAAGTCTATTCATGATGAAATGTCAAAGCATACTGAGCATCTTTCTCTTTGACACCATGTCTGAAATCCCACGTGATCTGTCAAATACTAATGCATGAAAATCCTAACCTTAAAAAATCACCCTTTATAAACAGATATGGGATCTTGACTTCTTGAGCCTCTAGAGGGCGCAATTCTTATCCGATTTGCCTGAAATATTGTACGACGAATTCTCTCATGACCATCAACATACGTATTTATTATGGTCTGAATCGGTCTATAGCCCGATACAGCTCCCATATAAATCGATATCTCTATTTTACTTCTTGAGCCCCCAAAGGGCGCAATTCTTATTCGAATTGGCTGACATTTTACACAGGTCTCCAACATATAATTTAATTGTGGTCCAAACCGGACCATATCTTGATATCGCTCTAATAGCAGAGCAAATCTTTTCTTTGTCCTGTTTTGCCTAAGAAGAGATGCCGGGAAAAGAACTCGACAAATGCGACAAATGCATCGTGGAGGGTATATAAGATTCGGCCCGGCCGAACTTAGCACGTTTTTACTCGTTAAATTTGATTTCACAAAATTTAAAATTTCGAGCGGCTTCCCAGTAAAACTTTTACTTCCGATCATATCCTTTTTTCTTCAGTCTGTTCCGTTATGGCCGATACATAGCATTTTTTCTACCACAGCCCAATGTTAAAATCATTGTTTTTAATAACAGATTGGAAGTACGCGGTTTTCGGGTAGCCTTAGTGGAAAAACATAAATTTAAACTTAACGATTCGATTTAATTGCTTCGAAACAACGAGTTTATAGTGGTACAACAACTTCACATTTAGATGACGCTAAAAATGCCATTTAAAAGGTATAAACCTTTGCTATTAAAGACGCTTTGGATTACACTGGTGTATGTCTTGGTTTGCTTTCAGGTTACAGGGTGTACTTTAATTTCGCATAGATTTTGCCAACACATGGTGACATACGAACATACAGTAGAACTTCGACTAAATGTAGCACTTGGGCACCGACGAAATACCACGTTATAGAGCATGACATAATTACCAGGTTGTGTAGCGTAAACAGCTGACTACAACTTATAGTTAAGAACCATACACACAAACAACACAAACACAAAAATGACGAGAACTTGTAACACACAAAAAATCAGACTTGCACTAATCAATGATTTTGACAGATAGTGTACTCAATATTTTGTTATTGGGCAACTGCCACTACCTGTAAATGAATATGTCTTGTTATAGAGACACAAATATTCGGTTTAATTTGACCTAAATGCAAAAAAATACAATGAAACAAGTTTATATAAATGAACAGAAATTGGATTTTTGTTTGGCTGTGAAATATTAAGTGATTTTCATTTGTTTTTTTTGCTTTCAATCTATTTTAGCTTTTCTTCCCACCAACACATGTTTCATTTCAAATGCAAGCATTCCTTCTGGATCTGCAAGCATTTTAAGAACAGGCCAGTTGCATCTGCGTTGAAAATTTCCATTACCTTTTCTCTGATTATTGGCCTAGATATTGGAATGTTTTTATACCCTCCACTATAGAATGGGGGTATACTACAAAAGTTCATATATATTCTTGATCGTCGTCACATTTTAAGTCAATCTAGGCAAATCCGTCCGTCCGTCTGTCGAAAGCACACAATCTCACGAATTTGTAAAGCTAGCTGCTCATGTTGGTCGGTTGGGATTGTAAAGGGGCCAAATTGCTCCATGTTTAGATACAGCTCGAATATAAACCGATATTCAGATTTTATTTTTTGAGCCTCTAGAGGCCGCAATTATTATCCGATTTGACTGAATATTTGTTCGTCGAGGCATTTTATGACCAACATATGTGCCAAGTATAATAAGAATCAGTCATAACCTGATATAGCTGTCATATCAAGTGATCCTCTGATTTATCCTCTGAAGCCTGTAGAAGATACAATTATGATCCCAATTGGCTGACGTTTTGCACAATGACTTCTGCTATGACTTCAAATAGCTATGGTAAATAGGATCACAATCGGTCTATAGCAGGGTCGTAGCCAGGGGCGAGGCCCTGGGGACCCCGAGTCACCAACCCCCCCCCCCCCTTCCCCCGTCCTACATGATTTTTTGTAAAGAAAATATAAAATTAACATTATCATTTTGACAAAATTTTATATTTATAATATTCTTCAAAGACAACATTTTGCTAAGGCCAGGGCAGCCTTAAAATTATTTTTATTAAAGGTAAAATTGTAGTGAAATTTTTAAATTCTTCTAAAAAAATTTCAATGCCATATTTTCCAAAAAAAATTTTATGATATTTATCTAGAGACAAAATTTCAGCGTAATATTCTCTTATGTCAAACCTTCAGCACGAACCGGAGTCCTCTCGAAATTATTTTTTAAGACAAAATTTCTTTTTTTTTCTAAAGACTACAATTTATTGAATCTTTATTAAGGACTAACTTTCAGCGAAAAACTCTCCAAACCCAAAATTTAAATTTTGCATTATCATTTTTAAAGTCGTTTTGTTATGATTATCTGTCCCAAATAACATTTTTCTAAAATTGTATCTATAGACAAATTTCAATAAATATTTTTAAAGACAAAATTTTAACCCATTACGCCTTACCCTCGATTCCGTTGTCTGATTTTGATCAAATTTTATCTCTATATATAAAAGAGACGCGTGATTGACTGATTGGCTGACTGACTGATCAGCGCCCAGCCCAAACGGCTAAAGCTAGAGTCATGAAATTTGACACAAAAGTGGGTCTTGAGTCGTAGGCGCGCGATAAGACGGGGATTTGCGATATTCGTATGTTTAGGTAGTTACAAGTATGAAATCTTTTTACCCAGCGCGAATAGATGGGGCTAGAATTACGACATAGGTCTCAAATTAAAGAGCGTCTCAAAAAAATATATTTTGGTGACAAAAATTTCCCAAAATAGTACCGGAAGTGGGAAAAATGGTACGTTAATAAATCAATTGGTACTTTTTGGTACCTTGTTTGTTAATTGAACTAGAGCTTTGAATTTTGGAATTTAGGTACACTATGGCAACCCATATTGGGATGCTAAAAGAGTTTTTGGAAATTTAGAAACAAAAAAGTATCGAAAATGGTACGAAATAGGTGAACTTTGCATAAGGCGAACGGGTGAAGCTAAAACTTCGAAATTTGGTTTAAATGATTGTTGTTGCCATATAAAAGGGGGGGTAGATGTGAAAAATAGTAATGGAAACGGAAAAAACGAACGTTAAGTAGCGAATTTGGTACCATTTCATACTTTCTTTACGGATTGGACTACAAATACATATTTTCCCCATGAACATTCCACTAAGGAACAGGGGTAAACTTTTCACATATCAATGAGTGCAGTCCGATTCAAGTTTTTAAGCTCAATGTTAAGGGGCCTCCTTTTTATAGCCTAGTCCGAACGGCGTACCGCAGCGCGACACCTCTTTAGAGAGAAGTTTTACATGGCATAGTACCTCACAAATGTTGCGAGCATTAGGAGGGGAAAACCACCGCTGAAAACTTTTTTTGATGGTCTCGCCTGAATTTAAACTCAGGCGTTCAGCGTCATAGGCGGACATGGTAACCTCTGCGCTACGGTGGCGCAGAAATTTAACATGTAGATTCTATTAAGAAATATATGCTGGCCAACTAAGTCATTTTGGTAAACGGAGAAGGGTAAAATAAATAAGTACAAAGGCGTTAAGTTCGGCCGGGCCGAACTTTGGATACCCACAACCTCGGGTATATATGTAAACCACCTTTCATCAAATCCGGTGAAAATTGCATACCTTATGTCTAATATCAGTTATATCCAAATATGATCGATTTGGACCAAATAATAATAAGTACATTAGCTATATCTAAAACTAAACCGATCTGAACTATATACGACACGGATGTCGAAAAGCCTAACATAAGTCACTGTTCCAAATTTGAGTGAAATCGGATTATAAATGCGCCTTTTATGGGGCCAAGACATTAAATCGAGATATCGGTCTACATGACAGCTATATCCAAATCGGGACCGATTTGGGCCAAGTTGGATACCCACAACCTCGGGTATATATGTAAACCACCTTTCATCAAATCCGGTGAAAATTGCATACCTTATGTCTAATATCAGTTATATCCAAATATGATCGATTTGGACCAAATAATAATAAGTACATTAGCTATATCTAAAACTAAACCGATCTGAACTATATACGACACGGATGTCGAAAAGCCTAACATAAGTCACTGTTCCAAATTTGAGTGAAATCGGATTATAAATGCGCCTTTTATGGGGCCAAGACATTAAATCGAGATATCGGTCTACATGACAGCTATATCCAAATCGGGACCGATTTGGGCCAAGTTGCATAAAAATGTCGAAGAGCCTAACACAAAGCACTGTCCCAAATTTCAGTGGAATCGGACAATTAATGTCGCTTTTATGGGCCCAAAACCTAAGTCGAGAGATCGGTCTATATGGCAGCTATATTCAAATCTGAACCTATCTGGGAAAAATTAAGGAAGGACGTCGATGAGCCTAACCAAACTCACTGTCTCAAATTTCATCGACATCGGACAATAAATGAGTCTTTTATGGCCCCAAAACCTAAATCCTAGATGTCGGTCTATATGGCAGCTATATCCAAATCTGGACCGATCTGAGCCAAATAGACGAAGGATGTCAAAGGGCCTAACACAACTTGCTGTCCCAAATTTCACCAATATCGGATAATAAATGTGGCTTTTACGGGACTAAGACCCAAAATCGGAGGATCGGTCTATATGGCAGCTTTATCGAAATCTGGATCGATCTGGGCCAAATTGACGAGGAATATCGGTGGGCCCAACACAATTCACTGTCCCAAATTTCAGCAAAATCGGATAATAAATGTGGCTTTATGGGCCAAAATAGGAGGATCGGTCTATATAGCATCTATATCCAAATCTGGACTGATCTGAGCCAAATTGACGAAGGATGTCGAAGGGCCTAACATAACGTACTGTCTTAAATTTCAACAAAATCGGATAATAAATGTGGCTTTTACGGGCCTAAGACCCTAAATCGGAGGATCGGTCTATATGGCAGCTATATCCAAATCTGGACCGATCTGGGCCAAATTGACGAAGGATGTCGGTGGTTCTAATACAACTCACTGTCCCAAATTTCAGCAAAATCGGATAATAAACGTGACTTTTATTGGCCTAAGACTCTAAATCGGCGGATCGGTTTATATGAGAGCCGATATAGCCCATCTTCGAACTTATGGACAAAAAAAGAATCTGTGCAAAATTTCAGCTCAATATCTCTATTTTTAAAGACTGTAGCGTGATTTCAACAGACAGACGGATAGACATGTCTTAGATTTGTACTCTGATCAAGAATATATTTACTTTATAGGGTCGGAAATGGATATTTCGATGTGTTGCCAACGGAATGACAAAATGAATATACCCCTATCCTTCGGTGGTGGGTATAAAAAAATTTGCTGAAAATGTCTACCAAATATGAAATGTTGAAATCGTGCAAGAAGTTGAATAAAAATTGCTGTAATTGGTACTATTGGGTTGCCCAAAAGGTAATTGCGGATTTTTTAAAAGAAAGTAAATGCATTTTTAATAAAACTTAGAATGAACTTTAATCAAATATATAATTGCCATTTTGTTCGATAACCTTTTGCCATCTTCCTGGCAAATTTAGTATTCCACGCTCATAGAACTTCTGGCCTTTATCTGCAAAAAACTGAACCAAGTGCGATTTTATAGCCTCATCATTGCCGAAAGTTTTACCATTTAAGGAGTTCTGCAAAGATCGAAATAAATGGTAGTCGGATGGTGAAAGGTCAGGGCTATATGGTGGATGCATCAAAAGTTCCCAGCCAAGCTCACTCAGTTTTTGGCGAGTGACCAAAGATGTGTGCGGTCTAGCGTTGTCCTGGTGGAATATGACACCTTTACGATTGACCAATTCTGGTCGCTTCTCCTTGATGGCTGTATTCAATTTGTCCAATTGTTGACAGTAAACATCCGAATTAATCGTTTGGTTCCTTGGAAGCAGCTCAAAATATACCACACCCTTCCAATCCCACCAAACAGACAGCATAACCTTCTTTTGGTGGATATTTAGTACTTTCTTTATACAATTGATTGAGCTACAGATCTGATATTTGGGATACAGGCACATCTTGACAGTATGTACCGGACGACTAGAAGGTTATGTTGATAATCGCACATTTTGGTACTAAAACGTACAAAATGACACCTTCTATACGGATTGAGTTACAGCTCTGAAATTTGGAATACAGTTACACCTAGGCACTATGTACCGAGCGACTAGGAGATTTTTGAGATATTCGTTCATTTTGGTACTAAAAGGTACAAAGTTATACTTTATTTACAGACTGAGCTATATCTGTGACATTAGAGATACAGGCACATCTTGACGCCAAGAAACGGATGACTAGAAGATGGTTTTGAAATTTGTGCTTTTAGGTACTAAAACGTACAAAATGGTACTTTATTTATGGATTGAGCTAAAGATCTCAAAATTGCGAAATTTTTTTTAATTCGCACATTTAGACATTAAAACTTTAAAAATTTTCTTTCTTTACGGATAAGGCTATACTTATTAAAATTGCGATACAGTTACATTTTGAGATTGGCTGTACCACCGGGGGCAGCGAAGCGACCGGGTATATTCATAATTTAGAGAATTCATATTGATGCAGCAATTTTTTTTTCTAAAAATTAAAAAAACAAGTAAAAGCGTGCTAAGTTCGGCCGGGCCGAATCTTATATACCCTCCACCATGGATCGCATTTGTCGAGTTCTTTTCCCGGCATCTCTTCTTAGGCAAAAAAGGATATAAGAAAAGAGTTGCTCTGCTATTAAAACGATATCAAGATATGGTCCGGTTCGGACCACAATTAAATTATATGTTGGAGACTTGTGTAAAATTTCAGCCAATTCGTATAAGAATTGCGCCCATTGGGGCTCACGAAGTAAAATAGAGAGAACGATTTATATGGGATCTGTATCGGGCTATAGACCGATTCAGACCATAATAAACAACGTTTGTTGATGGTCATGAGAGGATCCATCGTACAAAATTTCAGGCATATCGGATAATAATTGCGACCTCTAGGGGTCAAGAAGTCAAGATCCCAGATCGGTTTATATGGCAGCTATATCAGGTTATGAACCGATTTGAACCTTATTTGACACAGTTGTTGAAAGTAAAAATAAAATACGTCATGCAAAATTTCAGCCAAATCGGATAGGAATTGCGCCCTCTAGAAGCTCAAGAAATCAAATC
Source organism: Stomoxys calcitrans (assembly GCF_963082655.1). NCBI lineage: Eukaryota > Metazoa > Arthropoda > Insecta > Diptera > Muscidae > Stomoxys > Stomoxys calcitrans. Next base: position 78,752,048 of record NC_081552.1, on the reverse strand, counting down.
CCCAGATCTGTTTATATGACAGCTATATCAGGTTATGAACCGATTTAAACCATACTTGGCGCAGTTGTTGGGTATCATAACAAAACACGTCGTGCGAAATTTAATTCTAATCGGATAAGAATTGCGCCCTCTAGAGGGTCAAGAAGTCAAGACCCAAGATCGGTTTATATGGTAGCTATATCAGGTTATGGACCGATTTGAATCATACTTGGCGCAATTGTTGGATATAATATGAAAACACGTCGTGCAAAATTTCATTTCAATCGGATAAGAATTGCGCACTCTAGAGGCTCAAGAAGTCAAGACCCAAGATCGGTTTATATGGCAGCTATATCAGGTTATGGACCGATTTAAACCATACTTGGCACAGTTGTTGGATATCATAACAAAACACGTCGTGCATAGTTTCATTCTGATCGGATAAGAATTGCGCACGCTAGAGGCTCAAGAAGTCAAGACCCAAGATCGGTTTATATGGCAGCTATATCAGGTTATGGACCGATTTGAACCATACTTGGCACAGTCGTTGGACATTATAGCAAAACACGTCATGCAAAATTTCATTCTGATCGGATAAGAATTGCGCACTCTAGAGGCTCAAGAAGTCAAGACCCAAGATCGGTTTATATGGCAGCTATATCAAAACATGGACCGATATGGCCCATTTACAATACCAACCGACCTACACTAATAAGAAGTATTTGTGCAAAATTTCAAGCGGCTAGCTTTACTCCTTCGGAAGTTAGCGTGCTTTCGACAGACAGACGGACGGACGGACGGACGGACGGACGGACGGACGGACGGACGGACGGACGGACGGACGGACGGACAGACGGACGGACATGGCTAGATCGACATAAAATGTCACGACGATCAAGAATATATATACTTTATGGGGTCTCAGACGAATATTTCGAGTAGTTACAAACAGAATGACGAAATTAGTATACCCCCCATCTTATGGTGGAGGGTATAAAAAAATAATTTCTTAATCCCCTATAACAACAAAAATCAAAACCCAGCAAAAAATTTTGCACCCCTGGATGCAATAGTGTAAGGTAAAACTACCGTAACATTAGCATACACAGTTAATTCCGGCATGCATGATTTTGTGGGCAATGGATAAAAGCGATTGTATGAAGATCCAAAATGCGCTTCTTGTTTAACATCAAAAACGGAACATTAACAGCATTTAATTTACCTTTTTCATGCAAGTAAAGCTTTCAATGAAAACACCGTTTTCTGCGATTAATGCCCCAAAAACTATATGATTTTGTTATGCCCTTCACCATAGGATGGGGGGTATACTCATTTCGTCATTCTGTTTGTAACTACTCGAAATATTCGTCTGAGACCCCATAAAGTATATATATTCTTGATCGTCGCGATATTTTATGTCGATCTAGCCATGTCCGTCCGTCTGTCCGTCTGTCTTCCTATTAGTGTAGGTCGACTGGTATTGTAAATGGGCCATATCGGTCCACGTTTTGATATAGCTGCCATATAAACCGATCTAGGGTCTTGACTTCTTGAGCCTCTACAGTGCGCAATTCTTTTCCGATTGGAATGAAATGCACGACGTGTTTTCCAATGATATCCAACAACTGTGCCAAGTATGGTTCAAATTGGTCCATAACCTGATATAGCTGTCATATAAACCGATCTTGGGTCTTGACTTCTTGAGCCTCTAGAGGGGGCAATTCTTATCCGATTGGAATGAAATTTTGCACGACGTAATTTGTTATGATATCCAACAACTGTGCTAAGTATGGTTCAAATTGGTCCATAACCTGATACAGCTGCCATATAAACCGATCTTGGGTCTTGACTTCTTGAGCCTCTAGAGGGCGCAATGCTTATCCGATTTGAATGAATTTTTCCACGAAGATTTTGTTATGATATCCAACAACTGTGCCAAGTGTTGTTTAAATCGGTTCATAACCTGATATAGCTGTCATATAAACAGATCTGGGGACTTGACTTCTTGAGCTTCTAGAGGGCCCAATTCCTATCCGATTTGGCTGAAATTTTGCATGACGTATTTAATTCTTACTTCCAACAACTGTGTCAGATAAGGTTTAAATCGGTTCATAACCTGATATAGCTGTCATATAAACCGATCTGGGATCTTGACTTCTTGAGCCTCTAGAGGTCGCAATTATTATCCGATTTGCCTGAAATTTTGTACGACGGATCCTCTCATGACCATCAACATACGTGTTTATTATGGTCTGAATCGGTCTATAGCCCGATACAGCACCCATATAAATCCATCTCTCTATTTTACTTCAGCTAATTCGAATTGGCTGACATTTTACACAGGTCTCCAACATATAATTTAGTTGTGGTTCAAACCGGACCATATCTTGATATCGCTCTAATAGCAGAGCAAATCTTTTCTTATATCCTGTTTTGCCTGAGAAGAGATGCCGGGAAAAGAACTCGACAAATGCGATCCATGGTGGAGGGTATATAAGATTCGGCCCGGCCGAACTTAGCACGCTTTTACTTGTTTTTATTATTTTGTTTTTATTTGCAGTGTGTAATTAAAAATAAATTGTCATTAACATACAGAGCTCAGTCTCAGATGGCGTTTTATAGTTATTAATTAAAAAAATAATTGAAATACAATAAAAGTATTTAAATTTGAATTCAGTCTCAAAATCTTTTAAGAATACTGCGTTAAAAAGTATAAAACAACAACAAAAGATTAAACACAACACGTGCGATAACATTTTTCTTAAAGAATATTACTTTATAGTTTCATGCATACTTATTGAGCATTCAAAATGCGCATTAGTATGCTAAAATATTTTTGTATTGCTTCCAAAGCAGGAACAATTTTTTGCTGGGATATTATGACCATTTAGCGAAAAAAGCTAGGTTTAATGATTTTCGCATAAAATAGAACCTGCGGTCAAAAGAAGTACGATTATTGCCATAAATTTATTTTTTTAAAAGAAACCATCAATTGCAACAAGATAGTAAAACGGATTATAGAAATCTCACTCCTTAGGATTTTGAAGAATTTTTTTGTTTGATTTTTGGGATATAAAAAAATAAAATTCGTTGTAAATGCGAACCAGGGCACACGGAGTAGTAGCAAGAACCGTTGTATATCGTTCAAGGCCATTAGTACAACATCCAAAAGATATTAGCACTGTGTTGGTAACAAGTAGTAGATTGGATGAGGCAGATGATGACCGGACCCATGCAGTATTCGTACTTAACTCCGGCTGTCTCGCAGACCTCAACAAGCCTGAAGGGGTTGTATCCTACGGAATCAACAAGTTGAAACTGAAGGTCTATATATATTGCTGAACACTTGCCTGAGGAACTATCGACCACATCGCAAAATTCTGGCGGATTGCAGGAGACTGAAAATCCTCCTGCAACAATGGAGACAGGAGGGACCCGACATGCCCTGTGTGGGTGGGTCACAAAGTTGGACGGTGATCAAAGTGTGTGCCAGCGGGGAAACACAGATCTAACGAATCTTTTGAGGATGAACTCCTTGTGGAGTCAGAAGACGAGGCTAACACAACTGTGGTGGAAGTTCTGAATCCTGACTATGGTCCGGTTTCTACAGATAAATCTTCACCATTGTAAGGCCGCATCAGCGGTACCAAAAGTCCTCCTGATGGAAGGGGGATTTGACGTGGTTCTTATCCAGGAACCATGGGTGTGTAGAGGAATGGTTCGTGGACTAAGAATTCTGGGATTTAAACTTCTCAAGGGTACGGGGAATGGGAGACACAGAGCCGGTATTCTTGCAAAGAGTGGTCTACATGTTTTTCTTCTTCCGTCGCTAAGCACTAACGATTTGGAAGTAGCCAGTAGAAGTAGGAGTAGAAGTAGGAGTAGAAGTAGCCCTATATGGCCTTAACCTGGTCGCTGGTTGAAGTCGTTTCTGTTGGGAAGAAAAGCCTCATTGTAGGAAGTGATGCTAATGCACATCACTAGATACGGGGAAGTTCGGATGTCAACGAAATGGATCAGCTGCTTTTTGAATATATTATAAGTTGCAATCTGGCGATTTGTAATAAAGAGGATAAACCTACCTTTATTACCAGGAACAGGCAGGATGCACTAGATATTTCCTTTGTATCAGAAGATATAAGTGGAAGAATATGCGACTGGGAAGTGTTGGATGACCACAGCTTCTCTGATCATCGTTATATTAGTTTTAGCCTTGGAGAAAATACTGCAGTAGTGATCCCTCTGCGAAACAGAAGAAAGGCGGATTGGGATAAATTTCGACACAAACTCTGCACTTCTATCCCTTCTAGACTAGCAAAGAAAGTGGAAAATACGGAGGATATAGACATAGTGGTCAAACGGATCACGAAGGCCCTGAATGACTCGCTTGTGTCAGCATGCCCTAGTGCCAAGCCAAGGGGCAAACAGCGACCGCCATTGTGGACCCCAGAGCTGGTTGTTCTTAGGAAGGACTGCAGAAAACCTTCAACAGAGCAAAGTCACAAGAGCACTACACGATTGGGACATCTATAAAGCTGAGCTATAAAAATATAAGGGCGAGAAAGGCTCAGAACAAATCCTGGGTAGAATTCTGCAGCTCCGTGAAGGATACATCTGAGGCCCCTAGGCTACGGACGATTCTGTCCTCGAAACCTTTTACGGTGGGATATATTCAGAAGTCAGAGAATGTATGGACAATGCCCAGTGAGGAAACACTAGAACTACCCGTTGATACACATTTCCCGGGGAATTCTCAAACGGACAATGTGACGCCAGAAGAGGTTGTCACTGGTATGCATTCGTCGGAGGCTATAACGGAAATTGTGCCTTAGCCGAAAATCTTTCGGGAGATAAGATTTCCACTCCTTTAAGTAACCAGGCCGTGATGTATTACCGGTTGAAAGCTGTGTCCGATAGACTCGTTCCCTGGCTTAGGGAGATATACTCTGCTTGTATCAGAATGTCATATATACCAGTTAGATGGAGGGACACGAAGGTCATTTTCATTCCTAAAGCAGGAAAACCTTACCACACGAAGGCGAAAGATTTTCGTCCCAGTAGTCTGTCGTCCTTTATACTGAAGACTCTAGAGAGGTTGATAAAAACATATCCTAGGGCAGAGCTTCCTGGAGATCGCTTGGCGCGGCAGCAGCTTGCATATATTGGGTTGCCCAAAAAGTAATTGCGGATTTAAAAAAAAAATTAAATGCATTTTTAATAAAACTTAGAATGAACTTTAATCAAATATATAATTGCCATTTTGTTCAATAACCTTTTTTCCATCTTCATGGCAAATTAAGTATTCCACGCTCATAGAACTTCTGGCCTTTATCGGCAAAAAACTGAACCAAGTGCGATTTTATAGCCTCATTATTGCCGAAAGTTTTACCATTTAAGGAGTTCTGCAATGATCGAAATAAATGGTAGTCTGATGGTGCAAGGTCAGGGCTATATGGTGGATGCATCAAAATTTCCCAGCCAAGCCCACCCAGTTTTTGGCGAGTGACCAAAGATGTGTGCGGTCTAGCGTTGTCCTGGTGGAATATGAACACCTTTACGATTGACCAATTCTGGTCGCTTCTCCTTGATGGCTGTATTCAATTTGTCCAATTGTTGACAGTAAACATCCGAATTAATCGTTTGGTTCCTTGGAAGCAGCTCAAAATATACCACACCCTTCCAATCCCACCAAACAGACAGCATAACCTTCTTTTGGTGGATATCAGCCTTTGAAGTGGTTTGAGCTGGTTCACCATGCTTGGACCATAATCGTTTTCGACTAACGTTGTAGCAGCTGATAACTGACAGAAGAAAGAATGCAATTACAGAGTCACAAGCTTTTGAAAAAATTTGTCAACGCCGACTATATTACTACTATATTACCGACAATTACTTTTTGGGCAACCCAATATTAAAAGCAATTCCACTGAAAAAGGCCTTCACAACTTTGTCGGCTACATAGAGGGTCCTCTCGCTGTCAAGGAATATACAATGTAATGTAAAACGGACTTCAATCATGAAGGAGTTGGAGTTTCTAGGCATCAACTCTACCGTAGAAGGTTTATTAATAACTTACTTACTAAAAGATGCATTACGGCAGGCTTGGGATCTATGGATCTAAAAAAATGGGTCAGCAGAGGAACAGCTCGTGGAGTTGTACTGTCTCCTCTACTTTGGAATATAGCCATAAACAACATATTATTGTCTCTGGAAGAAAAAAGCGTAAAAGTGGTCGCGTATGCTGATGACGTGGCAATTGCGGTTAGGGGAAAGTTTCCCAGCACTCTTAGAGATATACTTCAGGAAAATCTACGTGCAACACCAAAGTGGGCTACCGAAAGTGGTCTAGGTTAAAAATCCGTGCAAGACATAAGTAGTTCTTTTCAGCAGAAGATACAGTTTTCCTACAGTGGAACCTGTCTCCCTAGGTGCGGAGAATGTTCCATTTGCAGTAAGCGAAAAATACCTGGGTGTTTTTGCTGGACAGGAAATTGAACTTAAAATCCAACATTTTCGAAAGGGCAAGAAAGACCACTCTTGCCCTATACAACTGCAAGAGAACTATTGGAAAAATTGGGGGTTAAGATAGTGTGTCATGCATTGGATATATACTGCAGTTGTCAGACCTATAATGCTTTATGGTATTGTGGTCTGGTGGACGGCGCTTCAAAAGTCCGTCTACTGCTCAATACTTAACCGGATCGAAAGGATGGTTTGTTTGTGCATCACAGGCGCACTGAGGGCGACACCATCTGATGCACTGAATTTAATGCTACATCTTATGCCTCTGAACATTTTGACTACCCAAATTGCAGCGGCCACTGCCGTGAAGTTAAGGGAGCTTTCTCATTGGCCATGTGGCGGCTACGGACACTGTGTTGTCCTTGATACAATATCCGATGTTTCAGGCAGTGTGGATTACACCCTACCTTAGCCGCTTTAAGATAAAAATTACTGTACCATTATTATTTATGGAACCGATTGAAACTACGATATCCCTGGTAACAGAAGTTAAATAAACTTCTATACGGATGGTTCCAAACTAAACGGCGAGGTGGGTTTTGGGGTGTACTCTAAAGATCTAGAACTGGACATATCGAAAAGGTTACCGGACCAGAGAAGTGTGTATGAAGCAGAGATGCTTGCAATTAAGGAAGTGGTGGCATGACTAAGATATAGTTCATTACATAGATTGGCATAAATATCTTCTCAGACACCCATTAAATCCCTGGAGAACGTATTTCTGAACACAAAAACCGCCCTCGACTGTCGTAGATCGCTCAACGAGATGGGTGCCGGGCCACAGAGACATCCCAATGAATTGTAATGCAGACTAGCTTGCGAGACTAGCTTGCGAGACTAGGAATTACCTTACATAATCCAGGGAAACTGAAATCTGTGGGTGTGCCTTTAACGACATGTAAGCTAAGTTTTCAGGACCAGGCCCGAAGGGCAACTAATGATAGATGGTCACAAAGCATTCCAAAACTATGTGGCCTCATCTAGACTTGAAGAGGTCTACTGCTTTGCAATCATTGTGTCCGTCATGACAGGTCACTGTCTAATCGGAAAACATGCTGACAGACTGAAGGTTGCCAGCAACCACTTTTTGCAGAAGCTGTGAGGACATCGAAGAAGAAGAGACAATAGAACACCTTTTGTGTGTGTGTCCCGCACTAGCAGTCAGAAGGAGTTCCACTTTAGGTTCTCATTTCTTTGAGAACCTGCCTGATTTAGCAGATGTGAACATTTGCAGATTATTGGGCTTTTTAAAGCGATTTGGATGATTCAACGGTTGGCACAAAAGGTTACTTCCTTCTTCTGTTCCTGTGGTATCACAATGGACGAAAAAGTCTGAGTCTGATGGCATACTGCCACTTAAACCTAATCTAACCTGGCAATCAGTGTAAAATTCAGCTCTGACTTTATGATCAAATGTCAACGCCAATAGGTACCACAATTGTCCAAAAAATTAGGTATCTTTACCAATTTCATAGTAAAAGGAATTTTAGCAAATTTCGCTTTTGAAAAAATGTGGGGTGGCCCACTAAATAGTTGAAGGTGTTGTAACAGAAATTTCAAATTCTTTGGTCTCATTTTTCTTTTTTGAAAATCCTTCACCAACTTTGGATATAACACGGCATTTCCTTTCAATAGACAAACTTTAACGTTTTGCTTTTTATCTGCATGTAGCCCGATCACTTCACAACTTATTTTAAACTGAAATTTTTCATGATTTACTAGAAATTTTCCATACAGTCCTCCGTCCACAAAAAAACTTATTTCAATCTGATAGTATTCCTCATACACCACTGTTGTTTGTTTTACACAAAGCATAGTAGATATTGAAAATGTAATGTATTTTACTGCAATTTTTATTTTGCGGCTGTCTGCAAGTCGTTGATTTAAATTTTTGCCAAAAATTATTTTGTATGAGGATAACAACTTGCGCTTTAAAAAAATTCGTTACAGATAATTAGTCGTTTTAAAAAGTTATTCGATATATAGGAAAGTTTAACTGTATATTCATTTGACCAAACTGTCACGCTTTTTTGCTGGTAAAGTATACATGCATGCATTAAAATTAGAAATGTTCAAATACAGTCGAATTTCTCTGTAACGTACTTCTCTATAACGAATAAATTTCACAACACAACTTTTTATACCCTCCACCGTAGCATGGGGGGTATACTAATTTCTTCATTCTGTTTGTAACTACTCGAAATATTCGTCTGAGGCCCCATAAAGTATATATATTCTTGATCGTCTCGACATTTTATGTCGATCTAGCCATGTCCGTCCGTCTGTCTGTCGAAAGCACGCTAAATTCCGAAGGAGTAAAGCTAGCCGCTTGAAATTTTACACAAATACTTCTTATTATGAGTTTTTTCACGAAGTATTTTGTTATGATATCCAATAATTGTGCCAAGTATGGTTCAAATCGGTCCATAACCTGATATAGCTGTCATAGAAACCGATCTTGGGTATTGACTTCTTGAGTATCTAGATTGCGCAATTCTTATCCGATTGGAATGAAATTTCGCACGACGTGTTTTGTCATGATATCCAACAACTTTGCCAAGTACGGTTCAAATCGGTCCATAACCTGATATAGCTGCCATATAAACCGATCTTGGGTCTTGATTTCTTGAGCCTCTAGAGTGCGCAATTCTTATCCTATTGGAACGAAATTTCGCACGACGTGTTTTGTTATGATATCCAACAACTGTGCCAAGTATGGTTCAAATCGGTTCATAACCTGATATAGCTGCCATATAAACCGGTCTTGGGTCTTGACTTCTTGAGCCTCCAGAGGGCGCAATTATTATCCGATTTGCCTGAAATTTTGTACGACGGATTCTCTCATGACCATCAACATACGTGTTTATTATGGTCTGAATCGGTCTATAGCCCGATACAGCTCCCATATAAATCGATCTCTCTATTTTACTTCTTGAGCCCCCAAAGGGCGCAATTCTTATTCGAATTGGCTGACATTTTACACAGGTCTCCCACATGTAATTTAATTGTGGTCCAAACCGGACCATATCTTGATATCGCTCTAATAGCAGAGCAAATCTTTTCTTATATCCTTTTTTGCCTAAGAAGAAATGCCGGAAAATGAACTCGATAATTGCGAACCATGGTGGAGGGTATATAAGATTCAGCTCGGCCGAACTTAGCACGCTTTTACTTGTTTTAAATCATTTTCACCTATATTAATCCCTCTGTAACGAACTTCTCCAGTACGAATATTTCTCTGTTACGAATTGTTTTAAAGGGCAATTCTCACACAATCTAATTTCTCTATAACGAATTTTTTGGCGAACTTGTTTATACCAACCACCGTAGGATAGGTGGTATATTCATATAGTCATTCCGTTTGCAATACATCGAAATATGAATTTCCGACCCTATAAAGTAAATATATTCTAAATATATATGTATATATATATTCGGGCCCGTGCCCCGCCCCCCAAAATGATTTTGAAAATTAAATTCAATTTATTCTAAACACAAAATTTTAGTCAAACACTTCTTAAAATGACAAATTTTCATATTAATATATATTTTACAGAGAAAACAAGTAAAAGCGTGCTAAGTTCGGCCGGGCCGAATCTTATATACCCTCCACCATAGATCTCATTTGTCGAGTTCTTTTCCCGGCGTCTCTTCTTAGGCAAAAAAGGATATAAGAAAAGATTTGCTCTGCTATTAAAACGATATCAATATATGGTCCGGTTCGGACCACAATTAAATTATATGTTGGAGACCTGTGTAAAATTTCAGCCAATTCGTATAAGAATTGCGCCCATTGGGGCTCACGAAGTAAAATAGAGAGAACGATTTATATATGGGATCTGTATCGGGCTATAGACCGATTCAGACCACAACAAATAGACCGATTCAGACCACAACATGGTCATGAAAGGATCCATCGTACAAAATTTCAGGCATATCGGATAATAATTGCGACCTCTAGGGGTCAAGAAGTCAAGATCCCAGATCGGTTTATATGGCAGATATATCAGGTTATGGACCGATTTAAACCTTATTTGACATAGTTGTTGAAAGTAAAAATAAAATACGTCATGCAAAATTTCAGCCAAATCGGATAGAAATTGCGCCCTCTAGAAGCTCAAGAAGTCAAATCCCCAGATCTGTTTATATGACAGCTATATCAGGTTATGGACCGATTTCAACCATACTTGGCACAGTTGTTGGATATCATAACAAAACACGTCGTGCAAAATTTCATTCCAATCGGATAAGAATTGCGCCCTCTAGAGGGTCAAGAAGTCAAGACCCAAGATCGGTTTATATGGCAGCTATATCAGGTTATGGACCGATTTGAACCATACTTGGCACTGTTGTTGGATATAGTAACAAAACACGTCGTGCAAAATTTCATTTCAATCGGATAAGAATTGCGCACTCTAGAGGTTCAATAAGTCAATACCCAAGATCGGTTTATATAACAGCTATATCAGGTTATGAACCGATTTGAACCATACTTGGCACAGTTGTTGGATATCATAACAAAACACGTCGTGCAAAATTTCATTCTGATCGGATAAGAATTGCGCACTCTAGAGGCTCAAGAAGTCAAGACCCAAGATCGGTTTATATGGCAGCTATATCAGGTTATGGACCGATTTAAACTATACTTGGCGCAGTTGTTGGATATCATAGCAAAACATGTCATGCAAAATTTCATTCCAATCGGATAAGAATTGCGCACTCTAGAGGCTCAAGAAGTCAAGACCCAAGATCGGTTTATATGGCAGCTATATCAAAACATGGACCCATATGGCCCATTTACAATACCAACCGACCTACACTAATAAGAAGTATTTGTGTAAAATTTCAAGCGGCTAGCTTTACTCCTTCGGAAGTAAGCGTGCTTTCGACAGACAGACGGACGGACGGACGGACGGACGGACAGACGGACGGACATGGCTAGATCGACATAAAATGTCACGACGATCAAGAATATATATACTTTATGGGGTCTCAGACGAATATTTCGAGTAGTTACAAACAGAATGACGAAATTAGTATACCCCCCATCTTATGGTGGAGGGTATAAAAAGATTGATCAGACCGGGACCACCTCAAAATTATTTTTCTTAAGTTCAAAATTTTAATGAAATTTTTTCTAATCAAATTTTTATGAAACTTTTTAGCGTAATATTTTTGAAGACGAAACTTCATCTCAGTTTTGTCCTAAAGACAAAATTCTTGTTTGTTTCTCTTTCAAGACGAGCTCAATGATCGGATATGCAAATGGAAAAGGAAAGCCAAAGGTAGCAACACACACCAACCACTATGGGACGCGTTTCGTCTTTGGTTAGAAGACTTTTCAACCATATTAGGTGTGATGGCTTCAAGGGTCGTGCGTTGGTATGTTGGGCTCATATAAGCCACTTGTATTATCCGATTGTGCTGAAATTTGGAACAGTGAGATGTGTTAGGCCCTTCGACAATTTGGGCCTAACATCCCGACATCCTTCGTCAATTTGGTCCAGATCGGTCCAGATTTGGATATAACTGCCATATAGACCGATCCTCCGATTTAGGGTCTTAGGCGCATTTATTGTCCGATGTCGCCGAAATTTGGGACAGTGAGTTATGTTAAGCCCCTTGACATACTTCTGCATTATGGCACAGGTCGGTCCAGATTTGGATATGGCTGCCATATAGACCGATCCCTCGGTTTTAGGTTTTGGGACCTTAAAAAGCGCATTTATTGCCCAATGTCGCCACAATTTGGGACAGTGAGTTGTGTTAGGCCCTTCGACATCGTTTTTCAATTTCACTCAGATCGGTTCAGATTTGGATATAGCTGCCATATAGACCGATATCTCGATTTAATGTTTTGGGCCCATAAAAGGCGCATTTATTGACACAGTGATTTATGTTAGGCTTTTTGACATCCATGTTGTATATGGTTCAGATCGGTTTATTTTTAGATATAGCTACTAAAATGAAAAATATTTTGTTATACACAATTGAACAATGGCTTGTGCTTATTAGTATTTGGTCCAAATCGGATCACATTTCGATATAACTGTAATGGGACATAAGGTATGCAATTTTCACCGGATTTTGATGAAAGGTGGATTACATATATACCCGAGGTGGTGGGTATCCAAAGTTCGGCCCGGCCTAACTTAACGTCTGTTTACTTGTTTTTGTGTAATGGCAGACATTCTGTCTGTGATAAATTACACTTCTTCCGTACCACACATGATTTTTATCATCTGGTGGATGTTGTATCGATAGCTTTGAACGCTAAGACAACGGCAATAGCTCACGCTGTGGGCACTGTGTGCCCAGGTTCGAATCCTGGTTGGGCTCTGCCGAATTTTTCATTTTTTAAGTTTTTTGCCTATTAGGGCGATTTTTACAATTCTTGTTTGTTTCTCGAGCTCAATGTAAAAATTCAGCGTAAATAATAATTTTTTTCCTAAAGACAAAATTTAATTAAAAATTTTCTAAAAATTACATTTTAATGATTTTTTTGTAAAGACTTTATTTCCGTGACAAATTTTCTAAAGACCAACCCTCCCCCTTTCACTAATTTTCAGAAACGCCAGATCTCGAAAATGGGTGGTGCGATTTTAAGCGAAATTTTGTGTTATCTTCTTCTTCTTATATATAACAAGTAAAAGCGTGCTAAGTTCGGCCAGGCCGAATCTTATATACCCTCCACCATTGATCGCATTTGTCGAGTTCTTTTCCGGGCATCTCATCTTTGGGAAAAAAGGATATAAGAAAAGATTTGCTCTGCTATTAAAGCGATATCAAGATATGGTCCGGTTTGGACCACAATTAAATTATATGTTAGAGACCTGTGTAAAATGTCAGCCAATACGTATAAGAATTGAGCACTTTGGGGGCTCAAGAAGTAAAATAGAGAGATCGATTTATATGGGAGCTGTATCGGGCTATATACCGATTCAGACTATAATAAACACGTTTGTTGATGGTCATGAGAGAATCCGTCGTACAAAATTTCAGGCAAATCGGATAAGAATTGCGACCTCTAGAGGCTCAAGAAGTCAAGATCCCAGATCGGTTTATATGACAGCTGCATCAGGTTATGACCCGATTTAAACCATACTTGGCACAGTTGTTGGATATCATAACAAAACACGTCGTGCGAAATTTTGTTCCAATAGGATAAGAATTGCGCACTCTAGAGGCTCAAGAAACCAAGACCCAAGATCGGTTTATATGACAGCTATATCAAAACATGGACCGATATGGCCCATTTACAATACCAACCGACCTACACTAATAAGAAGTATTTGTGCAAAATTTCAAGCGGCTAGCTTTACTCCTTCGTAAGTTAGCGTGCTTTCGACATTGGAGGCCAATGTCAGCCAATTCGAATAAGAATTGCGCCCGTTAGGGGCTCAAGAAGTAAAATAGAGAGATCGATTTATATGGGAGCTGTATCGGGCTATAGACCGATTCAGACCATAATAAACACCTATGTTGATAGTCATGAGAGAATCCGTCGTACAAAATTTCAGGCAAATCGGATAAGAATTGCGACCTCTAGAGGCTGAAGAAGTCTAGATCCCAGATCGGTTTATATGACAGTTGTATCAGGTTATGGACCGATTTAAACCATACTTGGCACAGTTGTTGGATATCATAACAAAACACGTCGTGCAAAATTTCATTCCAATCGGATAAGAATTGCGCACTCTAGAGGCTCCAGAAGCCAAGACCCAAGATCGGTTTATATTACAGCTATATCAAAACATGGACCGATATGGCCCATTTATAATACCAACGGACCTACACTAATAAGAAGTATTTGTGCAAAATTTCAAGCGGCTAGCTTTACTCCTTCGTAAGTTAGCGTGCTTTCGACATTGGAGGCCAATGTCAGCCAATTCGAATAAGAATTGCGCCCTTTGGGGGCTCAAGAAGTAAAATAGAGAGATCGATTTATATGGGAGCTGTATCGGGCTATAGACCGATTCAGACCATAATAAACACCTATGTTGATGATCATGAGAGAATCCGTCGTACAAAATTTCAGGCATATCGGACAAGAATTGCACACTCTAGAGGCTCAAGAAGTCAAGACCCAAGATCTGTGTAAATGGCAGATATATCAGGTTATGAACCGATTTAAACCATCCTTGGCACAGTTGTTGGATATCATAACAAAACACGTCGTGCAAAATTTCATTCCAATCGGATAAGAATTGCGCACTCTAGAGGCTCAAGATGCCAAGACCCAAGATCGGTTTATATGACAGCTATATCAAAACATGGACCGATATGGCCCATTTACAATACCAACCGACTTACACTAATAAGAAGTATTTGTGCAAAATTTCAAGCGGCTAGCTTTACTCTTTCGTAAGTTAGCGTGCTTTCGACAGACAGACGGACGGACGGACGGACAGACGGAAGGACATGGCTAGATCGACATAAAGTGTCACGACGATCAAGAATCAATTTGTGTTTGATTGTTTGTTTGTTTGTTTGTTTGTTTGTTTGTTTGATTGTTTGTTTGTTTGTTTGATTGTTTGTTTGTTTATTTCTTTGTTTGTTTGTTTGGTTGTTTGTTTGTTTGTTTGTTTGTTTGTTTGTTTGTTTGTTTGTTTGTTTGTTTGTTTGTTTGTTTGTTTGTTTGTTTGTTTGTTTGTTTGTTTGTTTGTTTGTTTGTTTGTTTGTTTGTTTGTTTGTTTGTTTGTTTGTTTGTTTGTTTGTTTGTTTGTTTGTTTGTTTGTTTGTTTGTTTGTTTGTTTGTTTGTTTGTTTGTTTGTTTGTTTGTTTGTTTGTTTGTTTGTTTGTTTGTTTGTTTGTTTGTTTGTTTGTTTGTTTGTTTGTTTGTTTGTTTGTTTGTTTGTTTGTTTGTTTGTTTGTTTGTTTGTTTGTTTGTTTGTTTGTTTGTTTGTTTGTTTGTTTGTTTGTTTGTTTGTTTGTTTGTTTGTTTGTTTGTTTGTTTGTTTGTTTGTTTGTTTGTTTGTTTGTTTGTTTGTTTGTTTGTTTGTTTGTTTGTTTGTTTGTTTGTTTGTTTGTTTGTTTGTTTGTTTGTTTGTTTGTTTGTTTGTTTGTTTGTTTGTTTGTTTGTTTGTTTGTTTGTTTGTTTGTTTGTTTGTTTGTTTGTTTGTTTGTTTGTTTGTTTGTTTGTTTGTTTGTTTGTTTGTTTGTTTGTTTGTTTGTTTGTTTGTTTGTTTGTTTGTTTGTTTGTTTGTTTGTTTGTTTGTTTATTTGTTTGTTTGTTTGTTTGTTTGTTTGTTTGTTTGTTTGTTTGTTTGTTTGTTTGTTTGTTTGTTTGTTTGTTTGTTTGTTTGTTTGTTTGTTTGTTTGTTTGTTTGTTTGTTTGTTTGTTTGTTTGTTTGTTTGTTTGTTTGTTTGTTTGATTGTTTGTTTGTATGTTTGTGTGTTCATTATAGACAGAAACGGCTAAACCGATTTTCTTGAAATATTCACAGATGGTGCATAATGATACCGTGAAGAAACTAGGGTACTACTTTTTTTGATATCTGAAGGGGCGGTGGACCCTCCCCCTTACCCTAATTTTCAGAAACGTCAGATCTCGGAGATGGGAGGTGCGATTTTATCGAAATTTTGTGTGTTCTCATATAGCACCCTAAAAATAAAAATTTAGTATCCAAATTTCGGATGGGGTACCTAGGGGAGCCGCCCCACCCTAAAACCTACCAAACATATATTTTGAGCAATCAAGACAATATGGGACTCAAATGAAAGGCATTTAGGATAAGAAAACGTATCTGATATCCATTTGTCGAACCAAGTGCTAGGGGGACCACCCCAACCCCAAAACACCCCTAAATCGGACATATTTACCGACCATGCCAATATGAGACTCAAATGAAAGGTATTTGCGAGTAGAATACGAATCTCATATCCAAATGTGGAACCACGTTTCTGGGGGTCCAACCCTTCTCCAAAACACCCCCAAACAAGACTTATTTACTGACCATGGCAATACGGGTCTTAAATAAAAGGTATTTGAGTGTAGAATTAGAATCTGGTACCCAAATATGAGACCAAGTGTTTGGGGGGCCGCATCTCCCCAAAAACCTCCCCCAAAGGGGACACATTTACGACCATAGCCACATGGGGCTCAAATGAAAGGTCTTTGGGAGTAAAGCACAAATCTGATATCAATATTCGGGAAAAGTGTCTATGGGGCCATCCCACAACACCACCCAACCCCCAAAATACCCCTAAATCGGACATATTTACCAATCATGGCAATATGGGACTCAAATGAAAGGTATTTGCGAGTAGAATACTAATCTGATATCCAAATGTCGGACCACGTTCCTGGGGGTCCACCCCTTTCCCAAAACACCCCCCAAACAGGACTTATTATACCAGCACGGACGGATGGGAGTATATTCATTTTGCAACACATCGAAATATCCATTTCCATTTGCAGCACATCGAAATATCCATTTCCTACCCTATAAAGTATATATATTCTTGATCAGCGTAAAAATCTAAGACGATCTAGACATGTCCGTCCGTCTGTCCGTCTGTTTCAGCTCAATAGAGATATTGAGCTGAAACTTTGCACAGATTCTTTTTTGTCCATAAGCAGGTTAAGTTCAAAGATGAGCTATATCGGACTATATCTTGATATAGCGCCCATATAGACCGATCCGCCGAGTTAGGGTCGTAGGCCCATAAAAGCCACATTTATTATCCGATTTTGCTGAAATTTAGGACAGTTAGTTGTGTTAGGCCCATCGACATCCTCCGTCAATATGGTTTAGATCGGTTCAGATTTGCATATAGCTGCCATATAGACCGATCCTCCATTTCAGGGTCTTAGGCCCATAAAAGCCACATTTATTATTCGATTTTGCTGAAATTTGGTACAGTGAGTTATGTTAGGCCCTTCAACGTCCTTCGTTAATTTGGCTCAGATCGGTCCAGATTTGGATATAGCTGCCATATAGACCGATCCTCCGATTTAGGGTCTTAGGCCCATCAAAGCTACATTTATTATCCGATTTTGCTGGAATTTGGGACAGTACATTGCCTTAGGCCCCTCGACATCCTCCGTCAATATAGCTCAGATCGGTCCAGATTTGGATATAGCTGCCATATAGACCGATCCTCCGTGTTAGGGTCTTAGGCCCATAAAAGCCACATTTATTGTATTATCCGATTTTGCTGAAATTTGGAAAAGTGAGTTGCCTTAGACTCTTCGACATCCTCAGTCGATATTTCTCAGATCGGTTCAGATTTACATATAGCCCAATCCTCCAATTCAGGGTCTTAGGCCCATAAAAGCCACATATATTATCCAATTTTGCGGAAATTTGGACCAGTGAGTTGTGTTAGACCCTTCAACATCCTCCGTCAATTTGGCTCAGATCGGTGCAGATTTGGATATAGCTGCCATCTGGACCGATCTCCCGGTTTTAGGTTTTGGGGCCATAAAAAGCGCATTTATTGTCCGATGTTGCCGAAATTTGGGACAAAGAGTAAAGTTAAGCCCATCCATATATTTCTGCAATTTGTTCTAGATCAAGATTTGCATATAGCTGCCATATAGACCGATCTCTCGATTTAAAGTCGTGGCCCCATAAAAGGCGCTTTTTTAATCCGATTGCACTGAGATTAGACACACTGACTTATGTTATGCTTTTCGGCGTCCGTGTCGTATATAGTTCAGATCGGTTTATTTTTAGATATAGCTACTAAGAAGACCAATATTTTGTTATATACAATTGAACAATGACTTTTACTTATTAATATTTGGTCCAAATCGGAACATATATTGATATAGCTGCTATGGGGCATAAGGTATGAGTTTTGCACCGGATTTTGACGAAAGGTGGTTTACACATATATCCGAGGTGGTGGGTATCCAAAGTTCGGCCCGGCCGAACTTAACGCCTTTTTACTTTTACTTCAATAAAAAGGTATTTGAATGTAGAATACGAATTTGATATCCAAATATGGGACCAACTGTTTGGGGGCCGCCTCTCATCAAAAACATCTCCCAAAGGACACAAATTTACAACCATAGCAATATGGGGCTCATAATATGGGGACACCCAAATAGTAAGTAGTTTCTGACTATTGCAATATGAGGCTCAAATTAGAGGGTTTTTAAAGTGGAACAAATCCGATGTATATTTTCAAGGCCAACTCACTGAGTGGCCGCCCATCCCACAAAACACCCCCAAGTCGGCCATGTTTGCCGACTATGGAAATATATGGCTCAAATTAAAGGTATGTGGGAGTAGACCACGCATCTGATATCAACATTAGGGGCCAACTGTCTAGCGGACGTCTCACCACCATAACAACCCCCAAATAGGACATATTTGCTCGCCAAGACAATTTGGGTCTTAATGAGAGTGGAACTAAATATTCATAGTTTTTTGGGCCAATACCCCCTACCGGACACATTTGCTGACTTTTGCAATAAGGAGTTTAAATGAGATTAGAAAACTAATATGATATCCAATTTTGAGTGCAATGATATTTTTTCCGGGCTTAGTGTTTAGGGGCCCACCCCAAAACACCCCTAAATCGGGCATATTTACCGACCATGTCAATGTGGAGCTTAAATGAAAGGTAATGGGGGGGTAGAGCAAGAATTGATACCCATTTTTGGGACCAATTTTCTGGATGTCCATTCCTTTCCCAAAATATCCCACAAACAGCAATTTTTAGTGACCATCGCAATATGGGGCTCAAATAAAGGTATTGGGGAGTAGAATTCGAATTTGATATCCAAATGTAGGATATCCAAATGTAAGGCATCACCTCATTCCCAAAACACCCCCAAAGGAAAATAATTTTCGACCATGCCAATATGTGGCTCAAATGAAAGGTATTTGAGATTAGAAAACGAATTTGATAACCTATTTTGGGGACATGTATTTGGGGGACGCCTCATCCTGTAAACTCCTCTTAAGCCAATGGCAATATGGGGTTTAAATAAATAGTATTTAAGAGAAGAGCACGATGCTGATATTTTTTCAGGGCCAAGTATCTGGGAGACCACTTCTCCCCCGAAAACACCACTAAATCAGACATCAAGAGAATATCGGGCTGACATGACGTATTTTAAGAATGGAGTACACCTTACATACATACTTAAATTCGTACACCAATAAAGATCATGTGTGATTCAACTGATAAACTGTTAGTCAAGTTAGCATGGTATTTCACTAAAAGATATTTAATTGTCGAAAATAAATATTCCAAGGAAACTTTTGTTCCATAATGTTGTAATTATTACTGTACACCAACAAATTATTTATAAAACTACATACATTTGCTTTCTGTAAACTTATTGTCATATTCATTCCATATTTAACTTCAATAAAGACCAGACTGAATTCTTTGTATCAATAGGTTATGGGCCCAGACTCATAACTTGAAATTGCTAAAAGATAAAAAAGATTCGCGTTTGGTTATTCCAGTTATCCTGTGTGTCAGAGTAACGAGATTTTGCTGCTAGCTGGTTTGCTGCGTATTGGCAAAAATTAATTTTCGGAATAACGTTTGTCTAAGGATTTGGTAAATTGAAGAAAACATGGCCACGTACAATGGTCGAATTCCGCTGTTGAACGGGAATAATTTTGCAACATGGAAGACGCAGATGGAAGCGATATTGCACAAAAACAGATTATTGAACATCACTTCGGGAATAGAAAAATCTCCAGAAAGCAAGGGTCTGCCATCGACTGCAACGAATGATGAAAAGATAGAATTTGAAAGAAAAGTCCAAAATTTCAAGGAGAGAGACATGGATGCAAGGGCTGAAATTTTGCTGAGCTTGGAACCGAACATTGTGAACATGGTAAGGAACATCAAAACATCGAAAGAAATGTGGAGCTATTTGCAAGATACATTTGACCGCAAATCAACAAGAAAGAAAATCGAATGTTATAGAAAACTTTTGAATTTCAAAATGTCAGATAACCAAAATGTGTCAGAATTCATAATAGAATTTGACATTTGTGTATCTTCAATTATTGAAATGGGTGTCGAACTTGATGAAGATTTGCTGGCGGTTGTTTTGGTTGATGCGTTACCAGAAAAGTTTTCGGCGATTAAAGCTGCAGTGGATACAGCGAATGAATTTCCAAAAATTTCCGTTTTGAAATCAAGGCTGCTTGAAATCGGAGATAAGGATGAAACAAATCAAGATTCTGCAATGAAGGTAAATCATTATGGCAAAAAGAAGCAGTATGGATCCTCTAGCAATAAAAGAAATGGAGAAGAAGGTATGTTCAAGAATGTTATTAAATGTTATCGTTGTAAGAAAAAGGGACATAAGGCCAAAGACTGTAGAACAAATTTATCCATTGAGAAGCCATCAAATGAACGATTTGAAGAAGATGCAAATAATTTTGGAGCCACAGAAAACGTTTTTTCTGCAATATCTTGTCACGATTGGATAATAGATAGCGGGGCATCCTCTCACATGTGCAATCAAGAATCGTTATTTGTCAAAATTGACTTAAGTTATAGAGGGACAGTCAAGTTAGCAGATGATACGGAGATTGATATAAAGGGCAAAGGGAAAGTCGGAATTTCCGTCACAGTTAATGGTCGTAGTAAATCAATTTACTTAGAAAACGCACTATTTGTCCCGGAATTGAAACATAGTCTTATATCAACAAGTAAAGCAACTGACTTAGGCTGTGAAATAAGGATGAAAGGCTCGAAAGCGATAATTTGCAGAAATGAGAACATTTTGGCAGAAGGTTATAAGCGAAATAACATTTATGTAGTTCGCATGAGTAGCGAGGTAACCAAATCAGTGCAAGCATCCGGAGAAAAAGACTTTAAATTATGGCATGGGCGTTTTGGACATTTAAATGCTAAAGATTTAATTAAATTGTCGTCTTATGAAATGGTCGTCGGGTTGCCAAATATAAGGAATGCGAATATAGACTGTACAACTTGCATTCGTGGTAAACAAAGTAGAACTCCTTTTCCACATAAGAACGAAAAATCATCAACAGACATTTTGCAGTTACTTCATACAGATCTCTGTGGTCCCATGAAATGTGAGTCGATGGGTGGAAGTTACTATTTTGCAACGTTTATTGATGATTTTTCACGTAAAACTTATGTTTATTTTTTGAAACGTAAGGATCAATATTTGGTAAAGTTTAAAGAATTCAAATTGATGGCTGAAAATGAAACTAGCAAGAAAATTAAGATATTGCGTAGTGACAATGCTAAAGAATTGGTAAGCACTGAGTTCTCAAAGTTTTTGAAGGATAATGGGATAAAAAGGCAACTTTCTGCTGAACATACGCCGCAACAAAACGGAGTTGCAGAACGCATGAATCGGACTTTAGTGGAAATGGGTCGATGCTACATGCTAGAAGCAAATCTTCCAGTTAGTTTATGGGCAGAAATGATAAGTGCTGCTGTTTTTATTAGAAATAGATGTCCTACGAATTTAAATAATACAAAACACCTGAAGAATTGTGGTCAGGAGCAAAACCGAGTGTGAAGCATTTGCGACAGATTGGATGCAAAGTATATGCGCTTAATAAGAAAAATAAGTCTAAATTTGATGCCAGAAGCGCTGAATATATACTAGTCGGATATTCAAATGAGTCAAAGGCTTATAGATTGTGGAAACCCGGAACAAAAACTGTCATAAAGAGTAGAGACGTTAGATTTATTGAGGACGAATTGTATAAACCCCAAGACAACACAGATGTTCAAATGTTTTACGAATTTCAATGTGCGAAACCCAACAATATAGAAGCAAGAACATCGGATGACGTTGGTAATTCGGAAATTCAGGACAATACCATTAATGAATCCAGAAGAGGGCAAAATAATGAGATGTTGGATTGTGAAGATGATTTTGTTGACTCTATAAGTGGTTTAGAAGCAGAAAATGCTGTTGGATTACCAAATATCTCTGTGCAACCCACTGTACAGGGTGAGTCAATTAGAGACAGGCTGAGATCCTGGGCTTTTAGAAATAAAAATGAATCTTCCAACAATGTATCTGAAAATTTAATGGACCCCAAGTCAGTACATGAAGCGGTGACTTCGAATGAAGCAGAACAATGGTATAAAGCAATGCAAGACGAATATTCGTCGTTAATGAAAAATAATACTTGGTATTTAACCGATTTACCAGAAGGGCGAACACCAGTGGGATGTAAATGGGTGTTTAAATCAAAAATTAAACCGGACGGAACAACACAGAAAAGAAAGGCCAGATTAGTAGCAAAGGGATACACCCAAGTACCTGGTTTGGACTACATGGATACTTATGCTCCTGTTGTAAGGCAAACATCGTTGAGGTTACTTTACGCTTTAGCTGTTGAATATGACCTTCATCTCCGACAACTTGATGTGTCCACAGCTTTTTTAAATGGGAAGTTAGATGAAGAGATATACATGGAACAACCCAAATGTTTGTACAGGAGGCAAGTCGTAATAAAGTATGTAGACTTCAAAAATCTATATACGGGCTAAAGCAATCCGGAAGACAGTGGTTCAAATGCATAGATGCTGTAATCAAAACTTTTGGGCTTAACCAATCGAAATATGACCAGTGTATATGCTATATACATAAAAATAACACAATTATGATTGTTGCATTGTACGTAGATGACATAGTCATTACGAGTAATAGTATGGAATATACGAACGAGTTTGTCCAGGCGTTACAATCGAATTTTGAAATTCGCGATTTAGGTATCCCTAAACATTGTGTGGTGTCTATATCACAGTCGGGATACATAAAACAACTTGTGAAAAAGTATGGTTTGGAAAATTGCAAACCGGTACGAATACCAATAGCTGCTAACATTAAACTGGAGAGCGAACCCATTTTTGAAAAAGAGGCAGAAAAAGTGGACGAGAAAGCATATCAGGAATTGATTGGATATTTGCTTTACATATCCCTCCACAGTAGGCCAGATATAGCGTGTGCTGTTAGCATGTTATCACAATTTTCCAAAAATCCACGGAAGCAACATTTAAACGCTGCTTTTCAAGTACTAAAATATCTCAGTACCACAAGCAACGCAGTTATAAGGTACAAAAAGACCTCAAAACCTATTATCGGATTTTGTGATGCCAGTTGGGCTCAAGACGTGAATAATCGAAAATCTCAATCTGGATTTTGTTTTGTGTTGGCAAATAGTGTAGTATCCTGGGAATCTAAAAAACAAAAAGTTGTTGCGACTTCTAGTGCTGAAACAGAGTATATTGCTCTAACAGAATCCGCAAAAGAAGCATCATATTTAAACTATATCCTTGAAGAACTAGGATTTTCAAAAGGAGAACCGTTCACTATATACACAGATTCTCAAAGTGCACAACAAATGGCTAAGTTTGGAGCTCATCATTCAAAGACCAAACACATTCATTATAAATACCATTTCATAAAGGATATTGTTGAACGAGGACTTGTTGAACTACAATATTTATCAACAGACAAAATGGTGGCCGATTTTTTCACGAAACCTGTGCGAAAGCCTAAACATTATTTTTGTTCAAACAATATTGGCATTAACTTTAATAGTTACGAATTTAATTTTTTAAAATGTTTGAAATGATTGTAGTTATAAAATCAATTATGTTGAGGAGGCATGTTGTAATTATTACTGTACACCAACAAATTATTTATAAAACTACATACATTTGCTTTCTGTAAACTTATTGTCATATTCATTCCATATTTAACTTCAATAAAGACCAGACTGAATTCTTTGTATCAATACATAAAAAGTAAAAGAAGGCGCAGCAGAGCGGGCCCAGTTCAGCTAGTCTCATATAAAAATAACAAGTAAAAGCGTGCTAAGTTCGGCCGGGCCGAATCTTATATACCCTCCACCATGGATCGCATTTGTCGAGTTCTTTTCCCGGCATCTCTTCTTAGGCAAAAAAGGATATAAGAAAAGAGTTGCTCTGCTATTAAAACGATATCAAGATATGGTCCGGTTCGGACCACAATTAAATTATATGTTGGAGACTTGTGTAAAATTTCAGCCAATTCGTATAAGAATTGCGCCCATTGGGGCTCACGAAGTAAAATAGAGAGAACGATTTATATGGGATCTGTATCGGGCTATAGACCGATTCAGACCATAATAAACAACGTTTGTTGATGGTCATGAGAGGATCCATCGTACAAAATTTCAGGCATATCGGATAATAATTGCGACCTCTAGGGGTCAAGAAGTCAAGATCCCAGATCGGTTTATATGGCAGCTATATCAGGTTATGAACCGATTTGAACCTTATTTGACACAGTTGTTGAAAGTAAAAATAAAATACGTCATGCAAAATTTCAGCCAAATCGGATAGGAATTGCGCCCTCTAGAAGCTCAAGAAATCAAATCCCCAGATCTGTTTATATGACAGCTATATCAGGTTATGAACCGATTTAAACCATACTTGGCGCAGTTGTTGGGTATCATAACAAAACACGTCGTGCGAAATTTAATTCTAATCGGATAAGAATTGCGCCCTCTAGAGGGTCAAGAAGTCAAGACCCAAGATCGGTTTATATGGTAGCTATATCAGGTTATGGACCGATTTGAATCATACTTGGCGCAATTGTTGGATATAATATGAAAACACGTCGTGCAAAATTTCATTTCAATCGGATAAGAATTGCGCACTCTAGAGGCTCAAGAAGTCAAGACCCAAGATCGGTTTATATGGCAGCTATATCAGGTTATGGACCGATTTAAACCATACTTGGCACAGTTGTTGGATATCATAACAAAACACGTCGTGCATAGTTTCATTCTGATCGGATAAGAATTGCGCACGCTAGAGGCTCAAGAAGTCAAGACCCAAGATCGGTTTATATGGCAGCTATATCAGGTTATGGACCGATTTGAACCATACTTGGCACAGTCGTTGGACATTATAGCAAAACACGTCATGCAAAATTTCATTCTGATCGGATAAGAATTGCGCACTCTAGAGGCTCAAGAAGTCAAGACCCAAGATCGGTTTATATGGCAGCTATATCAAAACATGGACCGATATGGCCCATTTACAATACCAACCGACCTACACTAATAAGAAGTATTTGTGCAAAATTTCAAGCGGCTAGCTTTACTCCTTCGGAAGTTAGCGTGCTTTCGACAGACAGACGGACGGACGGACGGACGGACGGACGGACGGACGGACAGACGGACGGACATGGCTAGATCGACATAAAATGTCACGACGATCAAGAATATATATACTTTATGGGGTCTCAGACGAATATTTCGAGTAGTTACAAACAGAATGACGAAATTAGTATACCCCCCATCTTATGGTGGAGGGTATAAAAATTTGGTATCCAAATTTCGGATGGGGTACCTAGGGGGGCCGCCCCACCCTAAAACCTACCAAACATATATTAAGACCAATTACGACAATATGGGACTCTCATAAAAGGTATTTAGGATCAGAAAACGTATCCGATATCCAATTGTCAGACCAAGTGCTAGGGGGACCGCCCCAACCCCCAAAACACCCCTAAATCGGACATTTTTACCGACCATAGCAATATGGGACTGAAATGAAAGGTATTTGCGAGTAAAATACCAATCTGATATCCAAATGTGGGACCACGTTTCTGGGGTCCACCCCTTCCCCAAACAGGAGTTATTTACTGACCATGGGAATATGGGGCTTAAATAAAAGATATTTGAGTGTAGAATTAGAATCTGATATCCAAATATGGGACCAAGTGTTTGGGGGGCCTCCTCTCCCTAAAAACATCCCCCAAAGGGGACAAATTTACGATCATAGCAATATGGGGGTCAAATGAAAGGTCTTTAGGAGTAAAGCTCGAATCTGATATCAATATAAATCGGGCATATTTACCGACCGTGTCGCTGTGGAACTTAAATGAAAGGTATTGGGGGGTAGAGCAAGAATTGATACCCACTTTCGGGACCAATTTTCTGTAGGTCTACCCTTTCCCAAAACACCCCACAAACAGCAATTTTTTAGTGACCATCGCAATATGGGACTCAAACAAAGGTATTTGGGAGTGGAATACGAATTTGATATCCAAATTAAGGACCATGTATTTAGGGCATCACCCCTTTCCAAAAACAAAAAAACAAAGGTTAAAAATGTTTCAATCATACCAATATGAGATTAGAAAACGAATTTGATAACCTATTTTGGGGCCATGTGTTTGGGGGACGCCTCATCCTATAAACTCCTCTTAAGCCAATGCCAATATTGAGTTTAAATAAATGGTATTTGAAAGAAGAGCACGATGCTGATTTTTTTTTAGTGCCAAGTGCCTGGGGGACCACCTTACCCCCGAAAACACCCCTAAATCATATATCATGAGAATATCGGGCTAAAATAAAGTATTTTAAGAATGGAGTACACCTTACATTCAAACTTAAATTCTTAGACCAATGAAGATCATATGGGATTGAGATAAATGTACTTATATTGTAATTGTCGAACATTAATATTCAAAAGAAACTTTTGTTCCATGTAAAGTAAAAGAAGGCGCAGCGGAGCGGGCCCGGGTCAGCTAGTTTCTTGTAAGGCAAAATTTCGATGAAATAACTCAAGGCAAAATGTTGCTAAGGCTCGGGCATTCTCGAAACTATTTTTTCTAAAAGAAAGCTTTCGATAAATTTCAGTTACAACTTTTCAAGCGAAAACATTTTCTTAAATTTTTTCTATGGACAATTTTCAATAAATTTTAGCCCATTACGCTTGACCCTCGATTCACTTGTCCAATTTGGATGAAATTTCATATATTCATAATTTAAAGCGTTCATATTGACGTTGTAATTTTTGTTAAATTTTGTTAAATAAAATTTGTTAACTTATTTGAATAAACAAAAAAAATCTTTTTATTTCCTAAGCCACTATGAATTCACAACAAAAACAAAAAATAATGCTTTTAATATTTTATAAGCATTAAGCGAAGAATGGTGCCTTTAATTGTATTGAGACAAAATGGCACCTGCTGGTTTATTGCCATACATTTATTTTTTGATATAGAAACCATCAAATGGAACCAGACGCTAAAATGGATTCCAGAAATCTCACTCCTAAGAAAAATGTTTGTCGGATATTTTTGAATGTAAAAAATTGCCGAACTAAGACAAGCCAATTTCCCCAAAAGCATGACCTTATATCACGGGATAAATTGTTTTGTATGTAGTTTTAGTCGTCCACTTTACACCAATCCCTATTTCATTAGGATACCTCTTTCCTAGCTCGAGCTGGAATTAGGAATAATAGACAGCTCCATTTTTAGGTATTTTTATACCCTTTCGTATTTAATGTGTAAATGACCTTTTCTTTAAAGACCGAGTCAACCAGGTTTACATTTTAAAATAATTATTTCAAATGAAACCTTTTTTTCTTGGAATTTCACAATTCAGTATTTAAGGCAATTGATAGTGAGTTAGAATCGAAATCCATCAGTCCATTGATCCTAGCAGAAATTTATTAGTTCTGTAGGCTTTCACCGTAAAGATGGATACAGTGAAATATTTTAAAAAAAAAATTATAAAATTAACTTAAAAAGGCGTTAAGTTCGGCCGGGCCGAACTTTTTATACCCACCACCCCGGGTATCTATGTAAAGCACTTTTCATCAAAATCCAGTGAAATTTGCATATCTTTTGTCCCATAGCAGTTATATCGAAATATGATCCGATTTGGACCAAATACTAATAAGTACAAGTCAATGTTCAATTATGTATAACAAAATATTGGTCTTTTTAGTAGCTATATATGGATGTCGAAAAGCCTAACATAAGTCAATGAGTCAAATTTCAGTTAAATCGGATTATAAATGCGTCTTTTTTGGGACCAAGACTTTAAATCGAGATATCGGTCTATATGGCAGCTATATCCAAATATTGATCGATCTGAGTGAAATTGAAAAAGGATGTCGAAGGGCCCAACATAACTCACTGTCCCAAATTGCGGCGACATCGGACAATAAATGCGCTTTTTCTGGCCCCAAAACCTAAAACCGAGAGATCGGTCAATATGACAGCTACATCCAAATCTTGACCGATCTGGCCATAATGTACAACTATGTCAAGGAATTTAACCTAACCCAATGTCCCAAATTCCGGCGACATCGGACAATAAATGCGCCTTGTATGGGCCTAAGACCCTCAATCGGAGGATCACTGTCCCAAATTTCAGCAGAATCGGATAATAAATGCGCCTTTTATGGGTAAAAACCCTTAAATCGAGAGATCGGTCTATATGGCAGCTATATCCAAATTTGGACCGATCTGGGCCAAATTGACGAAGGATGTCGAGGAGACTCACATAACTCACTGTCCTAAATTTCAACAACATCGGATGATAAATGTGGTTTTTATGGGCCTACGACCCTAAATCGGAGGATCGGTCTATATGGCAGCTATATCAAAATCTTGACCGATCTGGACCAAATTGACGAAGGATGTCGAGGGGCCTTACACAACTCACTGTCTTAAATTTCAGTAAAATCGGATAATAAATGTGGCTTTTATGGGCCTAAGACCCATCTTAGATTTTTATGCTGATCAAGAATATATATACTTTATAGGGTCGGCAATGGATATTTCGATGTGTTGAAACGGAATGACAAAATGAATATACCCCCATCCTTCGGTGGTGGGTATAAAAAATAAATAAATACTATCATGAAAAGACTACAATGAAAGGAACTCATTACCCACGTTAAGTAAGGAAATGTGTTAAAACAGTATTAGACGGCGGACTTTTATCTAAGAGAATAAGGTTTATGTTTCACTTGCGTTTGTCGCAAGGTCATTTGACATTAATTATTTATTTATTTCATCTACAGAGTAAAAATTAGTGAGCAAAGAAAAAAAGTTTACAACTGCAACAACGTGGAAATCTCTTCGTATTTCTGATTTCTAGTTCTACCACCTTTTCTAGATTACGAAAACATTTTAGGACTTAGGGACTTTAGGACATGATGCAAATTATAACCATATACGGCAATAGTTGGATGCAATTCATATCGGACATCTTTCCCTTCAAAATCAGGTTTTTGATCGATTTTAATAAAGTTCGGAGGAGAACAAGGTGGATTAATGAGGGTGGTCTCACGTGAACAGCTGAAAACATCCGGTCAGTTTGACGGTATTAAAATGTCAGTTCTATGTTTACATTCTCAGCAAACTACCCCATTTTTTGCACGTTCTCTTTGTTTGAGTTTCTCCTTCTCTCATTTAACTGGAATGGAAATAAATGTCATTTAAAACCAATCGACCGGCACAAACAATAACCTGTTGAAATCATTAAACTAGTTTGAAATCAAATTAAAATTAGCGCAAAAGAAAAATTTCATCAAAATACTAAAAAAACTATTACTATAAAACTACGACATTCGCAAAGACAAGCACATATTGAAGGCTTTGAAAGATTAAGATCGACCTAAAAATAGTGTGTTGGCAAGCCGTACAAAATTCAGCTTTGACTTTAACCTCGTGTCACCGCCGATCTGCCGATAAAGAGTCTGAAGCCCATAAAAGCTTTATTTATTTCCCGATTTCGCTTAAATTTGAAACTGTGAGTTATTTAAGCATCTTGGCATCTGACCTAAATATAGTTCAGATCGGACTATATTTAGATATAGCTGCCATATAGACCGATCTCCCGATAAATGGTCTGAAGCCCATAAAAGCTTTATTTTTTTACCGATTTCGCTGAAATTTGAAACAGTGGGTAGTTTTACGCCTCCCAACATAGACCCAAATAGGGTCCAGATCGGACTGTATTGAGATATAGCTGCCATATTGACCGATAAAGGGTCTAAAGCTCATAAAAGCTATATTTATTAACCGAAAATACTAAAAAAACTATTACTATAAAACTACGACATTCGCAAAGACAAGCACATATTGAAGGCTTTGAAAGATTAAGATCGACCTAAAAATAGTGTGTTGGCAAGCCGTACAAAATTCAGCTTTGACTTTAACCTCGTGTCACCGCCGATCTGCCGATAAAGAGTCTGAAGCCCATAAAAGCTTTATTTATTTCCCGATTTCGCTTAAATTTGAAACTGTGAGTTATTTAAGCATCTTGGCATCTGACCTAAATATAGTTCAGATCGGACTATATTTAGATATAGCTGCCATATAGACCGATCTCCCGATAAATGGTCTGAAGCCCATAAAAGCTTTATTTTTTTACCGATTTCGCTGAAATTTGAAACAGTGGGTAGTTTTACGCCTCCCAACATAGACCCAAATAGGGTCCAGATCGGACTGTATTGAGATATAGCTGCCATATTGACCGATAAAGGGTCTAAAGCTCATAAAAGCTATATTTATTAACCGAAATCGTTGAAAATTGAAACAGTGGGTAGTTTTAAGTCTCCCTACATTCGTCTCAAATATGGTTCGGATCTGACTATATTTAGATATAGCTGCCATACAGATCTTATCCGATTTCGCTGAAATTTGAACCAGTGAATAATTTTAGGCCACCCGCCATCCGACCCAAATATGGTAAGATCGGACTGTAGTTAGATATAGCTGTCATATAGACCGATATGCCGGTTAAGGGTCTGAAGCCCATAAAAGCTTCATTTATAACCCAATTTTTTTGAAATTTGAAATACAATATTCAACAGTGACTTATATTTATTAGACCACTCAATGTCCGTGCCTAATTTGGGTGCATAAGTTATCCAATTTTCACCGTATTGTGACAAAAGGGGGTTAAAATACATATACCCGAGGTGGTGGGTATCCAAAGTTCGGCCGGCCGAAGTTAATGCCTTTTTACTTGTTTTTATTAAAGTTCACACAAAATAAAAATTGCTGTCAAACACGTTACATTTGCATTGACTACTACGCCTAGTTTCTCGCACAACCCAGCAAAGCTTTGTGTTTGCTATGTGGATATTTGTGGATATTTGTGGAAATTTTCAAGCGTCTAGCTTTTCTCCTTTGAAAGCGTGCTTTCGACAGACAGACGGACGAACATGGCTAGATTGAGTTAAAACGTCATGACGATCAAAAATGTTGCACTTTATGGGGTCTAGCTTTAAACTTTTTATCATTCAAAAACAGCAGAAAATGTTTTCTGTTTGACTGCTGCCCCATTTTCATCAGACTTTCTGCTGTTACAGCAATGATTTTAGCTGGATTTACTAACAAATTTCTCTAAGTGCAGTTAGAATATCCAAAAATCCATCACGGCACCCTTTCTCACTAGTTCAAGGTGCTCTCAAATCTTTTCTTTAACCTCGTCGATTGCGTCAAGGCTCCAATCGTTACGATCACTTATGCCTCGTCGAGATCAGTTGGCTTTCTTGTTAGGACTGCCAATACTTCCAGATCTGGCATTTCTGATGAAAATTAAGGTAAGGGGGAGGGTCCGCCCTCCTTTCAGATATCAAAAAATGTAGTACCCTATTTTCACCACGGGCTTATTATGCACCATCTGTGAAAATTTCAAGAAAATCGGATCAGCCATTTCTGAGTCTAAAAGGAACAAACGAACAAACCTACAAACAAACACAAATTGATTTTAATACCCTCCATCATAGGATGGGGTTATACCATTTTCGTCATTCTGTTTGTAACACCTTGAATTATGCGTCTAAGGCCCCATAAAGTATATATATTCTTGATCGTCATGTCATTTTAAGTCGATCTAGCCATGTCCGTCCGTCTGTCTGTCGAAAGCGCGCTAACATTCGAAGGAGTAAAGCTAGCCGCTTAAAATTTTGCACAAGTACTTTTTATTAGTGTATGTCGGTTGCGATTGTAAATGGGCCAAATCTGTCCATGTTTTGATATAGCTGCCATATAAACCAATCTTGAGTCTTGAATTCTTGACCCTCGAGAGCGCGCGATTCTCATCCGATTTAACTGAAATGTTGCACGAAGTGTTCTGGTAGCACTTCCAACAACTACGCTAAGTATGGTTTTAATAGGTAAATGTTTTGACATAGCTGTCATATAAATTGGTCTTGGGTCTTGATTTCTTGAGCCTCTAGAGGGCACAATTCTTATCCGATTTTATTGAAATTTTGCACGTAGTATTTTGGTAGCACAACATACGCGTCTAATACGGTCGGAATCGATCAATAGCTTGATGCAGCTACCATATAAACTTATCTCTCGATTTTGCTTCTTGAGCCCCTACAAGGAGCAATTCTTATCCGAATGAACTGAAATTGTACACAGTGACTTCTGCAATGTTCGGCATTTATTTATGGTCCGAATCGGACTACAACTTGATACAGCTCCAATAGCATAACAGTTCTTATTCAATATTCTATGTTTGTCTAAAAAGAGATACCGCGCATAGAACTCGACAAATGCGATCAATGGTGGAGGGTATATAAGATTCGGACCGGCCGAACTTAGCACGCTCTTACTTGTTATATATGAGATAAGAGCTATATCTAAATCTTAACCGATTTCTTTGAAATTCACCAGTAATGTCGAGAGTCATAAAAAATCCTTCCTGCCAAATTTCGAGAGAATCGGTTAACAAATGACCATTGAATTGCATTATTTTTGCAAATCGGTCGAACATCTATATGGGAACTATATCCACATCTGAACCGATTTCCACCAAACTTCTCAGATATTGTGGTAGTCATCGAGGAAGGTGTTGTACAAAATTTTGAGAAGATTAGTCAATAAATGCGCTTGTAATGGCTCTAGGAGTGAAAATCGGGCTATATATATATATATATATATATATATATATATATATATATATATATATATATATATATATATATATATATATATATATATATATATATATATATGTATGAGAGCTATATCTAAATCTGAGCCGATTTCTATGAAAATCATCAATAATGTCAAAAGTCATAACAAAATCCTTTCTATAAAATTTTGAGAGAATCGGTTATCAAATGATAATCGAATCAGAAAGTGATTCTGGATCGATCGGTACTTATCAATGGGTCTATCTCTCTTTCTTTTGGGTCTTACAAACTAATTCACTAAGTTATAATATCCTATACCACAGTAGTGGTGTAGGGTATAAAAAGTGTTAAAATCATGCTGGAGCATACTTTGAATCATAATAAAACAATTTTGGTAATACAATAAATATTTGCATTTTTATGATAACGACAGAAACTTATATAGCAGCCCTCTTAAACAAACATAGATGAGATAAGAATTTTGCCTGTCGAGAGGTGGCCTTGTTCCTGAACTACTTGTTTAATCCAAAGTACCATAGTTTCAACTGTGTACTAATTTTGTTGTCAACCCCTTAATATCGGCATAGGCGATATTAAGGGTGGTCGCTTGTGAATAGTGTACCATGCCTATTCACATCTGCATTTCGTATAATTTTCTCCAATATAATATTAAAGAGTTGACACGCTAAGCTGTATTTGTGCATGAAACCTCTGTTGTTACTGCATGGCTTCTAGAGGGCGCAATTCTTATCCGATTTGGCTGAAATTTTGCACGCGGTTCATAACCTGATATAGCTGTCAAATAAACCAATCTCCCGATTAGAATTCTTGGGCTTCTACAGGGCGCAATTTTTATTCAACTTGGTTCAAATTTTGCATATCATTTTGATACGATTTCCCACAACTGTTCCATGTATGGTCTAAATCGGTTGATAACCTGATATAGCTGCCATATAAACCAATCTCTCAATTTGACTTTTCTATGACTTCTAACGGCCATGACAAGTACGGACCATATATATTTGATAAAGCCATTCAAAGAACTTGACATATGCGATCCATGGTGGAGGGTATATAAGTTTCGGCCCGGCCGAACTTAGCACAATTTTACTTGTTTCATCCTCATTATTTTGTATCATAGGGATTTTAAAACAAATTTCTAAATACGCAAATTGTTGGTACTTTTTTTAGTACCTAAATGTAAAAAAATTCCAAAAACTCTTCTAATCATCCAATTAAGTTTGCCATGGTGTACTTAAGTTTCAAAAATAAAATAACAAAAATAATACCAAATAGTACCCATTACAGCGAACATTAAGGAATGAATATCGCCAAATCCAATCTTATTCCGCGTCTACGACCTAAGACTACAAATTTCATTCGTACAAAATTTCATAATTCTAGCTTAAGCCTTTTAGGCTGGGCAGTGATCAGTCAGTCAATAAATCTGGCATGGCTTTTATAAATAGCGTAGAAGAGAATTATAAAATTAATGTGCATTGGAACCCTTTGAGCTACAATTGAGGCATGTTTACTGCCCTATTTTAGGAAATGAAGTAGCAGTGAGTATCGCATCTTTTGGAGCCGATAAGCAGACATATAAAAACAACAATTTTGAGAAGTTGTGTGGGTAGGGGTAAGAGCATTTTCGCTCAAGGGAAAAAAGAGGTATATTTATATGCCTACATGTTGGGAGCGATATGTAATTCCGCCACTGGGATACATAACCATAACATCAGTCCTTTACTATATGCAGATGATATAGCGATCCTTGCGGAGGATGTCAGCACCATGCAAGCTATGGTAACTAAACTAGAAATTTATTGCGACATGTGGAATCTGAAAGTGAATGTGGATAAATCGGAGATCATGGCATTTCGAAATGGAGGTCGTCTATGTAGAGACGAGCAATGGGTCTACAAAGGAAACTCTGTAAAAGTAACTAGCGAGTTCAAATATTTAAGTGTAACTCTTACCCCTTAAATGAATTTTTGTAAAGAAGAACAAAACAATCGAAAATTGCGATTAATGCTACTTGGGCCAATTTAGTCGGAAATAATGAATTAGTTGGCCAATGAAATGGAAATTGTACCAAGTAGTATGTCGAGCAATAGAATCATATGCTGCTCAGGTATGGGGTTTCTGCCATTTCGATGAGGTAAATAAGCTGGAGCGGCATCTTCTGAAGAAAGTTCTACATATACTACATAAGTTTCTCACCGATGTACGTACTTATGCCTGAGACAGATATTGAAAATAGCCATCTATTTAATCGGGGACTTCACTTAGACTATATATACAAAGTATTATACTACTATGAAGAACTTCGGCTTCCAAAAATAATAACAAATGTCATGCTTGAGGAAGATGTATTTTGGGTCGACAATCTTAAAGCGTTGGCACAAAAAATGACTGTAACTTATCCTAATACCGTACATAGACACGAATGGGATTCTCTTAGCACAAACCTTCACAAGCCTTAGAGTCTGATGCCTTTCAGAACAATCTAAGCATATATCGCAAAGTCTCTCCAGGGTTTACCAATATTTAGATTACACAAGAGGAAGATATAATTTTTCTGATTCTTTTGAGTCTAGGCAAATAAGCTGGATATTCAGAGCACAATGTGGATTAATAAACCTTAACTCTACAAAGTTCAATGCAGGAGAACAGGATAAAATATGCACACTATGCAACCTGAACGAGGAAGAAGCGCTATACCATTTTCTGACCTCATGCCCAGCGTTCCGAGAATTCAGGATATAATAATTTCAGAAACAATTTTTTTAGTCAGCCTGTTTCTTTATGAAATGTTTATTGGCAAATTTGCAATTTGCATTTTTGTCAGCTTTAAAATATGGAAATTTCCTTATAATTGAATATAACTAAATGTATCTAATGAATTTTTATACCCTCCACCATAGGATAGGGGGTATACTAATTTCGTCATTCTGTTTGTAACTACTCGAAATATTCGTCTGAGACCCCATAAAGTACATATATTCTTGATCGTCGCGACATTTTATGTCGATCTAGCCATGTCCGTCCGTCTGTCTGTCGAAAGCACGCTAACTTCCGAAGGAGTAAAGCTGGCCGCTTGAAATTTTGCACAAATACTTTTAATTGTGTCGGTTGGTATTGTAAATGGGCCATATCGGTCCATGTTTTGATATAGCTGCCATATAAACCGATCTAGGGTCTTGATTTCTTGAGCCTCTAGCGGGCGCAATTCTTATCCGATTGGAATGAAATTTTGCACCACGTGTTTTGTTATGATATCCAACAACTGTGCCAAGTATGGTTCAAATCGGTCCATAACCCGATATAGCTGCCATATAAACCGATCTTGGGTC
Source organism: Stomoxys calcitrans (assembly GCF_963082655.1). Lineage (NCBI taxonomy): Eukaryota > Metazoa > Arthropoda > Insecta > Diptera > Muscidae > Stomoxys > Stomoxys calcitrans. The sequence goes on along the minus strand of NC_081552.1, from coordinate 78,715,539 downwards.
TTGACTTCTTGAGACTCTAGAGTGCGCATTTCTTATCCGATTGGAATGAAACTTTGCACGACGCGTTTTGTTATGATATCCAACAACTGTGCCAAGTATGGTTCAAATCGGTTCATAACCTGATATAGCTGTAATATAAACCGATCTTAGGTCTTGACTTCTTGAGCCTCTAGAGTGCGCAATTCTTATCCGATTGGAATGAAATTTTGCACGACGTGTTTTGTCACGATATCCAACAACTGTGGCAAGTTTGGTTCAAATCGGATCATAACCTGATATAGGTGTCATATAAACCGATCTTGGGTCTTGATTTCTTGAGCCTCTAGAGGTCGCAATTCTTATCCGATTTGAATGAATTTTGGCACGACGCGTTTTGTTATGATATCCAACAACTGTGCCAAGTACAGTTCAAATCGGTCCATAACCTGATATAGCTGTCATATAAACCGATTTGGGATCTTGATTTCTTGAGCATCTAGAGGTCGCAATTATTATCCGATTTAAATGAAAACTTGTACGACGGATTCTCTCATGGCCATCAACATACGTGTTTATTATGGTCTGAATCGGTCTATAGCCCTATACAGCTCCCATATAAATCGATCTCTTTATTTTACTTCTTGAGCCCACAAAGGGCGCAATTCTTATTCGAATTGCCTGACATTTTACACAGCTCTCCAACATATAATTTAATTGTGGTCCAAACCGGACCATATCTTAATATCGCTCTAATAGCAGAGCAAATCTTTTCTTATATCCTTTTTTGCCTAAGAAGAGATGCCGGGAAAAGAACTCGACAAATGCGATCCATGGTGGAGGGTATATAAGATTCGGCCCGGCCGAACTTAGCACGCTCTTACTTGTTTTATGAAAATTTTTGCTCTACTCAATTTTGCCTTTCTTTGGACTCCTATATTGTAGTGGGTAAAAAAAATTGGGTGTTGGGTGTATTTTGCGTGAGGTGGCCACCCAGACACTTGGCCTTTAAAGTGTGATTTTTGGAAGTGGGATGGTGTCTCAGACATTCCGCCCAAATTTGGATGTCGAATTCGTGCTCTACTCCCAAATACCTCTCCTTTAAGCCCGAAATTACCATGGTCGATAAAGATGTACGGATTGGAGGGCATTTTGGGGCTGGGTCTGGCACTCCGCCACTTTGCCCTAAAAGTAGGTATCAAATTCGTTATTTACTCCCAAAAACCTTTCATTTGAGCCCCATATTGATATGTTAGGGAAATAAGTATTTTGGGGCTTACCCACAAACACTTGGCCACAAAAGTGGATTACTTTTCTTCTCTCAAATACCTTTCATTGGAATCCCATATTGTTATGGTGGGTCAAATAACCTATTTGAGGTGTTTGAAGGAGGTTAAGCAACACCTAAATAACCATAACAAACATTGTAATGTAATTTCCCTAATCTACTACAAAACTTCTTTCATTTGAGTCCCATTTAGCCATAATCGGTTAAACCATAGCGGTTTTCATAAATTTTTTGGTATATTCGTAATCTACTCCCGAATACCTTTCATTTGAATCCCCAATTGACATATGTCTGATTAAGAGAGTTTTGGGGTTGGGGCGGCCCGCTGGGTACTTAAACTCAAATGTTAATGCCATATTTGTATTCTACTCTCCTATACCTTTCATCTAATATCCATATTGTTTCGATCAGTCAATTTTCGATTTTAGGTGGTTTTTATTGGGTAAGTGAGAGGTTGCGATCCCTTCCGATATCGAAAAATTATATAGCCTATGTTTCCTTTCAGGCCAACCTCACAATCTGTGAAAATTTCGAGAAAAACGGTTCTGTTGCTTTTGAGTGTATACGGAAAAACCAATATTTGTTCCACTAGCCGAACGTAGAATAGCGTTCCAAGCGCCTCAATGTCTCCCACAACTTGATCTTTCCATCGGGCTTTTGGTCTTCCCGGTGTAACTATGCTATCGTCGTCATACAGCTCGTGGTTCGTACCTCACCTAAATTCTCCATTATCGTAAACTGGTCCATATATTTTATGAAGAATCTTTCTCTCAAATACTCCAAGCACTGCCTCATCTGCTTTCACAAGTACCCATGCTTCACAACCATAGAACAGCACGGGTAGTATCAGTGTATTGTATAGTGTAATCTTCGTCTGTCGAGAGGTGGCCTTGTTTCTAAACTGCTTACTTAGTCCAAAGTAGCATCTGTTTGCCAGTATTATTCTTCGCTTAATCTGAAAACTGGTGTCATTCGTTGAGGTTCCCATCTTTTTCCATTTTCTTTATCTGCTCGGTTGTGCAAGGCTTTTTGGGAGTTGAAAGCATTCATTCCGTCTTATCTCCATTTACTGCCAGACCCATTTTCACTGACTCTCTTTCGATTCTTTCAAAGGCTGCAGTTACTACTTCCGGTGACCGACCTATGATATCGATGTCGTCGGCATAGGCTAGTAGCATGTGTTCTCTTGTGATTAGTGTGCCATATCTATTCACATCTGCACTTCATATAATCTTCTCCAGCTGGATATTAAAGAGATCACACGATGGGCAGTCTCCTTGGTATTAAATGACTCGTTTGGTATTAAAAGATTCGGAGAGATTCTTTCCTATTCTTACTGTGTCAGTTACCAGATTTCCTTTTAAATCGAGATATCGGTCCATATGGAAGCTATATGCAAATCTTGATCGATCTAGACCAAATTGCAGAAATATGTGGAGAGGCTTAACTTAACTCTCTGTCCCATATTTCGGCAACATCGGACAATAAATGCGCCTTTTATGACCCCAAAACCTTAAATCGAGAGATCGGTCATATGGCAGCTTATATACAAATCTGGACCGATCTGGGCCATATTGTAGAAGAATGTTGAAGAGTCTAACACAACCCACTGTTCCAAATTTCGGCTACATCGGACATTAAATGCGCCTTTTATGGCCTACAAACCTTAAATTCAGGGATCGGTCTATATTGCAGCTATATCCAAATCCGATCTGATTAAGGCCAAATTGAAGAAAGATGTTGAAGGGCCTTACGCAACTCACTGTCCCAAATTTCAGCAAAATCGGATAATAAATGTGGCTTTTATTGGCCTAAGACCCTAAGTCGGCGGATCGGTCTATATGGAGGCTATATCAGGATATAGTCCGATATAGCCCATCTTCGAACTTAACCTGCTTATGGACAAAAAAAGAATCTGTGCAAAGTTTCAGCTCAATATGTCTATTTTTAACGTAATTTCAACAGACAGACGGACGGACATGTCTAGATCGTCTTAGATTTTTACGCTGATGAAGCATATATGTACTTAATAGGGTCGGAAATGAATATTTCCATGTGTTGCAAACGGAAAGACAAAATGAATATACCCCCATCCTTCGGTGGTAAGTATAAAAATTATATAGCCTACTAGCTGAACCGGGCCCGCTCCGCTGCGCCTTCTTTTACTTTATATGGAACAAAAGTTTCCTTGGAATATTTATTTTCGACAATTAAAGATCTCTTAGTGAAATACCATGCTAACTTGACTAACAGTTTATAACAGTATATAAGTGCCTTTGTCTGAATCCCATATGATCTTTATTGGTCTACGAATTTAACCTTGGATGTAAGGTGTACTCCATGCTTAAAATACTTCATTTCAGACCGATATTCTCATGATGTCTGATATAGTGGTGTTTTCGGGGCACAGGTAGTCCCCCCGATACTTGGGCCTGGAAAAATATCAGCATCGTGCTCTTCTTTAAAATACCATTTATTTAAACCCCATATTGCTTAAGAGGAGTTTACAGGATGAGGCGTGCCCCAAACACATGGCCCCAAAATAGGTTATCAAATTCGTTTTCTTATCTCAAATGCCTTTCATTTGAGCCACTTGTTGTCATGGTCAAAAATTTTTAACCCTTTGGGGAAGGGGTGATGCCCTCAATACATGGTCCTACATTTGGATATCAAATTCGTATTCTGCTCCCAAATACCTTTATTTGAGCCCCATATTGTGATGGTTACTAAAAAATTGCTGTTTGTGGGGTATTTTGGGAAAGCGGTAGACCCCCAGAAAATTGGTCCCGAAAATGGATATCATTTCTTGCTCTACCCCCCAATACCTTTCATTTAAGGTCCATATTGACATGGTTGGTAAATATACCAGATTTAGGGGTGTTTTGGGGATTGGGGTCCCCCAAGCACTAAGCCCGGAAAATAAATCAGCAACGTGCTCTATTCTCATGTATCTATATATTATTTACTATATTTGAACCCCATATTACATTTGCCCTCAAAATTGAGTATCAAATTCGTCTTGTAATCTCATTTAAACTCTTTATTGCAAAAGTCAGCAAATATGTCCGGTAGGGGGTATTGGCCCTAAAACTATGAATATTTAGTTCCACTCTCTTTAAGACCCAAATTGTCTTGGTGAGCAAATACGTCCTAATGGGGGGTTGTTATGGTGGTGGGACGTCCGGGAAGGGGTGGACCCCCAGAAACGTGGTCCCACATTTGGATATCAGATTCGTATTTTACTCGCAAATACTTTTCATTTGAGTCCCATATTGCCATGGTCGGTAAATATGTCCGATTTAGGGGTGTTTTGTAGCTTGGAGTGGTCCCCCTAACACTTGGTCCGACAATTGGATATCAGATACGTTTTCTTATCGTTAATACCTTTCATTTGAGTCCCATATTGTCGTGATTGGTCTAAATAAGTGTTTGGTAGTTTTTAGGGTGGGGCAGCCCCCTTAGGTACCCCATCCGAAATTTGGATACCAAATTTTTATTTCTAGGGTACTAAAGGGTGATTTTTTTGAGGTTAGGATTTTCATGCATTAGTATTTGACAGATCACGTGGGATTTCAGACATGGTGTCAAAGAGAAAGATGCTCAGTATGCTTTGACATTTCATCATGAATAGACTTACTAACGAGCAACGCTTGCAAATCATTTTCAGTGAATGGGCCCTAGAAAAGTTGGCAGAAAATCCGCTTTTTTATCGACAAATTTTGTTCAGCGATGAGGCTCATTTCTGGTTGAATGGCTACGTAAATAAGCAAAATTGCCGCATTTGGAGTGAAGAGCAACCAGAAGCCGTTCAAGAACTGCCCATGCATCCCGAAAAATGCACTGTTTGGTGTGGTTTGTACGCTGGTGGAATCATTGGACCGTATTTTTTCAAAGATGCTGTTGGACGCAACGTTAGGGTGAATGAACACATTTCGAACCGAACACTGATTTTGGTAATAAAATTCAATGATTTGCAAGCGTTGCTCGTTAGTAAGTCTATTCATGATGAAATGTCAAAGCATACTGAGCATCTTTCTCTTTGACACCATGTCTGAAATCCCACGTGATCTGTCAAATACTAATGCATGAAAATCCTAACCTCAAAAAAATCACCCTTTATATGAGAGCACACAAAAATTTCGCTTAAATCGCTCTACCCATCTCCGAGATCTGGCGTTTCTGAAAATTAGGGTAAGAGGGAGGGTCCGCGCCCCCTTCAGATATCAAAAAATGTGGTACCCACCACGGGATCATTATGCACCATCTGCGAAAATTTCAAGAAAATCGGTTCAGCCGTTTCTGAGTCTATAAGGAACACACAAACAAGCAAACAAACAAACACAAATTGATTTTTATATATAAGATACTAGCGGAGCCCGGCCCGCTGCTGCGCCCGATAATGCTATGTTGGAGAGGAATACTCTGAATTTGGAAGTTTCTGCCTCTACTCTCAAATATCTCTTATTTGAACCCCACGTTGCAATGGTCAGTAAAATTCCTGATTGGGGATGTGGCGGACCCCCAGAGACTTGGTAACAAAAGTGAAAGTCAATTTCGTTCCTCTTCCCCCAAAAATGTCCGATTTGAGGGGTTTTTGACCCACGAAACACTAATACCCACAATTGGATATTAGATTCATTATCTACTCTCAAATACCTTTAATATAATATTCATGTTTTAGTGATTGATCTATAAATCCGTTTGGTGAGTTTTGGGGGTGGGCGTCCCTCCTAGATACCACACCTCAAATTTTGATACCAACTTTTTGTTTTTATCCATCTCCGAGATCTGGTGTTTTTGAAAATTAGGGTAAGGGAAGAGTCACCGCTTCTTTTAAACCATGTTAAATGTAACTTTCTTTTCAATTACACTTCTTTGCATTCACTAAGTTACCTATATATAATGCGGTCATGTTTTTAAAGAACTTTTAGACAATTTGAAAGCTTGTCCCAGGGTATGGGGGTTAAAAAATAAAACAGAAAGCAGTCGAAGATTAGGACAGACAACTTTTCAAAACAGTAGTAAAAAGCATATCATCAACTTTGAACACTCTCTGTTGTACTTCTCGCGCTCTTTTTCTTCATTCGGTTTGGCTTTGCTATTTAAATAATTTATATCCCCCAATAGATGACGCTGAATTTATCACATTCTCATCATTTTCTCTATTTTTGAATTTAATCGAATTTCCACTCTTGTCGGCCTATCTAATGTCACTGTTGCGGCATAAAAATCAGAAAAAAATTGCAGCACTGAATATTCCATCAATAATACTTCCGGCAATTGTGAACACTTATTCACAGACCATTTAAGGCCACTAACTTTTTTTATACCCTCCACCATAAGATGGGGGGTATACTAATTTCGTCATTCTGTTTGTAACTACTCGAAATATTCGTCTGAGACCCCATAAAGTATATATATTCTTGATCGTCGCGACATTCTATGTCGATCTAGCCATGTCCGTCCGTCTGTCCGTCCGTCCGTCCGTCCGTCCGTCCGTCCGTCTGTCTGTCGAAAGCACGCTAACTTCCGAAGGAGTAAAGCTAGCCGCTTGAAATTTTGCACAAATACTTCTTATTAGTGTAGGTCGGTTGGTATTGTAAATGGGCCATATCGGTCCATGTTTTGATATAGCTGCCATAAAAACCGATCTTGGGTCTTGACTTCTTGAGCCTCTAGAGTGCGCAGTTCTTATCCGATTGAAATGAAATTTTGCATGACGTGTTTTGCTATGATATCCAACAACTGAGCCATATATGGTTCAAATCGGTCCATAACCTGATGTAGCTGCCATATAAACCGATCTTGGGTCTTGACTTCTTGAGCCTCTAGCGTGCGCAATTCTTATCCGATCAGAAAGAAATTTTGCACGACGTGTTTTGTTATGATATCCAACAACTGTGCCAAATATGATTCAAATCGGTCCATAACCTGATATAGCTGCCATATAAACCGATCTTGGGTCTTGACTTCTTGAGCCTCTAGAGTGCGCAATTCTTATCCGATTGGGATGAAATTTTGCACGACGTGTTTTGCTATTATATCCAACAACTGTGCCAAGTATGGTTTAAATCGGTCGATAACCTGATATAGCTGCCATATAAACCGATCTTGGGTCTTGACTTCTTGAGCCTCTAGAGTGCGCAATTCTTATCCGATTGAAATGAATTTTTGCACGAAGTATTTCGTTATGATATCCAACAACTGTGCCAAGTATGGTTGAAATCGGTCCATAACCTGATATAGCTGTCATATAAACAGATCTGGGGATTTGACTTCTTTAGCTTCTAGAGGGCGCAATTCCTATCCGATTTGGCTGAAATTTTGCATGACGTATTTTATTTTTACTTTCAACAACTGTGTCAAATAAGGTTCAAATCGGTTCATAACCTGATATAGCTGCCATATAAACCGATCTGGGATCTTGACTTCTTGACCCCTAGAGGTCGCTATTATTATCCGATATGCCTGAAATTTTGTACGACGGTTCCTCTCATGACCATCAACAAACGTGTTTATTATGTTCTGAATCGGTCTATAGCCCGATACAGATCCCATATAAATCGTTCTCTCTATTGTACTTCGTGAGCCCCAATGGGCGCAATTCTTATACGAATTGGCTGAAATTTTACACAGGTCTCCAACATATAATTTAATTGTGGTCCGAACCGGACCATATCTTGATATCGTTTTAATAGCATAGCAACTCTTTTCTTATATCCTTTTTTGCCTAAGAAGAGATGCCGGGAAAAGAAGTCGACAAATGCGATCCATGGTGGAGGGTATATAAGATTCGGCCCGGCCGAACTTAGCACGCTTTTACTTGTTTCTTCTTATACCCTCCACTATAGGATGGGGGTAAAGTATTGTCGTCATTTCGTCCGTTTTTAACACAGCGAAATATTCATCTGAGACACAACAAAGTATATACTTATGTTCTTAATCGCCTTGACATTCTAAGTCGATTTAGACATATCTATCCATCCGTCCGTCTGTTTAAAGCACGCTAACTTTCGAAGGGATAAAGCTAGGCGCTTGAAATTTTGCATAAATACATTCTATTAGTGTGGGTCGGTTGGGGTTGTAAATGGGCCAAATCGGTCCATGTTTTGATATAGCTGCCATATTAACCGATATTGTATCTTGGCTTCTTGAGCATCTAAACGGCGCAATTCTAATCCGATATGGCTCAAATTATGTACAAGGTATTTTGTTATGACTTGCAACAACTATGCTAAGTATGGTTCATATCTAATCGAATCGAAGTTAAAAACTTGATATAGCTCCGATACAAACCGATCTCCTGATTTAACTTTTCGAGTCTCTAGAGGCCGCAATTCTTATGCGATTCGGCTAAACATTATTTTAAAGACTTCTCCTATGACCTTATACATACGTGCCAAATATGGTCTGAATCGGTCCACAACCTGATATAGCTCCCATATGAACCGATTTCCCGATTTTAATTCTTGTGTATCTATTGGGCTCAATTCTTATCCAATTGGCTGAAATTTTCACAATGACTTATACCATGGTCTTCAACATGTAAACCAAGTATGGTCCGAATCGGTCGATAACCTGAAATAGCTCCAATCCATGGCGGAGGGTATATAAGATTCGGCCCGACCGAACTTAGCACGCTTTTATTTGTTGTCACTCGATTCATTCGCCAGGTCATTGATAACAGCTATTTTCCCCTTATAAAATCAGCTGTTTTCAATGACTTGGCGAACGAATCGACTGACAAAAAGAAAAAAAGTTTCTGCTTATCAGCACGCCACTTGGGCTCGACTTTAAAAAGGAGACTTCTTATCGTTGAGCTAAAATTGCAATCAAACCCGCTCATCTACGCTTTCGCTTTCAAAACGTAGAAAATTGTCACCTTGGTAAAGTAACCTACTCTCCCATAGCTCTGATTCTGCATACGTTCGTTGGGCCTTCCCCTCTCACAGTTAAGCTCAAACTTGGATATTTGCACTCTATCAAATACATGTTTATCTATTGCAAAGTTAGCCACTAAAACTACCTGACACACCTATTGTTTTGGCCCGTATTGGACCATAACAAAGATAAATGCTGCATGTTGGCGTTTCCATTTATTTGACCCAATTGCAAACAGCCAATAGATAACGCTAACTGTTAGTGCTACTCGCTAGGAGTGGCTTAACGCCTATAACATTGATCATCATGTGGTAGTTGTCTATAAATGACTATATTGCAAATGCAAATTTTGCCAAGGAACATTCAACTAAGGGAACAGGGGCAAACTTTTCACATATCAATGAGTGCAGTCCGATTCAAGTTTAAGCTCAATGATAAGGGGTCTCCTTTTTATAGACGAGTCCGAACGGAGTGCCGCAGTGCGACACCTCTTTGGAGAGAAGTTTTACATGACATAGTACCTCACAAATGTTGCCAGCATTAGGAGGGGAAAACCACCACTGAAAACTTTTTCTGTTGGTCTCGCCAGGATTCGAACTCAGGCGTTCAGCGTCATAGGCGGACATGCTAACCTCTGCGCTACGGTGGCCCCCGTATATTACTACCTACTAAGTAGTCATAAGTTGGTCTTTTATACCCACCACCATAGGACGGGGGCGTACTAATCTAGTCATTCCGTTTGTAACACCTCGAAATATTCGTCTAAGACCCCATAAATTCTTGATAGTCTCGACGTTTTGAGTCGATCTAGTCATGCTCGCCCGTCCATCTATCAAAATCACGATAGCGGTCGAACGCGTAAAGCTAGCCGCTTGAAATTTTGCACAGATACCTAATATTGATGTATGTCGATTGTGATTGCAAATGGGCCATATCGGTCCAGATTAAGATATAGCTCCCATATAAACCGATCTCCCGATTTGAATTCTTGAACCCCTGGAAGCCGTAAGTTTTGTCCGATTTGTCTGACATTTTGCATGTGGTGTTCTGTTGTGACTTTCAACAACTGTGCTAAGTACGGTTGGAATCGGTCTAACCGGATATAGCTCCCATATGAAGCCGCAATTTTGGTTCAATTTGGCTGATTATGCAATTGTAATCTGTTACGACTTTCAACAACTGTGCCTAGTACGGTCCGAAGCGGTCTATAACCTGATATAGCTCCCTTATAAATCCTGGAAGACGCAATTTTGGCACACTTTTGGCTGACATTTTGCATGGAGTGTTTCGTTATGACTTTCAGCAACTGTACCAATCACGGTCAGAATCGGTCTATAGCCTGATATAGCTCCCATATGAACCGATCTCCCGATTTGGCTTCTTGAGCCCCTAGAAGCCGCAATTTTGGTTCAATTTGGCTGATTATGCAGATAGTGTTCTGTTATGACTTCCAACAACTGTGCCTAGTACGGTCCGAATCTGTCTATAACTTGATATAGCTCCTATATAAACCGATCTCCCGATTTGATTTCTTGAGTTCTTACCAGCCGAAATTTTTTTTCGGTTTGGCTGAAATTTTGCATGCGGAGTTCTGTTACGACTTTTAACAATTATGCCAAATACAGTCCAAATCAGTCTATAACCTGATATATTGTAGCTCCCATACAAATCGGTCTCTCGATCATCGTTGGTCGGTTCCTAGAAGCTTTAATTTTTTCTGGTTTGACAGAAGTTTGGTATGCAGAATAAAGTCATGCCCTTTAACTAAATTTATTTTGTATCAAATTTTAACAAAATACATGGTGCCGGTCTATATATTTGGTGCGATGACAACAGTTCTAAGTAATTAAACCATGTAAATCTTTTGAAAAAATAAGTGTTGTCCTGCAGCACGTTGTTTGGACTTGTCTAGGAAAAGAAGGCCCCTTATCTATGAGATAACCAGTAAGGAAGGGCAAAAGTCGGGCGGTGCCGACTGTATAATACCCTACACCTACCCTATAAGTACAATGTGGCAGCTATATCAAATTCTGAACCAATTTTGATCGACCTCGGCGAGCAAATATGTTCAAATTGTAATAACTACGGTTGACAAATGACAACATTATTGGAAATTGCCCAAAATTTGAAAAACATATATAGGAGCTATATCTGAAACGATTTCGAGCAAACTTCTCAGATAATGTGGAAGTCGTCGAGCAAGGCGTAGTACAAAGTTTTTTGAAAATTGGTTAATAAATGCGATTACCATGGATCTAGGAATGAAAATCGGGCGATAGATATGTATGAGAGCTATATCCAAATCTGAACCGATTTCTATGAAATTCACCAGTAATGTCGAGAGTCATAAGAAAATCCGACCGCCAAATTTCGAGAGAATGGGTTAGCAAATGATAATTGAATTGCATTATTTCAGCAAATCGGACGAACATATATATGGGAGCTATATCCAAATCTGAATCGGATATTATGGTAGTCATCGAGGAAGGTGTTGTACAAAATTTTGGGAAGATTGGTCAATAAATGCGCTTGTAATGGCTCTAGGAGTGAAAATCGGGCTATATATATATATGAGAGACATATCTAAATCTGCACCGATTTCAATGAAATTCACCAATAATGGCCATAGTCATAAGAAAATCTTTCCTACAAAATTTTGAGAGAATCGGTTAACAAATAATATTTTTTTTATTTTTTTATTTTATTTTTTTTATTGCATTATTACTGCAAATCGAACGAACATATATATGGGAGCTATATCCAAATCTGATCCGTTTTTTCCTAATTTCAGTAGGCTTCGTCTCTTGGCCGAAAAACATGCCTGTACCAACATTGCGACCTGTAGTTTGTACACAAATTAACATGGACAGACGGACAGACAGATGGATGGGCATAGTTAAATCGAATCAGAAAGTGATTCTGGATCGATCGGTATAATTATCAATGGGTCTATCTCTCTTTCTTTTGGGTGTTACAAACTAATTCACTATGTTATAATACCCTGTACCACAGTAGTGGTGTAGGGTATAAAAATGGCGGCCACCTTGGCGTTAACGTTTGCAACTCCCCCTATCACTCTGAACATCATAATTTTGTGGGTACGGCGTACATTTATTTTTGTCCCCACATATTAATTAAATCACATAGTGTCCTGTTGGGTCATTTGGATTGATCGGCTGTTTTGGGGTGAGGTGGTCCGCTAGATAAATGAGCAGAATAAAGATATCAGATTCGTAGTCCACAACCTCATAACCTTAGTTTAACCCCATATTTTCAGAATCAGTGTATACAGCCGTTTGGTGGAAGGCGTTAATATGAGGGCTGTGCATCACAACCCATCTGTCACTTTAGCACAAATTTGCACTCTACTCAAAAATATCTATCACTTGATCCCCCATTGTTTTAATGGGTCAAATAACCTATTGGATCCAATTTTAGATTCCTAGATTATTGTGTCCAATGTCATATTCGTAATCTGCTCCCAAATACCTTCCATTTTAGTTTCATCACGCTATGATCGAGTAATATTCAATATAATATTATCGGGGGTTGGCCGATCATCAACCTCATTTTTTATGTCATATTCGTAGTCTACTCGCGAATACTTTTCATTTGAGTCCTACATTGATTTGAACGGCCAATATTTCTGTTTGGAGCAGTCTTTGTGCTTGGGCGGGGCGACCCATGGATATTGGACTCAATTTTTAATAAAATTTTCGTATTCTATTCTCCAATATCTTTCATTTAATATTGTCAATATCGGCCCACTTTTGAAATTGGGTTTTGTCCGCCCCCTTCCAATGTCAACCAATTATACAGCATATACCTCCTTCCTGACCATATTCGTAATCTTTCAAACCTTAATAAGAAATTCGTACTCTACTACTAAATGCCTCTCATTTAAATCCCATATTGTCGCAATCGGTCAACTTTTATTTTTGGGTCGCACTTTTGGGGTAAGGGGGAGGATCAGACGCCTTCCGATTTCAAAAAATTATATAGCCTTTTGTTTCTTCCAGATCACTCTCCACAATCTGTGAAAGTTTCACGAATATCGGTTCAGCCGTTTTTAAGTCTATAAGGAACGAACAGACTTATATACGCACAAATAATATGATTGGTCCATAAATCCGTTTGGCGGGTTTTGGGTTTGCGGCCCTCCTAGGCACCCCCCACATTTAGATACCAAAAATTTGTGTTTAGGTTATTGTAAGTGTGCAAACAAAATGTCATTAAATCGCCGTACACATCTCTGAGATCTGGTGTTTTTGAAAATTAGGGTAAATGGGAGGGTCAAATAATGCCGCAAACAACCGCAACGACATTCCTATTTTTTTTTTCTTTATTCAAAGGACCGATAGGCTGTCATAACAAATATAAATGCTGTATGATCAAGTTTGACCACTCTGTCCTATTTCTGTTCATGTTCTCCAAAGTAGTGCCATCTACTGGCTGATTTCTGAATCCAATTGACGACAGCCAGTATATGGAGCTAATTTAAATTTTGATGCTTTTCGCTTGGAGTGGCTTAACGCCTATAACATTGGTCATCATGTGGTAGTTGTCTATAAAAGGCTATTTGACTACCTATTAAAAAGTCATCATTTAGTCTTTTTTTTAAATCAAATCAAATTGCCATATTAAACGATTCTCTGTGCTAAAGTACTAATTTGCCAGTCTATATATTTTGTGCGGGGGCGACAATTCTTTGTAGTAACGCTTTAAACCATGTAAAACTTTTTAGCAAAATAGCTTTGCCCGGCAACATGTCGTTTGGACTTGTCTAGGAAAAGAAGGCCCCTTATCCCATCAGGCTGAACGTCATAATTTTGGGGGTATGGCGGCCTACATTTATTTGTAGGCCCCCCGAACTACAATAGATAGAAAGATAGACACCTTGACAATATGTATTGGGCGATATAATGATTTTTTCGATATATTGTTATTCTTGGTACTAATTTGTACTTTCTGTACAGAAGGGGACAGATTTCTGAAACTTTATACGCAATTATTACAAAACTTCATAATCTTTTAAATTGAGTGACTACCACGTTTTTGGAAGTCCTACACTAAAAAGGGTGTATCTAAAACGGGGGCAGAGAAGCGGACCACCCCGATGCTAGTATATCTATCTATCTATCTATACATACCCCGATCCCAAACCCGGTGAAAATTGCATACCTTATGTCCCATAGCAATTATATCGAAATATGTTCCGATTTGGACCAAATACTAATAAGTACAAGTCATTGTTCAATTGTGTATAACAAAATACTGGTAGTTTTAGTAGCTATATGTATATATATATTCTAAAGCAAGCTAAAAGTAACAGCTGATAACTGACAGAAGAAAGAATGCAATTACAGAGTCACAAGCTGTGAAAAAATTTGTCAACGCCGACTATATGAAAAATCCGCAATTACTTTTTGGGCAACCCAATATATAAGAATTAATTTGTGTTCGTTTGTATGCTTGTTTGTTTGTTTGTGGGTGTGTAAATTTGTTTATTCCGTATAGACTCAATAACGGTTGAACCGATTTCTTCGAAATGTTCACAGATTGTGAGGAGGGGCTAAATATATGCTATATTATTGTTTGATATCTAAAGGGGGGCGGACCCTCCCTCTTACCACAAAAGTACCACCCAAAAATAAAATTAGAGCGATTTGGGCAATATGAGACTTAAAAGAATGAAAGGTATTCAAGAGTAGAGTACGAATTTGTTCTCAAAAATTTGATCTAAGTAATAAAAGGGCTGCCCCGACCCGTTTAAATATGCATATTGGGCGATAATGACAATATGGGACTCGAATGAAAGGTATTCGGAAATTAATTACGAATATGGCCAGAAGGAGGAATAGGATTTATAATCGTTGATATTGGAAGGGGCGGACCCCCTCCGTTACCCCAAAAACTCCACCCAAAATCAAGGTTGACCGTTCGGGCAATATGGGTATCAAATGAGAGGTATTGGAGTGTAGAATACGAATATGGTAATAAAAGTTGGGTCCAAGGAACCCGGGGGCCACTCCAATCCTAAAAGTTCCCCAAACAGACATATTCAATGTACTTCTCAATTTGGGACTCAAATGAATGCTATTCGGGAAAAGATTACGAATATCACGAGGAGTGCGTCATTGAAATTTGTGCTCAAATGGCAGATGGGGTGTGGTGCACAACCCTCCTACAGACGCCCACCACCTAACGGCTGTATACATCAATCATGATATTATGGGGTTAAATCATAGGCATAGGGTTGTGGACTGCGAATCTGATATCCTTTTTCTGCTCATATATCTAGCGGGCCACCTCACCCCAAACCAGTCGATCAATCATATAGGTCATTATCAGGAAACTGTGTGGTTTCATTAAATGAGGGACATAAATAAACGTAGGCAGCTATACCCCCAAAATTAGGAGGTTTTGCGAACCTTAACGCCAAGGTGGCCGCCATTTTTATCTCATCGACAAGGGACCTTATTTATCCAGGCAAGTCCAAACGACGTGCTGTTGGACAACACTTATTTGTTCAAAAGTTTTACATGGTTAAATTACTATGAACTGTTGCCACCGCACCAAATATATAGACCAGCAAATTAGTTCTTTAGCAAAGAAAATCGTTTAATATGGCAATATGATTTGATTTAAAACAAGTAAAAGCGAATCTTAGAAACCCACCACCATGGATTCTGCTAAAAATTTATACAAAAGTACAATAGTTGCAGGGCAAAAATTAAAGCTTCTGGAAACCGAACAAGGATGATCGAGAGACCTGTATACATGGGAGCTATATCGGGGAATAGACTGATTTGGACCGTATTCGGCACAGTTGTTAAAAGTCGTAACAGAACACCGCATGCAAAATTTCAGCCAAATCGCACAAAAATTGCGGTTTGTAAGAACTCAAGAAATCAAATCGGGAAATCGGTTTATATAGGAGCTATATCAAGTTATAGACAAATTCGGACCGTACTAGGCACAGTTGTTGGAAGTCGTAACAGAACACTACGTGCTCAATTTCAGCCAAATAGGGCAAAAATTGCAGCTTGTAAGGGCTCAAGAAATCAAATCGGGAGATCGGTCAATATGGAAGCTATATCAGGCTATAGACCGATTCAGACCGTACTTGGTGCAATTGTTGAAAGTCATAACGAAACACTCTATGCAAAACGTCAGCCAAATCGGAGCAAAATTGCGGCTTCCAGGGGCTCAAGAATTCAAATCGGGAAATCGGTTGGGAGCTATATCTAAATCTGGCCCATTTGAAATCCCCAACGACCTATATTAATATTAGGTATCTGTGCAAAATTTCAAGCGGTTAGCTTTACGTGTTCGATCGCTATCTTGATTTCGACAGACAGAGGGACATGGCTAGTTCGACTGAATGTCGAGACGATCAAGAATTTATTTATTTATTTATTCTTGGACGAATATTTCGAAGGATTGGTAAATGTGCCCCCACAGGGCACATTTACCAATTGGGCAATATTGATATCAAATGAAAGGTATTACCAAGTAGAGTAAGAATCTGGTATAAAAATGTATTCCTTGGTATTTGAGGCGCCTCTCCACCCCCCAGCAAGGCTAATTAGCCAATTGGGACTATATGGATATCAAATGAAAGGTGTTTGGAAGTTGAGTACACATCTGTTATAAGAATTTAGTCCAAGTTGTCTTCGGGGCCTC
The DNA here is from genome assembly GCF_963082655.1 of Stomoxys calcitrans. Lineage (NCBI taxonomy): Eukaryota > Metazoa > Arthropoda > Insecta > Diptera > Muscidae > Stomoxys > Stomoxys calcitrans. Next base: position 78,698,708 of record NC_081552.1, on the reverse strand, counting down.
CTCAACACCAAAATCCTTTAAACGGGGATGAATATCACAAAATGGGTATCAAATGAAAGGTCATTGGGAGTTGACTTCGAATCTGGTATACAAATTTGGGATCGAGTCTGAGACCGGCCCACCCTCTAAATACCCTTCAATAGGACGTGTAGTTCGAGCGGGATAATATATGAGTTAAAAGAAAGGTCTATGTCAGTAGAGTTCGAATCTAATGTTGATATAAGGATTCAAGAATCTGGGTCACGTCCACCCATCCTGCCATTCAGCAAGACATGTATATCGCGACAAAAAGACTGAAATAAATTGTCTTTTGGGTCTTAGCGTCGGGGGGACCGACACTCTCCTCCCAATAAAAACAACACCAAACTGTCATTTAGGACTACGGAGAAAATATTGTACTCCAATGAAAGAATGTGTGAGAGTGCAATCCCCATTCCCCTAACCTACTAAAAAAAAAAGGAATTAAAGATAATATATGAAGGGCGATCAGATAGAAAAGGACAGCAATAAAATGTCTATGGTAATAGAGTACACTGTACACTGTTTCTCAAATTGGGAAAGATACAGAAGGACCTACGAATCTATAAAAATGTGGTACCCAAGTGGTAGCTTTGAAATATGATCTTTAATGTAGATAACCAAAACAGAAACAAGTAAAAAGAAAAAAAAAAAATACTCACCTCCTCGGGTATATATGTAAATCACCTTTCATCAAAACCCGGTGATAATTGCATACCTTATGTCCCATTGCAGTTATAACGAAATATGTTCCGATTTGGACCAAATACTAATAAGTACAAGTCATTGTTCAACTGTGTATAACAAAATATTGGTCTTTTTAGTAGCTATATATAAAAATAAACCGATGTGAACCATATACAACATAGATGTCGAAAAGCCTAACATAAGTCATTGTTTCAAATTTCAATGATATCGGATTATAAATGCGCTTTTTATGGGGCCAAGACTTTAAATCGAGATATCGGTCTTGATCGATCTAGACCAAATTGCAGAAATATGTGGAGGGGCTTAACTTAACTCTCTGTCCCAAATTTCGGCAACATCGGACAATAAGTGCGCCTTTCATGGGCCCAAAACCTTAAATCGAGAGATCGGTCTATATGGCAGCTATATCCAAATCTGGACCGATCTGTGCCAAATTGAAGAAGGAAGTCGAAGGGCCTAACACAACTCACTGTCCCAAATTTCGGCGACATCGCACAATAAATGCGCCTTTTATGGCCCCAAAACCTAAATCCGAGAGATCGTTCTATATAGCAGCTTTGGGTTGCCCAAAAAGTAATTGCGGATTTTTTAAAAGAAAGTAAATGCATTTTTAATAAAACTTAGAATGAACTTTAATCAAATATACTTTTTTAACACTTTTTTCTAAACCAAGCTAAAAGTAAAAGCTGATAACTGATAGAAGAAAGAATGCAATTACAGAGTCACAAGCTGTGAAAAAATTTGTCAACGCCGACTGTATGAAAAATCCGCAATTACTTTTTGGGCAACACAATATATATGCCTATAATGTATATAAAGGGTGATTTTTTTGAGGTTAGGATTTTCATGCATTAGTATTTGACAGATCACGTGGGATTTCAGACATGGTGTCAAAGAGAAAGATGCTCAGTATGCTTTGACATTTCATCATGAATAGACTTACTAACGAGCAACGCTTGCAAATCATTGAATTTTATTACCAAAATCAGTGTTCGGTTCGAAATGTGTTCATTCACCGTTCAGCGATGAGGCTCATTTCTGGTTGAATGGCTACGTAAATAAGCAAAATTGCCGCATTTGGAGTGAAGAGCAACCAGAAGCCGTTCAAGAACTGCCCATGCATCCCGAAAAATGCACTGTTTGGTGTGGTTTGTACGCTGGTGGAATCATTGGACCGTATTTTTTCAAAGATGCTGTTGGACGCAACGTTACGGTGAATGAACACATTTCGAACCGAACACTGATTTTGGTAATAAAATTCAATGATTTGCAAGCGTTGCTCGTTAGTAAGTCTATTCATGATGAAATGTCAAAGCATACTGAGCATCTTTCTCTTTGACACCATGTCTGAAATCCCACGTGATCTGTCAAATACTAATGCATGAAAATGATAACCTCAAAAAAATCACCCTTTATATTCTTGATCAGTGTAAAAATCTAAGACCATCTAGACATGTCCGTCCGTCTGTCCATCTTTCTGTTGAAATCACGCTACAGTCTTTAAAAATAGAGATCTTGAGCTGAAAACTTGCACAAATTCTTTTTTTGTCCATAAGCAGGTTAAGTTCGAAGATGAGCTATATCGGACTATATCCTGATATAGCCCCCATATAGACCGATCCGTCGATTTATGGTCTTAGGCCAATAAAAGCCACATTTATTATCCGATTTTGCTGAAATTTGTGATAGTGAGTTGTGTGAGGCCCTTTGGCATCCTTCGTTAATTTGGCCTGAATAGGTCCAGCTTTGGATAAAGCTGACATATATACCGATCCGCCTATTTGGGGTCTTAGGTCCATAAAAGCTTCATTTATTATCCGATTTTGCTGAAATTTGGGACAGTGAGTTGTGTTAGATATGGATATTTCGATGTGTTGCAAACGGAATGACAAAATGAATATACTCCCATCCTTCGGTGGTGGGTATAAAAATTAATTAGTGTGGATCTAAACGAGACTCTTGAGCATCTTGATCGTCACCTTCAAAATGCTTGACATTATAGGGCCAAACAAAATCTAGCACGATGCTGATATTATTTCAAGGTCCGCCTCCTAAATTCCTTTCAATCCGGCCATGTTTGCCTACTATGGCAATAAGTTGCTCAAAAATAGGTATTTGATATTAGAAAACGAATTTGATAACCAACTTTAAGGCCAAGTGATTGTGGATCGGCTCACCCCTCAAACTCCCCCAAACCAATGGCTATTAGGGCTCAAATAAAAGATATTTGAGAGTAGAGCACGATGCTGGTATTTTTATACCCTATACCACTACTGTGGTATAGGGTATTATAACTTAGTGAATTAGTTTTTAACACCCAAAAGAAAGAGAGATAGACCCATTGATAAGTATATCGATCGATCCAGAATCACTTTCTGATTCGATTTAGCTATGTCTGTCTGTCCGTCCGTCTGTCCATGTTAATTTGTGTACAAACTACAGGTCGCAATTCACCAATTCGTCATCCGATCGTCTTCAAATTTAGTACAGGCATGTTTTTCGGCCTAGAGACGAAGTCTATTGAAATTGGAAAAAATCGGATCAGATTTGGATATAGCTCCCATATATAAGTTCGTCCGATTTGCAGTAATAATGCAATAAAATGGCCACTTGTTGACCCATTCCCTCCAAATTTGGCGGGACGGATTTTCTTATGACCCTCGACATTACTGGTGAATTTCATAGAAATCGGTTCAGATTTAGATATAGCTCTCATATATATCTATCGCCCGATTTTCATTCCTAGAACCATTGCAATCGCATTTATTGACCAATTTCATAAATCTTTGTACTACGCCTTGCTTGACGACTTTTACATTATTTGAAAGTTTGCTCGAAATCGTTTCAGATATAGCTCCTATATATATGTTTTTCAGATTTTGGGCAATTTCCAATAATGTTGTCATTTGTCAACCGTAGTTATTACAGTTTGAACATATTTGCTCGCCGAGGTCGAGCAAAATTGGTTCAGAATTGGATATAGCTCTCACATTGTACTTATAGGGTAGGTGTAAGGTATTATACAGTCGGCACCGCCCGACTTTAGCCCTTCCTTACTGGTTTCAGGGCTAAGTGAGTGGGTGGCCGCCCCCATGAGTGGACGTAGTTGTGGATTATGACAGCAAGGGGGCTCATGTATACCGACTATAGCAATATGAAGCTTAGATGTGGTTTTTGGGAGTAGAGGATGAATCCGATATTCACTTTCGGGGCAAGGGTTTGGCTACTCCAATCCACCACCAAAACCAAAAGAATGAAGTAGGTCTAACATCCAAACTTTAATGGGCGGACCCTCCCTTCACCCTCTTTTTAAAAACGACATATCTCGGCGATGGGTGTACCGATTTACGCGAAATTTAGTTTGTTATTATAACTCGGAAACAGAAATTTGGTATTCTTATTTAAGGTGGGATGTCTAGGTCGGCCGCCCCAGCTCTAAAGCCCGCCAAATGGAAATTTAAACCAATAATGACAATATTAGGCTCAAATGAACGGTATTTGAGACTAGAGCACGAATAAGATACAGGGGGGGGGGGGGGGGGTCCACCTAAATCCCAAAAACACCTTTATACCGGACATATTCACCGACCATAGCAATACAAGGCTCAAATGTAAGAAATTTGGGAGTAGAGCACCAGTATGATATCCACATTGGGGCGAAATATCTGAAAGGCCGTAACAGTACCAACAAACAGGATTTTTTTCCTGACCGCGCCAATATAGGGCTCAGTTAAAATAAGATAGTGAAAGAAGGCGCAGCGGAGCGGACCCTGCTAGTAGTTCATTAATTTGAATTTGGGAAGTCATTTTACTTAACCAAGTTTCATCTCAATAAGTTAAATATTCCTACAGCAAGCAATGTTTCTATTTACTGAAGATAAATATGTTGTTAATTTGAACTCAACATTTGCTACAAACCTCTATTTTTAATATTTAATAAATATTCGTTCAGTTTACGAATTTCCCAGATTTGAGTAGAATTAAATACATTTAATTCAATTACAAGTTTTAACTTAAAGTTTTGTTGAAAATAAACATAGGTTGTCAGATTTTGTAAGAGAGATGATTAAATCCATTAACTTCTCATTAATACCAAGCCTAGCCATAATTCAATAATAAACAAGTTGTTTTTCACTCATGCAATCATCACTCGATTAAAATCTAAGAATATCAAAATACAAGCACGTTTGTGACTTCGCTTTTTATAGGATAATAGACGTTAGGAACCCAAATAAAATGCCATTAGAAACCTTAAAGGTTTATACTGATACAAAACATCATTGGCAGGCCATAAACCTACAGAGCAATGCACATTTCGCGTATGTCGCCGACGCAAACTTCATGTGTGTTCACTGATACACTAACAACACAGGCAACAGCTGAAAACTACGCAACAACAACTCGGATACCATGTCGCACAAGTCAATAGCACGCTCACTGTGGTGTATGCATTCTGCTAAAAACGTCGTGAACGGTAACATGCAAAAACGAAAAAGTGAAAACATGTGATATGAAACTAATAATTCGAATTTAATAAAAAAATCAGTTTCTACCATCGCATACAAGATGTAAACAATTATGAACTAATCACCGTATTGTTAGTGCAAATGCATGCACGATCATGAAAAATGATATTACTGGTGCAGACAAATACGCCTGGTGAAAATATTTTTATGCAAGGTAAATTTGGTGAGAAATTAATTCCCTCTCTTGTTTCTGTTGAAATAAAGTTTTTCTTTTTCGTCTCTGAATAAAATAATAGGAAGAAAAATTATATGCATCAACTGGAGCGATTTTGCAGAAATTGGTTATGATCACTATTGCTAAGAAGAGAACATACAGCAATAGAGCTCGACTCGTTTTGATATAATGGTAAGCATTAGAATTAAAAAATCTAAAAGTTTTCTGTTCACTGGACATACACCTAATCCAGTAATCAGCTTGTTGTGCACTCTATTTTTCATGTAGTCGGCATTGACAAATTTTTTCACAGCTTGTGACTGTAATTGCATTTTTTCTTCTGTCAGTTATCAGCTGTTACTTTTAGCTTGCTTTAGAACAAAAGTGTAAAAAAAGTATATTTGATTAAAGTTCATTCTAAATTTTTATAAAAATGCATTTACTTTCTTTTAAAAAATCCGCAATTACTTTTTGGGCAACCTAATTTAAAGTAACCTCTAAAAAGAAAATTTTTAAGTTAGGAAATCCGTGCTACTTACAAAATCTTTAATTGTTTTCAATACCACTCCCCTAAGTTGGTTCATGTGTGGTATTGTGTCTCCACCTAAGTGCCGGTATCTGTTAGACGCGAAAGCCGGGCAATAACAAAGGAAATGCTCCAACGTCTTATCATCTTCCCCGCATGCTATCACTTGCCACACCAATTTTTACATAAGTGAACTCGTAGTCCTATGTGTGCCGTTATGATACCAATAGCTATACTGACCTCCTTACTTCCTTTCAGTAATAGCATCGTCTTCTCACGATCTGTATCCCCCCTATTGGATTTCCGCCGTCCTACCGACCGTTTCTCTGTTCCACTATATTGCATGCGCATTCATCACCCACACTCTTAACCCTAACTGCGTCGACCCGAGAGGTTTCGGGTTAACCAAGTTTATTGACGGCAGTCCTCTGGCCTTCACAACCAAATCGTCTGCCCTTTCATTGCCTCTTACTCCGTTATGGACCGGCACCCAAACGATGCGTATATTGCCATCCTCAGTGAAGTCGTTAATCTCCTTCTTACACAGCAAGACTGTTCGTGACCTTACCGTCCTGGTTGTTTTTGCCCTTATGGCAATTTTACTGTCGGTAAAGGTGTTCACACTCGACGTCTTCGCATTAGCACCACACCACTTCACGCATTCCGTGATCGCCCGGATCTCCGGCTGCAGGACCGTATTATGGTCAGACAGTCTAAAACAGATCTCAGTCCCTGGGTTCTTAATGTAAACCCCCAGGCCCACTTTGTCTTCTAGCTTTCATCCATCCGTGTAATATGATCTTCCAGATGGCAATACTAGGGTTCCGTCAATCCAAGACTGTGCCGATGCCAGCAGTGCCTCGCACTCGACTTTAAGGTCCATCCCAGGCATCCGATCGGAAACCTCTTCCCTTCCTTCCAGGTTTCCTATCGTCGCCTCGATTATACCGCGATGGTATGAGCTGCTCCCATTCTCAATCCATTCTCCCATTGCCTTAAGTCTCATAGCCGCAGTGGCTGCCTCACACTTAATCCATATGTCAATGGGTCGGATATATATAATAGTCTCCAGTGGGCGTGGTCCTCATCGCTTCGCCTATGCCAAGACAACATGTTCTCTGAACCTGTTGCATTACCCTTATGTTGCGCTTTTTCTCCATAACAGTCCACCAAACTACTGAGGCGTAAGTAAGTATTGGTCTTATCACGTTCCTGTAGAGCCAGTGGACTATCCTCGGATTCAGACCCCATTTCGAGCCAACATCTGTGAGCCTTTTCAGTACGCTCCTGAATGTGACACTTCCAATTCAGTTTCCTGTCCAAGATCACACCTTAGTATTTTACCTTGGCAGATATCGAAATCATCTTATTGAGGGAACGTGGTGCGTTAAATTCGCCCACCTTCGTCTTCCTCGTGAACAGGCATATTTCAGTCTTCCCTGGGTTAACATTGAGACCTCTGAGTCTAGCCCAGTCATATGCAAGACCCTTTCGGCCTCTCTGCATAGCTCGTTCGGATCCTTACCCCTTAGAAGTATTAGAACATCGTCTGCGTAGCAGATGGGTTCAAATCCCTCCTCAGTCAGCATCCGTAATAGGTGTCGTTGTGGTGGTCACCCATAGGAGCAGCGATAAATTGCCCCCTCAATCGTGCCCTGTGCCACTTTCTCCCTTATATTTATGCCATGGGACACACAATTTATCCACCTGTTCCTTAGCATATGGTTTATCCAATCTCTAAGGACCGGGTCCACCTGGTACAGGTCTAAGGATTGGATAAGTGTGTTGGTCCACACATTGTTAAAAGCCCCCTTGATGTCAATGCATACCGCCAGTGTGTACGTTTTGGCATCGAAGGATTCTTCTATTTTATGCACAACCTCGTGCAGGGCAGTCTCCACCGCCCTTCTCTGGACATAGGCGTGCTGTTTGTATTTGAGAAGTTCGCTGGATGCAAGTCCTAAGCACGCTGTGAAAATTTTGGCCAGACGTCGCCAGATAGTCTGCCTCTTTCTGTAGTAACGCCGGAAATATTCCATCAGATCCGGGTGAATTAAATGGTTTGAAGCTCCTCAAGGATTCCTTCACCATAAATTCCGTAATTATAAACCTTCGATCAACGTCATTATTCCAAGATTCCGGTGTCTCCGTGAGTGCCTTCGTATCCTGTGGAAAATGGGGTTTCATCAAAATCCTCAACATATTTTTATACCCTCCACCATAAGATGGGGGGTATACTAATTTCGTCATTCTGATTGTAATTACTCGAAATATTCGTCTGAGACCCCATAAAGTACATATATTCTTGATCGTCGTGAAATTTTATGTCGATCTAGCCATGTCCGTCCGTCCGTCTGTCTGTCGAAAGCACGCTAACTTCCGAAAGAGTAAAGCTAGCCGCTTGAAATTTTGCACAAATACTTCTTATTAGTGTAGGTCGGTTGGTATTGTAAATGGGCCATATCGGTCCATGTTTTGATATAGCTGCCATATAAACCGATCTTGGGTCTTGACTTCTTGAGCCTCTAGAGTACGCAATTCTTATCCGATTGGACTGAAATTTTGCACGACGTGTTTTGTTATAATATCCAACAACTGTGCCAAGTATGGTTCAAATCGGTTTATAACCTGATATAGCTGCCATATAAACCGATCTTGGGTCTTGACTTCTTGAGCATCTAGAGTGCGCAATTCTTATCCGATTGGAATGAAATTTTGCACGACGTGTTTTGTTATGATATCCAACAACTGTGCCACGTATGGTTCAAATCGGTTCATAACCTGATATAGCTGCCATATACACCGATCTGGGGTTTTGACTTCTTGAGCCTCTAGAGTGCGCAATTCTTATCCGATTGGAATGAAATTTTGCACGACGTGTTTTGTTATGATATCCAACAACTGTGCCAAGTATGGTTCAAATCGGTCCATAACCTGATATAGCTGTCATATAAACCGATCTTGGGTCTTGATTTCTTGAGCCTCTAGAGCGCGCAATTCTTATCCAATTGGAATGAATTTTGGCACGTAGTATTTTGTTATGATATCCAACAACTTTGCCAAATATGGTTCAAATCGGTTCATAACCTGATATAGCTGCCGTATAAACCGATCTGGGATCTTGACATCTTGAGCCTCTAGAGGTCGCAATTATTATCCGATTTGCCAGAAATTTTGTACGACGGATTCTCTCATGACCATTAACATACGTGTTTATTATGGTCTGAATCGGTATATAGCCCGATACAGCTCCCATATAAATCGATCTCTCTATTTTACTTTTTGAGCCCACAAAGGGCGCAATTCTTATTCGAATTGGCTGACATTTTACACAGGTCTCCAACATATAATTTAATTGTGGTCCAAACCGGACCATATCTTGATATCGCTCTAATAGCAGAGCAAATCTTTTCTTATATCCTTTTTTTATACCCTCCACCATAAGATGGGGGGTATACTAATTTCGTCATTCTGTTTGTAACTACTCGAAATATTCGTCTGAGACCCCATAAAGTATATATATTCTTGATCGTCGTGACATTTTATGTCGATCTAGCCATGTCCGTCCGTCTGTCCGTCCGTCCGTCCGTCCGTCCGTCCGTCCGTCCGTCCGTCCGTCCGTCTGTCTGTCGAAAGCACGCTAACTTCCGAAGGAGTAAAGCTAGCCGCTTGAAATTTTGCACAAATACTTCTTATTAGTGTAGGTCGGTTGGTATTGTAAATGGGCCATATCGGTCCATGTTTTGATATAGCTGCCATATAAACTGATCTTGGGTCTTGACTTCTTGAGCCTGTAGAGTGCGCAAGTCTTATCCGATTGGGATGAAATTTTGCATGACGTGTTTTGCTATGATATCCAACAACTGTGCCAAGTATGGTTCAAATCGGTCCATAACCTGATATAGCTGCCATATAAACCGATCTTGGGTCTTGACTTCTTGAGCCTCTAGCGTGCGCAATTCTTATCCGATCAGAATGAAATTTTGCACGACGTGTTTTGTTATGATATCCACCAACTATGCCAAGTATGATTCAAATCGGTTCATAACCTGATATAGCCGCCATATAAACCGATCTTGGGTCTTGACTTCTTGAGCCTCTAGAGTGCGCAATTCTTATCCGATTGAAATGAAAATTTGCACGACGTGTTTTGTTATTATATCCAACATTAGTGCCAAGTATGGTTCAAATCGGTCCATAACCTGATATAGCTACCATATAAACCGATCTTGGGTCTTGACTTCTTGAGCTTCTAGAGGGCACAATTCTTATCCGATTTGAATGAATTTTTGCACGAAGTATTTCGTTATAATATCCAACAATTGTGCCAAGTATGGTTCAAATCGGTTCATAACCTGATATAGCTGTCATATAAACAGATCTGGGGATTTGATTTCTTGAGCTTCTAGAGGGCGCAATTCCTATTCGATTTGGCTGAAATTTTGCATGACGTATTTTATTTTTACTTTCAACAACTGTGTCAAATAAGGTTCAAATCGGTTCATAACCTGATATAGCTGCCATATAAACCGATCCGGGATCTTCACTTCTTGACCCCTAGAGGTCGCAATTATTATCCGATATGCCGGAAATTTTGTACGATGGATCCTCTCATGACCATCAACAAACGTGTTTATTATGGTCTGAATCGGTCTATAGCCCGATACAGATCCCATATAAATCGTTCTCTCTATTTTACTTCGTGAGCCCCAATGGGCGTAATTCTTATACGAATTGGCTGAAATTTTAAACAGGTCTCCAACATATAATTTAATTGTGGTCCGAACCGGACCATATCTTGATATCGTTTTAATAGCAGAGCAACTCTTTTCTTATATCCTTTTTTGCCTAAGAAGAGATGCCGGGAAAAGAACTCGACAAATGCGATCCATGGTGGAGGGTATATAAGATTCGGCCCGGCCGAACTTAGCACGCTTTTACTTGTTTTTCCTAAGAAGAGATGTCGGGAAAAGAACTCGACAAATGCGATCCATGGTGGAGGGTATATAAGATTCGGCCCGGCCGAACTTAGCACGCTTTTACTTGTTATACCTCTGGAGGGCAAGAAAATATTATTATGAAAATGAATACAATTATGGAAATATTATTTCGGGCGTACTAATTAAAACTAAGCGGAATAGAAGTAAAGATTTTGCAAAACATTTGTATAGATGTTTTAACACACAGGAAAATTTAAATCATTTTATTATATACATTACTAGCTGAACCGGGCCGCCTTCTTTAACTTTATATGAAAAAAAAATATCCTTTGAATATTAATTTTCTGAGGAACTGGCAAATATCTTTTCTTCAAGACTCAATTATCAACCTCTCCTTTGGATGTTGCATTCGCTTGGTCATTAAGCTCGACTTGAAAGACAATGAAACAAAAAATTGACTCGCATGACCGGCCGTTAAAAGCCAAACAGATGAAAAAGATGATAGTACATCCTGAGCACGGCGATCTTAGAAAAACAGCTTTCAATGTTGTTGTTTCTAAATGGAAGACGAAAAGCTCGTCTCCAAAACAAAATCCACCTCATGTGTGGTGGTCATGTTGACGTCGGCAGGCGGAGCTTGCCACGTTGACAAGGGTATAAAATGAATGCAAAAGCCATAGAGGCGAGTTGGAGTTTGTTTGAAGAGATATTGCCCAGTGAAAAAGCTTACAGCGAACAGTCTGGTAGTAGTAGTTGAGATTTCACATAGGTACTACGAACAACAAGCTGTACACTGTAGGCCGGTCAGACGGACGGACATAGTTCACGATGGTGCCGATGAGATAATGAAACCCAATTATAGAAACGCGTCCACCAGTGGGGTGACATGTGTCCTGCCTCGTCTGAGGAACTGGCAATTTCTTTTCTTCAAGACTCAATTATCAATCTCTCCTATGGATGTTGCATTCCCTTGGTCATTAAGCTCGACTTGAACGACAATGAAACAAGCAAATATTTATTTTCGGCAAAAAAAGAGCTTTTAGTGAAATGTCATGCTACGAAAAAAGTATATGCATATCGCTTGACTAACAATATAAGTGCCTTTATCTGAATTCCTTATGATCTTTATTGGACCACGAATTCGCTCGAAGGGTTTAATGCTACTTTAAAAAGACTTTATTTCCGCCCGATATTCTCATGATGTCCGATTTAGGAGTGTTTACGGATGTGAGGTGGTCTCCTAGGCACTTGGCCCTGAAAAAAATACAAACATCGTGCTCTTGTCTCAAATACCCTTTATTTAAACCTCATATTGCCATTGGTTTAAGTAGAGTTTATAGAATGGGGCGTCACTTGGCCCCAAAATTGGTTATCAAATTAGTTTTCCAATCCCAAATACCTTTCATAAGTGTCCCACATGGACATGGTCGGTAAATATGTCCGATTTAGGGGTGTTTGGGAGTGGGGCGGTCCCCCAAACACTAAGCCCTAAAAAAAATATCAGCTACGTGCTCTATTCTCATATATCTATATATAATTTTTTTTAGCCCCATATTGGCATTGGCCTCGAAATTAGATATCAAATTTGTTTTCTAATCTCAAATACCTTTCATTTAAGTCCGTTATTGCAAAAGTCAGCAAATATGTCCGTTTGGGGTATGGGCCCAAAGGTACACCATAAGTCCTGTTTTGGGGTGCTGGTACGGCCTTTTAAACATTTGGCGCCAATGTGGATATTATTTTCGTGCTCTACTACCAAATATCTTCCATTTGAGCCTTATATTGCTATGGTCGGTAAATATAGCCGGTATGCGGGTATTTTTGTGGGTGAATTGGACGCCCATTTATCAGATTCCTGATCTAGTCTCAAATTCCTTTCATATGAGCCACTTTTTGTCATTATTGGTTAATATTTCCATTTGGAGTGTTTTGGAGGTGGCGCGGCCCCCTAGATATTCCACCCTAAAAAAGGATACCAAATTTCTGTTTTTGGGTTATTATAAAAAAAAACAAATTTCGCTTAAATCGTCCCACTCATCTCCGAGATCTGACATTTTTGAAAATAGGGTAAAGGGAGGGTGCGCCCTTTAAACATCCAAACGTTAGATCACTTCATTCTCTTGGTTTTGGTTGTGGATTAGAGTTGCCAAACCCTTTGCCCCAAAAGTGGATATTAGATTCAAACACCACATTTAAGCTACATATTGCTATAGTCGGTATATATGTATGGTTTAGGGGAAGTTTATGAGATGAGACGTGCCTGAAACACTTGGCCATAAAACAGATACCAGATTTGAGCCCCTTTTAACCATAATCCACAAATGTGTTAAGTTTGAGGGATATGTAGGGTGGGGCGGCCACGCACGCACTTAGCCCTGAAATAAATCCGCATCGTGCTCTGCTCTCAAATTTCTTTTTTTTTAGCCCTAATTGCCATTGGTTTGGGGGGAGTTTATGGGTTGACACGACCCCGAAACACTTGGCCTTAAAATTGGATGCCAAATTTGGGGTTTAGCGGCGGACAATAAAATGATATCAGCATCGTGCTTGAGCACGATTTTGTTTGGCCCTATAATGTCAAGCATTTTGAAGGTGGCTAGTAAGATATTCAGGGCAACGGGTCTTTTACAGATCCACACGAATTATTATTCTGTTGTTGTTTTGGCTATCTTCATTCAAAATCATATTTCAAAGCTACCACTTGGGATACCACATTTTTAAAAATCCCTAGATTGCCCTCTAACACATCCTTTCATTTGAGTACAATATATTCTCGGTCGTCCTACATGACAGTTTGGTGTTGTTTTTATAGGAATGGTTGGGTCGCTCGCCATGACGCTAAGACCCAAAAGACAACACTTTTGGCGAAATGTACATACCAAGTTCCTACTCTACTCTTAAATACCTTTCATTTGATACGCATATTGCCCCAATCGGTAAACATGTACGCCCGCGTGGGTTTTGGGATAGGGCATCCCACCAGGTTATTGGATCCAAAAATTTTATACCACTTTCGTGTTTTTGGGATGCCTACAAATGCAATCGGCCGGGCCGAATCTTATATACCCTCCACCATGGATCGCATTTGTCGAGCTCTTGCCACGGTATCTCTTTTTAGGAAAACAAAGGATAAAAGAAAATAATTGCTATGTTATTGGAACAATATCAAGTTATGGTTCATTTCGGACCATAATTGAACTGAATATTGGAGACCATAGTAGAAGTCATTGTGTAAAATTTCAGCCAAATCTAGTAAGAATTGCGCACTTTAGGGGCTGAAGAAGTAAAATAGGGAGATAGGTTTATAGGGGAGCTGCATTAGGCTATAAGCCGATTCATGCCATTTTCAACACGTATGTTAAAGGTCATAAGAGAAGCCGTGGTACAAAATTTCAGCTACATCGAATAATAATTGCGCCCTCTAGTGGCTCAAGAAGTCAAGACCCCGGATCGGTTTATATGGAAGCTATAGCAGGTAATGGACCGATTTGAACTACTCTTAGCACAGTTGTTGAAAGTCATAACAAAACACCTCATGCAAAATTTCAGCCAAATTGGATAATATTTAATTGCGTCCTCTAGAGGCTCAAAAAGTCAAAACCCCAGATCGGTTTATATGGCAGCTATATCAGGTTATGGGTCGATTTGAACCATTCTTAATACAGTTGTTAGAAGTCATAACAAAACACGTCATCCAATATTTCAGTCAAATCGGATAGGAATTGCTCCCTGTAGAGGCTAAAGAAGTCAAGACCCCAGATCGGTTTATATGGCAGCCATATCAGGTTATGGATCGATTTGAACTATTCTTAGCACAGTTGTTGAATGTTATAACAAAACACTACATGTAAAATTTCAGCCAAATCGGTGTCCTCTAGTGGCTCAAGAAGTCAAGACCCCAGCTCGATTTATATGGCAGCTATATCAAGTTATGGACCGATTTCAACCATACTCAGCACAGTTGTTGGAAGTCATAATAAAACACCTCATGCTAAATTTCAGCCAAATCGGATAAGAATTGTGCCCACTAGCGGCTCAAGAAGTCAAGATCTCAGATCGGTTATATGGCAGCTATATCAAAACGTGGGCCGATATAGCCCATTAACAATCCCAACCGACCTACACTAATAAGAAGAATTTGTGCAAAATTTCAAACGGCTAGCTTTACTCCTTCGAAAGTTAGCGTGCTATCGACAGATAGGCGGACGGACGGACACGCCTAGTTGGACTTAAAATATCATGACGATCAAGAATATATATACTTTATGGGGTCTTAGACGAATATTTCGAGGATTTACAAACAGAATGACGAATTTATTATACCCCCATCCTATAGTGCAGGGTATAAAAATGTATTCAGTAGAGTGCGAATATTCAAGTTTGTGCTTAACGATGAGTGGGGAAAGACCAAAGAACGTACACAGAATCAGAGCTATTGGAGAGTAGGTTATATTAAAAAGGTGACATTTTTTACGTTTGGAAAGCGAAATTTTTGCTCAACGATAAGAAGCCTCCTTTTTATAGTCGAGCTTTTTCTTTTGTCACTGGATTCGTTCGCCAAGTCATTGAAAATAGCTGATTTTATATGGAGAAATTAGCTATTTTCAATGACCTGGCGAATGAATCGAGTGAAAAAAAATAAAAGAGTGCTAAGTTTGGTCGGGCCGAATCTTATATACCCTCCACAATGGATCTTATTTGTCATTTTTTGCCCGATATATATTTATAGGCAAACAATGGATAATGGATAAAAATTGCCACGCTATTGGAGCTATTTCAGGTTATCGACCGATTTGGACCATACATGGTTTAGATGTTGGAGACCATAGT
This sequence comes from Stomoxys calcitrans, assembly GCF_963082655.1. Lineage (NCBI taxonomy): Eukaryota > Metazoa > Arthropoda > Insecta > Diptera > Muscidae > Stomoxys > Stomoxys calcitrans. Next base: position 78,683,006 of record NC_081552.1, on the reverse strand, counting down.
AGAAGTCAATGTGCAAAATTTCAGCCAATTGGATAGGAATTTAGCCCTATAGTGACTCAAGAATTAAAATCGGGAGGAGCTATATCAAGTTTACAACCGATTTGAACAAATACTTAGCATAGTTAATGCATAACAACATAACAAAGTACTTGGTACTTAATTTGAGCCAAATCGGATAAGAATTGAGCCGTTTAGAGGCTCAAGAAGTCAATATCCAAAATCGGTTAATATGGCAGCTATATAAAAACATGGACCGATATGACGCATTTACATCCCCAACTGACCTACCATTCTACCAACCCCGACCAAAACCTGCCAAATGTTCTGCAAGCCAAAAATGAGGTTTCCAAATACAAATTTGCCCATGAACATTCCACTAAGAAACTCGAGCAAATTTCTCACATATCACTGTCCGATTCAAATTTTAAGCTCAACGATAAGGTACCTCTTTTTTATAGCCGAGTCCGAACGGCGCGCCGAAGTGCGACATCCCTTAGAGGAGAAGATTTAACATGGCATAGTGCCTCGCATTGCCAGCATTGGACGGGGATAACCTCCGTTGAAAATTTGTTCTGATTTTCTCGCCAAGATTCGAAACCCAAGCGTTCAGCGTCATAGGCGGACATGCTATCCTCTGCGCTACGGTGCCCTCCAAAAGTGCGATATATGTTCTTATTTACACCCACCGCTGAAGAGTTGGTAGTTTTATCATTCCATTTGCAACATGTTGACCATGACTGCACCTCAAATGGTCCATCCGCTTAGTCCAATTTTGGCATACTCTTTCCAAAATTTCTGCCGGTATCTCACGAATAAATGCTTCCATGTTTTCTTCCAATGCGTCAATTGGCTTCCAAAGCGGGCTTGTCTGTATAGACATGAACTTTAACATAACCCCACAAAAAATAGTCTAAAGGCTATAAGTCGCTCGATCTAGGAGAATTGGAGAGAATTGACGGGTTCCGAACGTGAAATAAAATGTTCACCGAACTCGCCTCTCAATAATTCCGTTGTTACGCGTGCTGTTTGGCATGTGGCACCGTCTCTCAAGTCAAGCTGTGACTTTTTCTGGATGCATTGGTAGCTCTTGCAATGCTTCTGGCTGATCTTCACTCGAAAATCGACAATCCTGTTTATTTATGTAAACATAGAGCCAAAAATGAGCTTTGTCGCAAACTGGAAAAAAGCTGGCGCGATGTCGATTCGTGGTTAAATTATAGACCAAACTGAAGATGTTTAACAGTGAAACAAAAAACGAAACGTGCAGGCGCTGTTTAAGCCAGTGTTGCCAAGAAGATAATAGCTAAAAAATCACCGTTTATTTTAGTTCACCATTCTGAATTCAATAGTTCTACGAATAATCCGATTCAGCCCTTCATTGATGTATACATTTTTTCTTAAAGTTTTTGTTGAATGTTATTCAATTGTCCCAATTTTTCTCCACCACTGTAAATGCGCATTACTCTCCATTTTCGCCGTAACAGTGAGTTGTATGAACCCTTATAAACATCTGAATATGGACCAGATCCGACCAGATTTGTATTTTGGTGCCATATAGCCCTATTTTCCGATTGAAGCCATTGAACATACAAAAGCCTCATTTCTTACCCATTACTTACGAAATTTGGAAGTGACACTCGTACCAGTTATAGCCAATATCAGAACTTTCTCTCTGAAAATTTAAACAATAAGATCCCTTGTAACAGTATAAGGCCCTTCGACTTCCTTGGTTTTATTCTGTAGTACAATATATACGAATACACAGTGGCGACAAGAAGTGAAATAATTTTAAGGTATCCCCGACGATTTTTTCAGTAATTTCCTTGGTATTTATGTGTTGGCAAAACCTACCAAAATATGACGTCAACCTACCAACCTACCAAGCGAATAAAAACCAACCTATTTTGGTAGGAACCTGAAAATTTTTTCTGCGCAACGGTGACATTGGATAGGCCGACAAAAGTGGAAAGGCGATTGCATTCAAAAATCGACAAAATTTTAGGTCTGTTCGCGTACATTTCCAGTAAAAATTTGCAGGAGAGTAACAACCATTTTACTCTCTTTAAAAAATTTTCAAGCAGAAGTACGCGAACGACTTACAGTGAAAATTTGCAGAAAAATAGCTTTTTTTTTTTTGGTTGGTTGTTTATTTGCTTGCTTGGAAAGGAATTTTTTTATATGAAAAATGCTGCCGATTCTTGTGAGGTATTTTCTAGATAAACGTTAGTTTAATGACCCGAGAGTGAAAAGGCTAGAAGGGGAGCCATTTGTATATCCGTGATCTCCGTGCCGCTGGACAGCCATCACAAATTACCGCATTGGCCCGATGGAGTCTACCATTGGCCCGATGGAATCATTCAGTGTACAACACACTGTTACAACAACAACAACGGCGCATGAAGCTACGAATGTCATCCGTGGCGCCAAGTCGCGCAAAGCGCTGGTTCCAGACAGAATCTCTACACTGATGCTGAAGAATCTGGATTTACCTAGAGTCAATTACCTTACAACTGTTCTCAGCCTACCTGAACACTATTATAGTACCTGATGTTTGGAAGATGGGCAGTCTGATCCCGCTACTGCAACCTGAAAAGGACACGGGCAAGGGAGAGTCGTACAGACCGATCTTCATTCTCTCATCAGTAGCCAAGACGCATGATGGACTACTCCTCCCGCTCCTCTCGTTGGACAATCTTCATTCGCCAAGCATAAGGATGCATTTCGAAGGCTGCATAGGACTACAACAGCTTTACATGCCATCAGAGTATACAAAAGTACACTTGTTGTTGCTGACAAAGGTATCGTGGACTAACCATCTAATGCTTTTGGATACTGTGGCTAGTAAAATTGCTACGATCACTGATGTGAGGCTAAGAGAGCTTTCTATTTGGTCATGTGGCTACTACGGCCACTTTGTTATCATTGAAGATATCTGTATCCGTTCCCAATTGGCAGACTAATTTGCACTACATTTTTCTAATCCTCCTCTGCGTCACTTGCTTAACTGCCCAGCTAGACTCACTCAATCCCCTGGCAGCATCTTCCCATCTTAACAAATTCAAAGGAACGGTGTTGGTTTCATCGTAGCTCTCCGATGAGGATGAATCCAAACAAATTTAATATTCATATTTTTTACTTACCCCCGCTCTTTGATCCATTTTGCCATTAGCTTTTTATTTTCATATAACGGCTGATTTTCATAAAACAGCTGACCTTTACAAAACACCTGTTCAAAATTGCAAATTTCTGCTGGCAAAAAAAAATGTCCCAGTAGAAATTTGCAGGTTCTTTATTTTCAAACCGTCAAAATTTTTCTCTCGCGCATTTCAAACCCGCCTACCTATGTTACATACAACAGCTGTCGATTAATCATCATTATCGATAATCACCTGTTATATTGCAACCTGCCCTGTACTTTTTCATAAGTGCCTAAAGGTATACTTCAATTTTTTATTAAATGTACAAACTCACAGTGTTGGCAACGTCCCCTGATCACAACGAAAACACACCGAAAAAACATTCGCCTTGTAATAGAAAGAATGTCAATAATCAGCAAGACGTCTTTTCATGGAAAAACTATCTGATTTATTGGATACAAAGCTAAAAGACGTAGCTACAAAAGACGATTTGGTCGTCATCAGTAAAGAGGCTAAAGAGTTGCTAAAAGAAAATGTAGAACGTAAGGCAGATATTGCGAAGTTGATTAATCGAATTGAGTTTGTTGACCGCAAATCCAGAACAACTAATGTTGTGGTGAGTGCTTTACGATGCTCATCTACAGTTGAGTCCAAGAAGAAATTCCTAAATTTATGCAGCACGGAACTGGACACGAACATAAATATTAATGTGTGTAGATCGATATCTCGAGGAAAATCGTTTGTGTTCTCGTTAGATACGCACAGTCAAGTCCAACGTGTACTAGATACGGAAAACAAATTGAGTGATGTCAACATTTATATCCATAAAGATTATACTGCGTTCAAACAGAATATAAGAATCAATTTAAGAAAATTCAACAAAGATCTATCCTATAATAAGAAAGATCTAAAAGTAAGACCAGGGAAATTTTGCTAATATGTAACTGATATAAAATATAGCTGGTCTAATGAGAAATTAATAGCAACGTCGGATAAAAATGCAGCCTTTTTAAGGCTGCAATTATGAAGTTTCTGTTAAAACCTTAGAATTCATTAAATATTGAGAATTTTGTAACTTTTATTAAAAAATTTGATATTTTTTTTATTGAAACCCATTTGGTGCAAAGCAAACAAACTCAATATGAGTCATTTTCTGTTTACATTAGGTGGAAGCAAAGAAACCTCACCGTTTTGGACCTGTCAGTGGTGGATATCTATATGGTCTTGTCACTCAATATTATACAGTAATAACAGCCAATATTAAAGGAAAAAATATCTAATTCATACCAGGTTATTTGTTCTGACTGTCAAAGTGATCGGTTGTGTCTAAGTTTTAAGCGGTTTATCATCTTTCGCTCTACCATCACATTTTGCAGCATTCAAGTCGGTTGTTTTGTAACTTTTCGTGCTCTTATTGATCTCTCTCGTTTATTAAAGTTACAAAGCATTTGAGAACTTTCGCGATGGCCCCAGGGGCCAAAACAAAGGGCAGGAGGGGAAGACCTCCTAGCATATTAAAAAGTAAAAAAATTACTAGACCGATACCTGCCCATTCGCTTCTCAATTGGGCGTCAACATCCAATTTGGCTAATGAAAACGACATGGAAACATCAGGTGAAACAAACATCACCAATGCAAAACAGCCTAAACCTCCACCTTTGATTGTGGATTCCAAAACTTCTCTGCAAGCCCTGCGGCAACTTTTTGGTATGGATTGTACTTACAAATCCACCTCAATTGGCACTAAGCTATTTCCTGTAAGCCTAGAAAAATTAGAAGCTTGCAAAAAGACTCTAATTGAGAAATAAATTGAATTTCATTCGTTTAATTCAAAAGAAAACAAACTGTTTACGGTCTTTCTTTACGGCCTTCCCAAAATTGAAACATCAGAAATTATTGATGAGTTAAAAAGTTATAATGTTATCCCTTCATCTGTCGCGGAAACAACAACCAAATACAGTTCGGTGAACAATGCTGTGTACAAAGTTCAATTTGTGAGAAAGAATTTCATTCCTAACTCACTCAAAAATATAAAAACAATTGCTAATGTTGTTATCTCTTGGAGAAAATATAAGCAAAAGAAAAACGATAAGCCTACACAATGTTGGAACTGTTTGATGTATGGTCACGGTGGCGAACATTGCCATCGACTTCCAGCATGTATGATCTGTGCCAACCAACATCACACAAATCAATGCCCGCTCAACAACAACAATAAACGTCCAGCCGTCTTCACATGTTTCAATTGTAAGAAGCATGGGAAGGAAAGAACCGTTCACTCAGCAAACGACATCAATTGCCCTCTGCGTGCTCATTACCTTGAGGCGAGAGCGAATGCAACATCAAGGAATGTCCGTCACCTAACTGTAGTTAAATCTACCCATCAACCGAACATACAACCTACCAACAGTGTCAGCTTCAACAACAACCATTTGTCAAACAGTGGTTCGTATGCTGGCTGTATGCGTAGCAATAATTCGTTGTTCAGCATTAACGATTTATTTGAAATTTTTACGTCAACTTTGGAAGACTTAAAAAGATGTACTTCAAAGATTGAACAAATGCAAGTCGTGATGTCGATGGTCTATGAATTATATGAATTATAATTCATTTGCACATATAAACTTATTTCATTGGAATGCCAATGGCATTTCTAACCCGTCTAGTCAAAAACAACTAGAATATGTTCTAGAAAAAGAAAATATAAGCATTGCGTCGTTGAACGAGACGTATCTAAACAACTCTCACAAACTATTTTTTAAAAATTACATTCTGTATCGTAATGATAGAACGAATTCATCTGGTGGAGGCGTCGCTCTGGCTGTTCGCAGAAACCTTCACCATAAACTCCTACCGATCTGTCCCACAGATACGATTGAGAATATATCTATTGAGGTTTCAGTAAACAATAGTTCTATCGTAGTTTGCTCAGCATATTCGCCGAATTATACTGCAAGCTTTGAAAATGATATTGTCAAACTGACATCTATCAACAGCGAATTTATCATCCTTGGTGATTTGAACGCTAAACATTCTTCCTGGAATTGTGCAGTAAATAATACAGCGGGTAAAAAACTTTTTAATTTGCATAGTTTCTCTAATTTTTTTATTCTGCATCCTAACTCGCCAACATTTTATCCATATCAACAAACTCGGAGACCATCTACCATAGATTTAATTTTATCCAACAAGAGTTCTGGATTTTGAAATACCTTCGGATCATCGACCTGTCATATGCTCCATGGATCAGGCCCAGATAGGAACAATAGATACTACCTTTTTTAACTACAAACTCGCCGATTGGGATACTTTCAAATCATTTCTGGACAACAGAATCGAAATTCGTACCGAAATACTGCATAACAACGCTGCTGTAGATAAAGAGATTGATAGTATTACTTCTTTAATTTTGGAGGCCAGGAATATTTCGATCCCTAAGGTAAACCGCTCTCATAACTACAAAATGTCTGAGGACATAATTCGCTTTATCAGGACAAGAAGATCGTACAAAAGGAAGAGCCAACGCACCAATGACGTAACTGAACAAATTCATTATGAGCAGTGTGTGAAATTGCTTGGCAAAATTATTGACAAGAAAATAAATATTGAGCGGAACAGAGAATGGTCGAATCTGTTCTTGAACATGAAACCAGGGGATAAATCATTCTGGAAGATCAGCAGAAGCCTCCGTGGTAAAGGAAAAAATGTCCTCCCGGCTCTTATTCATGGCAGCAGCAAAAGCATAACAGATTCTGAAAAAGCTGATCTATTAGCTGATGTTTTCTCCAAATCTACTTATATAACCGTGGGATATAAACACTCCATAGATGCTTCAATCAACTCAGAAATCGCCCGTTTCAAACTCGAAAGCCCGTTTGCAGAATTGATTCTACCCACTTCTATCTCAGAAATTTCTGGCTTAATTGCGAATTTAAAGTCTTCAAAATCCCCGGGTTTTGATGAAATCTCAAATCTGTTGCTCAAGCGTCTTCCTGAGAAGGCTTTGAAGGTGATAGTAACTATATTTAACAGTTGTCTCCGTTTTAACTACTTCCCTCAAAGCTTTAAAGTAGCCAAAGTAATTGCGATTCCAAAACCTAATAAACCTTCTTCTGATCCTTCCATTTATAGGCCAATCAGCCTACTTAGTAATATATCTAAGTTATTTGAAAAAATCATTCACTCTAGGCTGTACGAATTTGCCACAGTAAACTCCTTAATCTCTCCTGCGCAGTTTGGGTTCAGAAAGGAACATAGTGCAGTCCACCAAGTTTACAGAATTAAGAAAATAATCGAAAATAACAAACAAATAAGACGTTCTACGGGCCTTGTTTTACTGGACATAGAGAAGGCTTTTGACACAATTTGGCATAATGGTCTAATCCACAAGTTGCTAAAAAATTATGTGCCTAAATACTTATGCAAAATTATTTTGGACTTCTTGGAATCAAGATCTTTTATTGTAACCGTAAACCAATCCCGATCTTCCCCAAAATTGTTGAATACAGGCTTACCCCAAGGATCAGTGCTATCTCCCTTGCTCTACTCCATCTACACTGCTGACTTTATAGCGCCTTCTTTCGTGAAAACAGCATACTACGCAGATGATACGGCGTTAATAACTACAAGCAAGTTAACAACTGCACTTCTTAAAAAACGGAAACCGGGTTGCTGGCTTGTAATAAATACTTTCCAAAATGGAAAATTAAGATTAACCCGAATAAAACCCAGGCCATTATTTTTCCTTTTAACAAGTCTCCTAAAAGATTGCCTATCAGAAAATTTTACTTCGGTACTGAAAGAATTGATATTGCTGACAGCGTTAAATATTTGGGAGTTACGCTCGATAAAAAACTTAACTTTGGAAAGCACATCGATGAAGTTTGCAAAAAAACATTAAGAACGATTCGTTCACTATGGCCTTTAATCCACAAGAAGTCCACACTCAACTATTCTAACAAAAATCTTTTATTCAAGAGTGTAATAAGGCCCTCTCTTACTTACGGATGTCCTGTTTGGTATAGGACTGCAAAATCACACTGGAAAAAACTAAAAATTTTGCAAAACAAATGTTTAAAAATCATAAATAGGAGGGACTGGAGGTACTCTACGGCGCTACTTCATGACGAAACAGGCTACGAAAAACTGGATACATTTGTCGATAGACTTAATGATAATTATTTCAACAAAGTAAAATATTCGACTTATCAATTGATAAGGTCATGCAACGAATTAACATAAATTTACGGTCTTTTCTTTTTTCTCCCTTTTAATCATCACATGGAAATCATATGCTTATCTTGAGTATTTTTATTATATTTTTGAGTATGTATATATTTTCTTCCAATTGTGTGAATTTCATAGAAAGGTTTTTCCCCTTTATTTTTCCTTTAAACTCATTATCTTAACTGTGCTATTGTAATTTAATATATTTGATCCTAAGTCTTATATGCAGTAATATCCAAAAGATAAGATCTCATAACTCTGCTTTGTAAATATGAACATAATAATGAACCAATAAAGATGAAATTGAAAATTGAAATTGAACTCTTCCAACTGGGGAAGCGATATAGAAAAATTTTCTAATTTCTTGGAGGACTTACATCCTGAAAGTTTTTGCATAATGGACGACCTGAATGCTTGCGTTGGTGAGGAACAGATACTTGATAACAATCTCGTACGTAATACTCAATTTTTAAGGCAAGATAGGCAATCAAAGGATAAAATCTTGAATACTCAGGGCAAATGTTTACTTGAACTTATTCAAAATATCGGAGGTATAATTCTAAATGGCACGACAAAAAATGATGAGGGTGGTCAATCTAGCTTCTGCGGAGTTATGGGAAACTCAGTAATTGACTGCTGCATATGTTCTACTTCAATTTGTTGATGAATTTACTGTTTTAACTAAACCTTATTCGGACCAGATGCCACTGTTATCTAAAATTAGTATACCATGCTCGAAATATCAGCATAACAGGCCGACTTTATTAAAGAGACTCTACTGGAAAAATAGGTGCAGTTCCTCATACGTCATCAAGCATTTTATATATAAAAATCAATTTGTGTTTGTAGATTTGTTTGTGTGTTCCTTATAGACTCAAAAAAGGCTGAACCGATTTTCTTGAAATTTTCACAGATGGTGCACAATGATCCCGTGGTGAAAATAGGGTACCACATTTTTTGATATCTGAAGGGGCCGCGGACCCTCCCTCTTACCCTAATTTTCAGAAACGCCAGATCTCGGAGATGGGTGGTGCGATTTAAGCGAAATTTTGTGTGTTCCCATATAGTTCCCTAAAAATAAAAATTTGGTATCCAAATTTCGGAAGGGGTACCTAGGGGGGTTGCCCCACTCTAAAACCTACCAAACATATATTTAGATCAATCACGACAATATGGGACTCAAATGAAAGGTATTTAGGATGAGAAAACGCATCTGATATCCAATTGTCGGACCAAGTGCTAGGGGGACCACCCCAAGCCCCGAAACACCCCTAAATCGGACATATTTACCGACCATGGCAATATGGGACTCAAATGAAAGGTATTTGCGAGTAGAATACGAATCTGATATCCAAATATGGGACCACGTTTCTGGGGGTTATTTACTGACCATGGGAATATGAGGCTTCAATAAAAGGTATTTGAATGTAGAATACGAATTTGATATCCAAATATGGAACCAATTGTTTGGGGGCCGCCTCTCACCAAGACATCCCCCAAAGGGTGAAAATTTATGACCATAGCAATATGGGGCTCAAAGAAAGGTATTTGGGAGTAGAATACGAATTTGATATCCAAATGTAGGACCATGTATTTAGGGCATCACCCCTTTCCTAAAACACCCCCAAAGGAAACAAATTTTTCGACCATGCCAATATGTGGCTCAAATGAAAGGTATTTGAGATTAGAAAACGAATTTGATAACCTATTTTGGGGCCATGTGTTTGGGGGACGCCTCATCCTGTAAACTCCTCTTAAGCCAATGGCAATATGGGGTTTAAATAAATGGTATTTAAGAGAAGGTACGATGGTGATATTTTTTCAGGGCCAAGTATCTGGGGGATCACCTTTCCCTCGAAAACACCACTAAATCAGACATCGTGAGAATTGCAAAATTGATAAATTTTGCCCATGAACATTCCATTAAGGAACAGGGGCAAACTTCTCACATATCAATGAGTGCAGTCCGATTCAAGTTTAAGCTCAATGATAAGGGGCCTCCTTTTTATAGCCGAGTCCGAACGGCGTGCCGCAGTGCGACACCTCTTTGGAGAGAAGTTTTACATGGCATAGTACCCCACAAATGTTGCCCGCATTAGGAGGGGAAAACCACCGCTGAAAATTTATTCCGGATGGTCTCGCCAGGATTAGAACCCAGGCGTTCAGCGTCATAGGCGGACATGCTAACCTCTGCGCTACGGTGGACATCGTGAAATACTTAACTTAAATTCTTAGACCAATAAAGATCATGTGGGATTTAGATAAAGGCACTTATGTATATTGTTAAACTGTTAATCAAGTTTGCATGGTATTTCACTAAAAGATCTTTAATTTTCGAAAATAAATATTCCAAGGAAACTTTTGTTCCATATAAAGTAAAATAAGGCGTAGCGGAGCGGGCCCCGGTTAGCTAGTTTTGAATAAATATCAAGCGGGAATTAGCAATTTTAATAACAAATTTACATACGCCTTTTTTGTTGACTTTTCTTCTGCTTTTGATTTCATGCCTAGAAGTAGTAAATTTTTCAAACTCGCGAGTCTTGGCTTCTCCACAAAACTCATACGAATTTAGGAACTTTTTACAAGGACACTAGGACTAGAATCTGGGATGAAAATGAGTTGTCGGATTATTTTTCAGTGGAATCAGTTGTCAAACAGGGATGTATTTTGAGTCCGATACTGTTTTCATTATATGTGAACGATCTCCCAGATGAACTTCCTGGTGGTGTTAATGCTGCGAATATTAACATAAAAGTTTTGCTTTATGCGGACGATATTGTGATTTTGTCTGATTCTCCTGCTGGTTTATAGGAAATGATCAATTCCTTACAGGACTATTGTGTATAATTAGATTTGAAAATTAATGTATCTAAGTCCAAGAATGTTTTGTTCCGTAAGGGCCCAAAGATTGCATCTCACCTGAAGTGGAGATTAAAAGATAAATATAGTAAATACCAACAGATATCTCGGTGTAGATATTTGTTACAACCTGTCGTTTAGGAATCATCTAAGGAATTAGCCCTCTGATTCGAAGATGGCAATAAATTCTTCATGGTCAAAATATTTAAGAGTTAAGTACTTAACTCTTAAATTGCTAATGTTATATGCGGTACAGGTTTGGGGTTTCGAGCGATTCGATGATGTTGAAAAGTTATTTAGGTTTTTCTTATAAATAAAATGTTATATTTACCGGTTAACACTCCGAACTATGTACTATACCTCGAGACTGGATTAACTCTTTATTTGTGACAACGCTGAGGATGCATTTTGATTATATCAACAAGATATTACGGCTTAGTCCACATAGATTACCTCATATACTGGCAATAAAAAATTTTTCAACCCCCCAACATCCAGATACCACTATGTAAATTCCCAAAAGACATAATCGATCTTCTTAAGATAAAGGACTACAATAACTTTCGTGCAAACGCTGTCGACTCTCAAAGCTAGAAGCGGTTTGCTTGATTTCAACGATGTGTTTGCTTGATTTGAACGTCCGTTGTTTTCGAAGGAATGCCACTATTTGCAACTTGAATGAACCCGAAAATACCCTACATTTTATAGGCAGCTGTCCAATATATCGTGAGCTAAGAATAACATATTTCAATAAAACAATACTAAACGAAACTGAAGTCATAAATATATTAAATGGCACGAACTACACTTTGTGGGCCCGACCCGGGCCCGCTCCGCTGCGCCTTCTTTTACTTTATATGGAACAAAAGTTTCTTTGGAATATTTATTTTCACATATTTCAATAAAACAATACTAAACGAAACTGAAGTCATAAATATATTAAATGGCACGAACTACACTTTGTGGGCCCGACCCGGGCCCGCTCCGCTGCGCCTTCTTTTACTTTATATGGAACAAAAGTTTCTTTGGAATATTTATTTTCGACAATTAAAGATCTTTTAGTGAAATACCATGCTACGAAAATAGTATATCGCTTGACTAACAGTTTAACAATATAAATGCTTTTATTTGAATCCCATATGATCTCTATTGGTCTACGAATTTAAGTTTGGATGTAAGGTGAACTCCATTTTTAAAATACTTCATTTCAGCCAGATATTCTCATAATTTCTGATTTAGTGGCGTTTTCGGGGGAGGGGTGGTCCCCCAGATACTTGTCCATGAAAAAATATCAGCATCGTGCTCTTGTCTCAAATACCATTTATTTAAACCCCATATTGCCATTGGTTTAAGGGGAGTTTACACGATGAGTCGTCCCCCACACCCATGGCCTCAAAATTGGTTATCAAATTCGTTTTCTTATCTTAAATACCTTTCATTTTAGCCACATATTGGTATGGTCAAAAATTTTTCTCTTTGGGGGTGTTTTGGGAAAGGGGTGATGCCCTACGTACATGGCCCTACATTTGGATATCAAATTCGTATTCTCCTTCCAAATACCTTTATTTGAGCCCCATATTGCGATGGTCAGTAAAAAATTGCTGTTTGTGGGGTATTTTGGGAAAGGGGTAAACCCCCAGAAAGTTGGTCCCGGAAATGGGTATCAATTTTGGCTCTATCCCCGAATAACTTTCATTTAAGCCCCACATTGTAATGGTCGGTCGGGGAGAGGCGGCCCCCCAAACCCTTGGTCTCATATTTGGATATCAGATTCGAATTCTACACTGAAAACCCATTAATTTGAGCCCCATATTCCCATGGTCAGAAAATAAGTCCTGTTTGGGGGGTGTTTTGGGGAAGGGGTGGACTCCCAGAAACATGGTCCCACATTTGGATATCAGATTCGTATTCTACTCGCAAATACATTTCATGTGAGTCCAATATTGCCATGGTCGGTAAATATGTCTGATTTGAGGGTGTTTTGGGGGTTGGGGTGGTCCCCCTAGCACTTGGTTCGACAAATGGATAGCAGATACGTTTTCGTATCCCAAATACCTTTCATTTGAGTCCCATATTGTCGCGGTTGCTCAAAATATATGTTTGGTAGGTTTTAGGGTGGGGCGGCTCCCCTAGGTACCCCATCCGAAATTTTAGTGAACTATATGAGAACACACAAAATTTCGCTTAAATCGCACCACCCATCTCCGAGATCTGGCGTTTCTGAAAATTAGGGTAAGGGTCCTAAGACCCCAAATCGGCGGATCGGTCTATATGGGGGCTATATCAAGATATAGTCCGATATAGCCCATCTTCGAACTTAACCTGCTTATGGACAAAAAAAGGGTCTGTGCAAAATTTCAGCTCAATATCTATATTTTTAAAGACTGTAGCGTGATTTCAACAGACAGACGGACGGACATGTCTAGATCGTTTTAGATTTTTATGCTGATGAAGAATATATATACTTTATAGGGTCGGAAATGGATATTTCGATGTGTTGCAAACGGAATGACAAAATGAATATACCCCCATCCTTCGGTGGTGGGTATAAAAAGACCACGAGGGGTACAGTAGAGAGTATTCAAAGTTGATCATGTGCTTTCCACTACTGTTTTGACAAGTTGCCTGTCCTTCGAATAAATAAAATATAGGAACTAATCATTGATTGCTTTCGGTTTTATTTTTTAACCCTTCTACCCTGGGACAAGCTTCCACAATAGTCTAAAAGTTCTTTAAAAATGTGACCGCAAAATATAAAGGTAACTTAGTAAATGCAAAGAAGTGTAATTGAAAAGAAAGTTATATATATGGTGTAAAAGAAGGCGCAGCGGTGACTCTTCCTCTTACCCTAATTTTCAAAAACACCAGATCTCGAAAATGGGTAGTGCGATTTAAGGGAAATTTTGTTTGCAGACTTACAGTAACTAAAAGTTGGTATTAAAAACGGGAGGTGGGGTGGCTAGGAGGGACGCCCACCTCAAAACCCGCGAAACGGATTTATAGACCAATCACTACAATATAGGTTTCAAATTAAAGGTATTTGAGAGTAGAAAAACTAATCTGATATCCAATTATGGCTCTTAGTGTTTGGCTACCCCACCCCCTAATAACCCCTCATCGAACATATTAACCTACCATGGTAATATGGATCTTAAATGAAAGGTCTTTGGGAGTAGAGCTCGAAATTGACTTTAACTTTTGGGACCAAGTCTCTGGGGGTGCACCACAGAGTTATTTGAAAGTAGAAAAGTCCACAGGAAGATTGGAATACATTTTCAAATGAAATTAGGGAGAAATTGTCAAATTTAGAGTATTTCTCTTCGACATAGCATTATCGGGCGCTAGCTCAATTAGCACACTTGCAGAAGTTCATACATTGAACCCAATTTTCGACGATTTCAAGACTAAACCGGCCGATACTGCTGCAATTTCACGTTCTTTAATCGTAGAAAATCATCAATCGTTGCTGGCTTATTGGCATAGACTATAGACTTGATGTAGCCTCACAGGAAATAGTATAACGGCGTCAAATCGCATGACCTGGCCGCCTCGGTTTACCTCGAGTTTACCATTTCGTGAGATAACACGATTAATCGAGTGTACACTAGGGTAATGACTTCTTTGCAACCTCTTTTACTTACTTTACTTTAATTGGCTATGACAGAATATTTGTTCCATTAGCCGAACGTAGAATAGCGTTCCAAGTGCCTCGATCTTCTGCGCTCATTCTAAAATCTTTGACACCAAGTTTCGAGGTGTCTCCCACAACTTGATCTTTCCATCGGGCTTTTGGTCTTCCCGGTTTGAGTGTACCATCGTGTTTGCCTCCAAAAGACTTCTTTGCTGGAGCTTCTTCATCCATTCTGACAACGCAGCGCAGTCAACGCAGCCGTTGTATTTTGATGCGTGTAACTATGCTATCGTCGTCATACAGCTCGTGGTTCATTCATTCATTTTACGAAGAATCTTTCTCTCAAATACTCCAAGCACTGCCTCATCTGCTTTCACAAGTACCCATACTTCAGAACCATATAACGCACGGGTAGTATCAGTGTCTTGTATAGTGTAATCTTCATCTGTCGAGAGGTGGCCTTGTTTCTAAACTGCTTACTTAGTCCAAAGTAGCATCTGTTTGCCAGTATTACTCTTCGCTTAATCTCGAAACTGGTGTCATTCGTTTCGGTTACGGCGGTGCCGAGGTATGTCGATAAAGTTACTGACTGTGGTGCGCAACTTTCTACATTTTCTTTATCTGCTCGGTTGTGCAAGGCTTTTTGGGAGTTGAAACCATCCATTTCGTCTTATCTCCATTTACTGCCAGACCCATTTTCACTGACTTTCTTTCGATTCTTTCTAAGGCTGCAGTTACTACTTCCGGTGACCGACTTATGATATCGATGTCGTAGGCATAGGCGAGTAGCATGTGTTCTCTTGTAATTAGTGTGCCATATCTATTCACATCTGCATCTCGTATAATCTTCTCCAGCAGGATATTAAAGAGATCACACTATAGGCTGTCTCAAGGTCTGAAACCTCGTTTGACATTAAATGGTTCGGAGAGATTCTTTCCTATTCTTACTGAGGAAAGCGTATCAACAAGTGTCATCCTGCAGAGTGTTATTATCTTGCAGGGATACCAAACTCAGACATGGCTTGAAATACCTTTGAACATAAAGGAGTATCGAAGGCGGCTTTGTAGTCAACAAAGAAATGGTAGGTGTTGATTTGTCCTTCTCGGGTCTTTTCCAGGATTTGGCGCAGTGTGAATATCTGGTTTAGGGTGGATTTACCAGGTCTAAAGCCGCATTGATAGTTCGCATTAAATAGTTCAGCGGGTAACCAGTCGCCTCCTGCTGCCTTGTTGTTCTTTAGTCAGGTCACTGCCACTTGGACCTCATTCTGACTAGGAGGTAAACATTATATACCATCATCAGAGATTGGTTCTGCGGTATCCTCTTCGCCGCCAACATTAGCAGTTGGGTAAAAAGTTCTTTCCATATCCTCAGCATGTTATCTGTGTTAGTTACCAGATTTCCTTCTTTGTCTCTGCAGGAGGATGTGCCTGCACCAAAGCCATCGGTTTGGTGTTTAATTCTTTGGTAGAATTTCCGGACTTCATTCTGACTCCTGTACATCTCAATTCGCTCGCACTCACGTCTTTCCATTTTCTTTTTCTTTCTGTGGAATAGACGTTTCTCCTCTCTCCTTTTCTCCCGATACCTCTCCTTCATCTGGCGCGTTGCTACTGATTGCAGGGTTGCTCTATATGCCGCATTCTTGGCTTCAGTAGTATCTCGACACTCTTGGTCGTACCATGGGTTTTTTGGAGGAGGCTTCCGGTACCCAAGTACTGATTTCGCGGCATTTTCCATGGAGTGGGCAACAGTTTTCCACTGCGCCATTATATCATCGGAACAAGGAGTGCTTTCATGAAACAGTTGGGTCAGTCGAGTAGAGTATGCCGCTGCCATTTGTTGTGTTTGCAGTTTTTAATGTCCAGCTTCCGTGCAGTGTCAGATCGTACTTTCCTCGCCATGTTCAAACGGGTGTGAAACTTTGCTGCAACAAAGTAATGATCCGAATCTATATTCGCTCCACGGATCGACCGTACATCTGTAACCTGATATAGCTGTCATATAAACAGATCTTGGGTCTTGACTTCTGGAGCCTCTAGAGTGCGCAATTCTTATCCGATTGGAATAAAATTTTGCACGGCGTGTTTTGTTATGATATCCAATAACTGTGTTCAAATCGGTTCTTAACCTGGTTCAAATCGGTTCTTAACCTGATATAGCTGCCATATAATCCGATCTGGGATCTTGACTTCTTGAGCTTCTAGAGGTCACAATTATTATCCGATTTGCCTGAAATTTTGTACGACGGATTCTCTCATGACCATCAACACACGTGTTTATTATGGTCTGAATCGGTCTATAGCCCGATACAGCTCCCTATGAGCCCCCAAAGGGTGCAATTCTTATTCGAATTGACTGACATTTTACACAGGTCTCCAACATATTAATTGCCTAAGAAGAGATGCCGGGAAAAGAACTCGACAAATGCGATCCATGGTGGAGGATATATAAGATTCGGCCCGGCCGAACTTAGCACGCTTTTACTTGTTATGTTGAAATCTGGTGCTACTAACTACCATGTTTTTTGCAGCGGCGAAATCTATCAGCCTCAACCCATTACTGGACGTTATCTCGTGGAGGCTAAACTTTCCGACTGTTGGACCAAAAATGTCTTCCTTCCGTGTTTTCGCATTAAAATCTCCCAGAACGATTTTAATATCATGGGCGGGGCAGCGGTCATATTCTCTCTCTAGGCGCTCGTAGAAAATATCCTTGGTCTGCTCGTCTTTGTCTTCCTTCGAGACATGGGCACAAAGAAGGCTGATGTTGAAGAATTTGGCTTTTATGCGGATTGTGGCTAGTCTCTGACTAACCACAAATCTGGAGCCAAATTTATGCCTCGTGTTATCTTTCAGCTAACCTTCCCGTGATAACGATGGGTACCACACAAGTCGGAGCTTAAAGTTCCAGCCTGTGTGGTGCTCATAGTCATCCCGTATCGGCCGGGTCTTTACAACCTCATATCCCTGTTTGAACCGTTGAGTGGAGCGGACGTATTGTTATTTCACTCCACAAGAATTTTCCTGTAACTCGTAAGAGCTCATTATTTTTGAAAGAAAAATTGAAGTCACTCAAGGATAGCTGCGATAGAGGTATCCATTAGGCAGTTGATGATCTGCGTCTGTTTTCAGTGGAGCGGCAGATCTAGAGCCCGGGAATAAGCTTAGAAAGGACTCCAAAGACCCAACAGCTGCGGTGGTGGTATCAGGCCGTAGCATGTTGTCTGCTACTGAAACCTCGACTGGTGGAGCGACTGCTCCAGGCTCCACTAGCCGACAGAAGACTGGTCAACAGGGGCTTTTGACGAAGACACCTGGTTCAAGTCTTAAGGACAAGGCCGAACCTATTCTTTCTTCGCATGCCTATAATTTGGCCAGACCATCGGCCTTCCCCGGCAAACCAACACGCTCTTTAAGAGGTTGGAATAATAGAAGACGCATCGCTCTCAGGTTTATTGAGAGGCTTGGTGCGAATGATCTTAAGACTCTCACTAATAGGGAGAGAGACTCCCTAAATTGGGCTCGGAAATTCACTGCACAGGCTACCCCAAAGACTACACGTCTAGAACTACAGCGAACAAGAACCGTTGGTAATGTTGCTAGGGACAGTTTGGTGATGGCAGTTGTCGACAAGGGAGACAAACAGGGCTGCATACCTAAGAATAATTGGAGTAGGATAGTCAATGGACTGTCATCAGTATGCTCCAGTTTGTGACGATGCAGGCTGCTATCAGGCCGGTACAGACTAATTGCCTCCGGGGATCAACGCTCAATTGAAATGTATCTGACCAGGCGCAGCACTAGATTTAGTTAAGAAAGAATATATTCCTGCTCCTGGATGCGTACGGAAGCTCATCATGACAAGTTCTAACGAATCTTGTGAGGATGAACTATTGGTAGAATCAGAAGACGAGGCTTACACTACAGTGGTGGAAGTTCTGAATCCTGATAATGGTCCAGTTTCTTCAGATAAATCTTCACCATTGTAAGGTCGCTTCGGCGGCATTAAAGGATCTCCTGATGGCAGGGGGAACCATGGGTGTGTGGAGGAATCGTTCGTGGACTAAGAATTCCGGGACTTAAACTTTTCAAGGGTACGGGGAATAGCAGACACAGAGCCTGTATTCTTGCAATGAGTAGTCCAAATGTTTTTCTTCTTCCAGCCTTGAAATAAACAAGTCTCATTACTGGCTGGCTTCCCTATATATGGCACACGATTCAGTGATGCCGTTTTCAAACCTTAAGTGCTGTAAGGAGATACAAGTTGCCTATAGTGGAACCTGTCTCCTTGGGTGGAGAGAATGTTCCATTTACAGAAAGCGCAAAATACCTGGGCGTTTTGCTGGACAGGAAATTGAACTTAAAATCAAACATTTTGGAAAGGCATAAAAGGCGATTGTTGTCCTATACACCCGCAAGAGAGCCATTGGCAAAAGTTGGAGGTTTAGACCGCGTGTCATGCATTGGATATATACTGCAGTTGTCAGACCTATAAAGCTATATGGTGTTGTGGTCTTGTGAACGGTGCTTCAAAAGTCCTACTACTGCTCAATACTTAACCAGATTGAAAAAATTGCTTGTTTGTGCATCACAGCCGCACTGAGGACGACACCATCTGGTGCACTGCATTTAATGCTACATCTAATGCCTTTGGACATTGTGGCTACCCAAATTGCAGCGACCATTGCCATAAGGTTAAGGGATCCTTCTCATTGATCATGTATCGGTTACGGAGACAGTGTTATCTTTGATACAGTATCCGATGTTCCAAGCAGTGCGGATTACACCCTACCGGAGCCGCTTTTTAATAGAATGTAATGTACCACTATTCCTGATAGAACCGATTGGAAGTACGATATTCATGGTAACAGAGTTTAAATAGACTTCTATACTGATGGTTACAAACTTAACGACCAGATGGGCTTTGGGGTGTACACTAAAGATCTAGAACTGGTCATATCGAAAAGGTTACCCGACCACAGCAGTATGTATCAAACGGAGATCCTTGCAATTAAGGAAGTGGTGGAATAGCTAATATTAAATGTCATTGCGACATATATATCTTGTCAGGCAGCCAGGCAGCCATTAAATCCCTGGAGAACGTATTTTTGAACAAACAAACCGCCCTCGACTGTCGCAGATCTCTCAACGAGTTGGCTGAACAGTTCAAAATTCACCTGTTCTGGGTGCAGGACCACGGAGATATCCCTGGGAATTGTAAAGCAAACGAGCTTGCGAGACTAGGGACACTTCTAGGACACTGGAAGGATATCAAATGATAGATGGTCACCAAGAGGAGGCTGTGAGCATTTCAGAGCTATGTGTCCTAATCTAGACTTGAAGAGGTCTACTGCTTTGCTGTCATTGGCTAGAGCAGGCGTCTCGTTCACTGTGTCCGTTATGACAGGTCACTCCAATCGGAAAACATGCTGACAGACTGAAGGTTGCCAGCAACGACTTTTGCAGAAGCTGTGAGGACATCGAAGAAGAAGAGACTATAGAACACCTTCTGTGTGTGTGTCCCTCATTAGCAGTCAAAAGAAGTTCAACTTTAGGTTCTCATTTCTGCGAGAACCTGTCTGATTTAGCGGATGTGAACATTTGCAAGTTATTGGGTTTTTTGAAACGATCTGAATGGTTCAACGGTAGGAACTTGAAGGCATCTTCCTTCTTCTGCGGTATCACAATGGACGAGAAAGTCTAAGTGAGTCTGATGGCAGACTGCCACTTAAACCTAACCTAACCTAGCCATCCCTATATCATATTTTAATGAGTTAAACACTAGATAAAATCTTACGTTTAAGGTGATTCGATAGAAAACCTCACGCACAAAGCGATTTTATTTCAGCATTTTGGGCATTTTTTTTTTTAGTAACTGTGGCTCGAAAGCTAGAACACTAGTTTAAGAGACACATACGTATGACATGACAAAAAAACGCTCGAGGAAGTTATAATAAATATACACTTAAATATACCTTGTTGCAACATTTTTTTCCAATGTTTCTTCAAGCATTTGATCATGATCAGCCCATGAGTAAGAAATTTATGAACAGATTTTAGGCAACCTGTTCCGAGTTTCCGGCATCACAATAAACGTAAGAAGAGCTAGAATCGCACGAGAGTTTCAGCGTGCAGATATTAGGGATCTGGTTAAACTTTACAAAAGGGAATTCACACCTCTCAATGAAGTGACGGAAGACGCGAGTGAGGTTCAAGAGAAACTTCATGACGTCTTTTCAGCCGCATGTTTCTTTAATCTGAGTTTTAACATATCTGAAGGTTGCTTTCAATTCATCATAATTGCTTATCAATTCCTGCACAAAAAAATAATAGATGTTTGGTGATCTAGTCGATCCATAGAGCTCATCGTCCATTAGTACGCGAAGAAGGCGATCAATAAATTAACTTGGGTGTGGGGTGACCTTTCTCTTCGAACATTTGCTGCAATCGAACTAAAACGCCTGTCTTTTTTCCGATATTCACGCTTGTTGTATCGGCAACAATCATCACAATTGATCCCCACACACTGAACTCATAACTTCTTCTTTAATTGGCTTTGACAGAACATTTGTTCCATTAGCCGAACGTAGAATAGCGTTACAGGCGCCTCTCTCTTCTGCGCTCATTCTAAAATCTCTGACTCAAATTTTAGAGGTGTCTCCTACCACTTGATCTTTCCATCGGGCTTTTGGTCTTCCCGGTTTGCGTGTACCACCGTGATTGCCTTCAAAAGACTTCTTTGCTGGAGCTTCTCCATCCGTTCTGACAACATGACGCAGTCGTTGTATTTCGATACGTGTAGTTATGCTATAGTCGTCATACAGCTCGTGGTTCATATGACACCTATATTGTCCATTAATGCAAACTGGTCCATATATTTTACGAAAAATCTTTCCCTCAAATACTCCATGCACTGCCTCGTCTGCTTTCACAAGTACCCATGCCTCAGAACCATATAACAACACGGGTAGTAGCAGTGTCTTGTATAGTGTAATCTTCGTCTGTCGAGAGGTGACCTTGTTTCTAAACTGTTTACTTAATCCAAAGTATCACCTGTTTGCCGCGGTGCCATGGTAGATAAAGTTACTGACTCTCTCAAAGTTGTGGTTCCCAACTTTCTTCATTTTATTTATCTGCTCCGTTGTACAAGGCATTTTGGGCGTTGAAACCATTCGTTTCGTCTTATCTCCATTTACTGCCAGACCCATTTTCACTGACTCTCTTTCGATTCTTTCAAAGGCTGCAGTTACTACTTCCGGTGCCCGTCCTATGATGTCGATATCGTCGGCATAGACGAGTAGCATGTGTTCTCTTGTGATTAGTGTGCCATATCTATGAGTAATTAATGAGATGAGATTAATAGGAGTTTCTTGAACATATCTTTTCCTGAGCCAAACGTACATTTCTACGACAGTGAATTTAGTAACGTAAACCATAGTAGTAACAACAACTCACCAGACCTACGTTTTGATCTTGAGCGTTTTGAACAAAGCGATATCGTTAGCGCTGTAGAATCAATTAAGTCTAATGCCATTGGTTCTGATGGTATTGACCCAAGATTTTTTAGGATAATTCTACCCTTTATTCTTCCGTATATGTGCCATCTTTTTAACAATATTATTTTAAGGAGTTGCTATCCACAGTCTTGGAAACGGGCAAGGATAGTCCCAATACCAAAGAATAACCAAGAATTTAGGCCAATAGCAATACTTCCATTCGTCTCTAAGATATTTGAGACTCTAGTCAACCGGAAAATATCTGAATATATTGCGAATAATTCGCTGCTAACAGATTTTCAATCTGGTTTCCGGCCAAAGCACAGTTGCACTACTGCACTTTTGAAAGTAGTTGAAGATGTAAGGAGTGATATTGACAGCGATAAAGTTGCCTTTCTTGTTCTTTTAGATCATTCGAAAGCTTTTGATTCCGTTGATCCCAATATACTTAGCCTTAAACTGAAACATTTATTTAAATTTTCTGAAAGAACAACGGATCTTATATATTCCTATCTTACGAATAGAAGCCAATCGGTATGTGTTGATAGCCGCTGTTCTAGTTATCTTCCAGTCTCAAGAGGTGTTCCACAGGGGTCTGTATTGGGCCCACTCCTTTTTTCCTTATATAGCAATGACCTTCCTGGACAGTTGCGCAACTGTGGTATTCATATGTATGCCGACGACGTACAGCTGTATATGAGCTCCTCGCCGGGGAGGTTGATCGATGGCGTACTTCGACTAAATAATGACTTGGATAGGATAAACACATGGGCAAACGCCAACGGACTACTTTTAAATCCAATAAAGTCAAAGTGCCTTGTAATTGGTAGGAATCGGGTGACAATGCCGTCCAATCTTGATGTGGCAATTGCTGGAGCCCCAATTGAGATTGTTTCATCTGCAAGAAACCTTGGTTTGGAGTTTGATGATAGACTTTCATGGAAGAATCATATCAGTATGACAGTGGGCAGGACCTACGGCGTTTTACGAAACTTATATATGAGTCGACAGTATACCCCTTTGTCAATAAGAATGCTTTTGGCTAGGACATTTATTCTGCCGAAACTATTATACTCTTGCGAGGTTTTTTACGGTTGTGATGTAACTCATAGGAATAAATTGCACGTGGCCTTTAACGATGTCGTTAGATACATTTTTGGTTTGCCTAGAAGAGACCGGGTATCTGACTTTGCCAGACAAGTATATGGTGTCTCTTTTAACTCGTTCCTTAAGATACGCTTGTTGCAAATGATCCACAAGATAATTTATACCAATGAACCGTCATATCTGGCTTCTGTTTTGCGTTTTGCTAACTCTACAAGAGGTAAACAAGTAATACAAATACGTCATCAATATCGTGTATCTGAACAACAGTTCTTTGTTAATGCTATACGTCTCTGGAATAATCTTCCCAATAGTATTCAAATTATAAGTAATGAACGACAGTTCAAATCTTTGATTTATAATCATTTTAATTAATTATTTGTTTTGTTTTTTTTTATAACTATTTTTTAATTTATTTTATTAGTAACTTTGATTAAATTGTTAAATTTTCTTTAAAGTTTCTTTTTCTTCTTTTTTTTTTTTGTTTTGTTTAAACCTTTTTTTAACTTAAATATTGTATCAGTAACTTTGCTTAAATTGTTAAATATTTTGTACCAATTATTGTTCTATTTTAATGAAAACTTGTTGAACTCATTGTATTTATCAATTTACTAACCCATGCTTTATATAAGACACTGTCTTTTGTATGGGTTTTATCATAATAAAAATAAAAAAAATACAAAAAAAAAATATCGTCGGCATAGACGAGTAGCATGTGTTCTCTTGTGATTAGTGTGCCATATCTATTCACATCTGCATCTCGTATAATCTTCTCCAGTAGGATATTAAAGAGATCACGCGATAGGCTGTCTCCTTGTCCTCGTTTGGTATTGAATGATTATTTCCTATTCTTACTGAGGAACGCGTATCAGCAAGGGTCATCCTGCAGAGTCTTATTAATTTTACGGGGATACCAAACTTAGACATGGCTTGAAATACTTTTGAACGTAAAGGGGTATCGAAAGCAGCTTTGTAGTCAACAAAGAGATGGTGGGTTTTGTTTTGTCCTTCTCTTTCCAGGATTTGACGCAGTGTGAATATCTGGTCCAGGATGGATTTTCCAGGTCTAAAGCCGCATTGATAGGGCCCAATTATCTCATTGACATTACCAATCATCATTGATTGGTTCGGTGGTATCCTCTTCGCCGCCAACGTCGGACACTAGCAGTTGGGTAAAATGTTCTTTCCATATCCTCAGCACGTACCAAAGGCATCGGTTTGAT
This sequence comes from Stomoxys calcitrans, assembly GCF_963082655.1. Classification (NCBI taxonomy): domain Eukaryota; kingdom Metazoa; phylum Arthropoda; class Insecta; order Diptera; family Muscidae; genus Stomoxys; species Stomoxys calcitrans. The sequence continues at coordinate 78,658,327 of NC_081552.1, read as the reverse complement.
GTTTAATTCTTTGGTAGAATTTCCGGACTTCATTCTGGCTCCTATACATCTAACACTAACACGCTAACACTCACGTCTATCCTCTCTCCTTTTCTCCAGATACCTCTTCGTCATCTGTCGCGTTGCTATTGATTGCAGCGTTGCTCTGTATGCCGAATTCTTGGCTTGAGTTGCATCTCGACACTCTTGGTTGTACCAGGGGATTCTTGGGGGAGGCTTCCGGTACACAAGTACGGATTTCGCGGAATTTGCCATGGACTGAGCAATAGTATGCCTCTGCGCCATTATATCATCGGAACAAGGTGTGCTTTCATCAAGCAGTTGGGTCAGTCGAGTGTAGCATGCCGCTGTCATCTGTTGTGTTTGCAGTTTTCTAATGTCGAGCTTCCGTGCAGTGTCAGATCGTATTTTCCTCGCCATGTTCAAAAGGGTGCAAACCTTTGCTGCAACAAGGTAATGATCCGAATCTATATTCGCTCCACGGATTGATCGTACATCTAACACACTGCATGAATGCCTTCTATCTATCACAATGTGATCAATTTGGTTCCTCGTGTTTTGATCGGGTGACAGCCATGTATGTGGTTTTGAGAATATTTTTATGTTGAAATCTGGTGCTATTAACTACGACGTTTTTTGCCGCTGCGAAATCTTTCAGCCTCATCCCTTTACTGGACGTTATCTCGTGGAGGCTAAACTTTCCGACTGTTTGACCAAAGATGTCTTTCTTCGCATTAAAATTTCCCAGAAATCTTCCTTGCCCCTGATATTAAAATCTGCCGGAACGATTTTAATATCAGGGGCGGGGCAGCGGTCATATTCTCTCTCTAGGCGCTCGTAGAAAGTTTCCTTGGTCTGCTCGTCCTTGTTTTAAGTCGGGGCATGGGCACAAATAATGTTGCTGATGTTGAAGAATTCGGCTTTAATGTGGAATGTGGCTAGCCTCTCATCGACAGGAGGAAAGCTTGAGACTAGGCGTTTGAGTCTCCGACTAACTGCAAATCCATAGCCAAATTCATTCCTCGTGTTATGACAGCTATAGTATAGTTCGTCACCGTTTGGTGTTGTAGTGACGCCAGTCCATCGCACTTCCTGTAAGGCGGTAATATCTGCCATAAAATCCGCCAGCGCGCATACTGCACCTTCTCTATAAAGAGTGCGGAAATTCCAGGCGCATATCCGCAAATCATGGACCTTTTTTCGTTTGCGTGAATCGTCAACGGTGGGGGGGTCCGTTTTTACTATTCCTTTGTTTCACATAGTTTTCCGGGGGCGGGTTACTGGCCCAGCGCCCCAACCGTAGGGGTTTTGTAGGATTGCACATGTATCCCTCGTTGTCGCGAGCCGCATGATCCAAGATCCGATGCTCGCCTCCAGCCGCCCCTAACTTGGGAACAGACGCTGATGTTGGCCATTGGTTATTTGAAGGCGCCAATAACTCGCCTTGTCATCTCGAGTATCATTGGCACTCAGTATTTAATTAAGAGCAAGTTCCACCTGACTCATCACTGAAACTCTTCTCTCGAAAATCGCTGACTGCCCGCATCCGCATTTGCAGCTACTCTGCATAAAAAAGGAGCTTTCCACCATCCGAATCCTGTGGACGCGCCCGGTAGCATTCAGTTAAACTTCACGTGGTGACGATGGACACCACACAAGTCAGAGCTCAAAGTTCCAGCCTGTGTGGTGCTCATAATTATCCCATATCGGCAGGGTTGAACTCATAGCACATTCTGGATAACTTCTGCGATTGTTTGAGATTTCCCATTTTTTAGTGCAGTCAATTTAATTTCTTTGGATTTATTCTTAAACCACGGCCTGATATTCAACGCTATTTAGGTGTTTGCAGTCAAAGTGCATGCTACACTTCTCCAGATAAGCGTGCTTACCGAGCAGCTTCCTTGTAATAAGGTGTTTTACAATGCCTGTACGGTTATTCTTCTTTTATACCCACCGCCGAAGGATGGGGTATACTCATTTTGTCATTTCGTTTGCAATACATCCAAATACCCATTTACGACCCCATAAAGTATATATATTCTTGATCGTCGTAAAATCTAAGACGATCTAGTAATGTCCGTGTGTCGGATCGTCTGTCTGTTGAAATGACGCTACAGGCTTTAAAAATCGGTATCATTAGCTGAAACTTTTGGCAGATTCTTTTTTTGATCATAGGCAGGTGAAGTTCGAAGATCGACTATATCTTAATATAGCCCCCATATAGACCGATTTGCCGATTTAAGGCCCATTAAAACCACATTTATATCTTAATGTAAATACAAGAATTAATATTATGGGCAATTATTCGATATGGTCTGTCGGTGAACTGAAGTGAGATATTTACACTGGTTACTGCCGATCAGCAAACGGCTTTCATGACGGATAATATTTTACGTCTTTATAATGCGACTGTTTCAATAAGAGTTAAGAGGGTCTTCAACTAGACAAAGCCTTGGTTCAATTCAACGACAAAGGCACTTATTGGTAGATGGAATCATTTTAAGTTTCCAGAGCTCTAAGAAGATTTCCGTGAAGCCAGGAAAAAGGCAAACAATTTCATTAATGTTGCTGCAGTTCGAGGGGTAAGTGGAAGATTATACATGATGTAGGAGTTGGAAAGCCCAGGACGAACACTTGATATCATGGAGACTTAAATAAACTCAACAGGATTTTCGTGAACGTAGCCGATGTACAAACAGATACTTAATTTTATCGCGGTGATTATGAGACTGCCATCGATTTTTCCCGCAGTACTTTCGAGTTTTGATGTTTCATTCATGAGAAGGTGTATGAGAGTTCAATACATGTGAAGTCGAATGCAATATTATTATTATTTTTGTTTTATTTACAGTAAATACAAATTACAATATATACATTTATAACATAAGCACTGGCTGTTAGGGCCTTCGCCTATAATATTATAGCTTAGGGGCTCAAATCAGTTTGGAATCTTGAACATTATTTCGATATTGTGTTAAATAATTGCTAGAATATATTGTAGCTAAGAAGGTGACATTTTAATTGATTGAAATGTATTTCCCGAACAGAAGTAATAAGTGATTTTGGAATGTTATTCTTATAATAGCAGGAGAGTAGATGTTCCATAGTTAACGTGTTATTGCAGGAATGACAGATAGGGGGAGTCCGTATACTAATGTATATGTTCGTGAGTCTTATTGACATAACCCAGCCTTAGTCTGAAAAGTATTTTTTGCTGTTGTCTTGTTAGATGTGTTGGTTAGACGGTTAGAAAAATCAGGGATTATTATCTTGTAGCAGATTCCACATCCAATTTTAATGCAGAGTGTACTAAAATCTTTAGGTCCTTTCTGGTGTAGTTGTTTCGAATGCAATAAGCTTGGGCGAAGTTGATCCAAGATTCGTCAGAATATTACTTCTACTACCGTACGTTACGTGTATCCTACCATTTGGAAGCATGCGTGATCATTTCCATTCCCATATCAAACGTAGATTATCGGTCGATTTCAATTCTATGTTATCTCTCTAAAGTCTTCGAGAAAATTCTGCATAAACTAATATCAGAATATATACACCGAGAGTGCTTGTTGTCGGAAAGACATGCAGGCTTCCGACCTGATTATAGTTGCATCACTGCACTGGTTGAAGTGGTTGAGGCAATTAGAAATGACATTGATGGCCACTAAATCGGCTTTCTTGTTACTTTGGATCACTCCAAAACTTTTAACTCGGTTGATTATCCGAATTAATGTATGAAACTAATGCACTTTTTTTTAATTTTATGACAACAACAAAGAACGTTATTATGTCATAACTAAGCAACAGACAGCAATCTGTATACGCGAGGAATATGGTGTCTAATAGCTTGTTAGTACCTAAGGGAATTTCTCAAGGCTCGATAATTAATAATTAAATGTAACATTTAACGGCATGATTCGCTACGTATATGGTTTGTTTCACGATATATTGAATCTACGTTCTTGATTCTTTATTTGAACTTATTTTCAACATTCGACTAAGAACCAGATGACTAATATGTTTACATAAAGATATTGTAGAACCGCCAAAATATTTGTTTGAGAGACTGAGATTTGCTCAATCTAGAAGGAGAAAGAAGTAAATAACTTTCAGAAGACATAGCCTGATGTCTGAGCAGTTTCATATCGCCCACATTCAAATGCAAATTCGCCCATGAACAATCCGTTGAGAAACAGAGGCAAACTTCTCACATATCAAGGAATTCCTCTTTTTACAGCCGAGTCCGAACCGCGTTCCGCAGTGCGAAACCCTTTTGTCAAAGTACTTCACAAATGTCAGCAATATTTACATTCGGAATAATCTCCCATACGATATTCAATGCATCAACAATGGCTTACGCAATTTTGTCGTAGTAAACTAATATACTTTTTCCTTAAATTTTTCTACAAAAATCTTAAAATTTATATTCTCTTACGTGATTTTTGCGGGTTGTTAGGGCCAATATGTTTCAAAATGCAAATAAAACAAGTTTATTTCATCCTTTTCTGGACGTTTCGTCTACTTTTTTCCTACTTTTTCAAGAGTTTATTTATGGAAACCTATTAACAAGAGACGCATTTTAAATATTTTGTTCTGTTTTGTTACTTTTATGGTTTTTACTTACATATGTTTACATTTGCATTATTCTCTTAATTTGTTAAAACCTGGACGTCACGACACATTTATAATAAACTAGCTGACCCGGGACCGCTCCGCTGCGCCTTCTTTTCCAAGTTTCCTTGGAATATTTATTTTCGGCAATTAAAGATCTTAAATGAAATACCATGCAAACTTGACTAACAGTTTAACAATATAAGTGCCTTTATCTGAATCTGAATTTAAGTTTGGATGTAATATGTACTCCATTCTTAAAATACTTCATTTCAGCCAGATATTCTCATGATGTCTGATTTAGTGGTGTTTTCGGGGGAGAGGTGGTCCCCCAGATCCCCGAAGAATGTCAGCATCGTGCTCTTCTTTCAAATACCATTTATTTAAATACCATATTGGCATTGGCTTAAGAGGTGTTTACAGGATGAGGCGTCCCCCAAACACATGGCCCCAAAATAGATTATCAAATTCGTTTACTAATCTCAAATACTTTTCATTTGAGCCACATATTGGCATGGTCGAACAATTTTTTTCCCTTTGGGGGTGTTTTGGGAAAGGGGTGATGCCCTAAATACATGGTCCTACATTTGGATATCAAATTCGTATTCTACTCCTAAATACCTTTATTTGAGCCCCATATTGCAATGGTCACTAAAAAATTGTTGCTTTACCCCCTAATTCCTTTTATTTAAACTCGACATTGACATGGTCGGTAAATATGTTCTATTTAGGGGTGTTTTAGGGATTGGGGTGCTCCCCCAAATTCTAAGCCCTGAAAATATATCAGCAACGTGCTCTATTCTCAGATATCTATATATCATTTAATTTATGGCCCTAAAAATATTTAGTTCCACTCTCTTTAAGACCCAAATTGTCTTGGTGAGCAAATATGTCCCATTTGGGGGTTGTTATGGTGGTGGGACGTCCGCTAGACAGTTGGCCCCTAATGTTAATATCAGATACGTGGTCTACTCCCATTTTTCCATAGTCAGCAAACATGACCGGCTTGGGGGGAGTTTTGTGGGATGGGCGACCATTCAGTGAGTTGGCCTTGAAAATATATATCGGATTCGCGTTCTGCGCAAACATTGGGTCCCAAATTTGGATATCAGATTCGTATTCTACATTAAAATACCTTTTATTTAAGCCCCATATTCCCATGGTCAGTAAATAAGTCCAGTTTGGGGGTTGTTTTCGGAAAGGGGTGGACCCTCAGAAACAAGGTGCCACATTTGGATATCAGATTCGTATTCTACTCGCAAATATCTTTCATTTGAGTCCGATATTGTCATGGTCGGCAAATAAGTCCGATTTAGGGGTGTGGCGGCTGGAAATAATTTACTTTGAAATTTAAAATGTTTTTAATTATTTTAACAACTTAGCTTTGATTTTATTTGTTTTTCATTTTTTACTTTGATTTTGTAATTTTCATTCTTTTTAACAAGTCAGCCTTGATTTTGTCACTTTTCTTATTTTGAACAAGGTAGCCTTGAAATTTCTTGTTCTGGATGACAAACGAAAATTTGTAAATATGTCGAGTTGGAAATTGTCTTTCAAACAATAAAAACCTTATCAGCGGTATACGTTTTCTTATCCTAAATACTTTTCACTTGAGTCCCATATTGTCGCGATTGGTCTAAATATATGTTTGGTAGGGTTTAGGGTGGGGCAGCCCCCTAGGTACCCCTTCCGAAATTTGGATACCAAATTTTTATTTTTAGGGTACTATATGAGAGCACAAAAAATTTCGCTTAAATCGCACCACCCATCTCCGAGATCTGACGTTTCTGAAAATTAGGGTAAGGGGGAGGATTCAGATATCAAAAAATTTAGTACCCTATTTTCACCACGGGGTCATTTTGTACCATCTGTGAAAATTTCAAGAAAATCGGTTCTGAGTCTATAAGGAACACACAAACATACAAACAAACAAACAATCCTACAAACAAACACAAATCGATTTTTATATAAAGGGTGATTTTTTTGAGGTTAGGATTTTCATGCATTAGTATTTGACAGATCACGTGGGATTTCAGACATGGTGTCAAAGAGAAAGATGCTCAGTATGCTTTGACATTTCATCATGAATAGACTTACTAACGAGCAACGCTTGCAAATCATTGAATTTTATTACCAAAATCAGTGTTCGGTTCGAAATGTATTCATTCACCGTAACGTTGCGTTCAACAGCATCTTTGAAAAAATACGGTCCAATGATTCCACCAGCGTACAAACCACACCAAACAGTGCATTTTTCGGGATGCATGGGCAGTTCTTGAACGGCTTCTGGTTGCTCTTCACTCCAAATGGGGCAATTTTGCTTATTTACGTAGCCATTCAACCAGAAATGAGCCTCATCGCTGAACAAAATTTGTCGATAAAAAAGCGGATTTTCTGCCAACTTTTCTAGGGCCCATTCACTGAAAATGATTTGCAAGCGTTGCTCGTTAGTAAGTCTATTCATGATGAAATGTCAAAGCATACTGAGCATCTTTCTCTTTGACACCATGTCTTTCTCTTTGACAGATCACGTGGGATATCTGTCAAATACTAATGCATGAAAATCCTAACCTCAAAAAAATCACCCTTTATATAATAAAAAAATAAATAAAATGTGAAATATTGCAGCGAAAAATTTAAAACTAATATCACAGATCTATGTTTACACTCTAAACAATTGCAGCGGAATACTGTAGTTTTGTATTATCTTTGTCCTCTTTCGTGTTCATCGACTTCTCTATCCTCTGTTGTATACGTACATAAACTTTCAGAGTATACCTCCTATTTTCATTCCTCTCTCTATCAAGAATTTTGACAGCTTTTAGGTCAATGTTGTGTCCCGTCTCTTTAATGTATTGTGATAAAGCTGTGCTTTCTCTGCCTTTCTTGATGTCGGCTTTGTATTCTGCCATTCGTATTTTCAGTTTTCGTCGAGTGGTGCCCACATAACACATATTGCATTGTTCCCTTCTTTGCCATTGCACGTCAATTCGTAAACTAAATTGTCTAGTTGGAGTTTGTCTGCTTTGGTAGTTGTTGTTGTGAACAGCTTTTGTGGTGTGTGGTTTGATTTGTATGCGATTGTTGTTTTTTTCATTTTCTCTGTTTGGGAACAGATGCCCAAGCATTGTTCTCTGTTAATTTGGGAATATATGGTACACTGTGAAAATAAGTATTTTCCGATGATTTTTCATATTTGTATTGTTTGGGGTGAATAACATTCTGAATTAGTCTTTATAAGTGAAGGTGGAAAATTGTTTTATTTTAATATGGTTTCTATTTTTGCTATATTGCGTGTAATATATTGCTCGTCACTAAGGTCTATAACTTTCTTGATAAAGTTAGTTGCTATATTTGTCTTCATCCTTTTAAGTTGTGTTGAGTTGTAGTTCATCATTCGTCCAGATGCCGTTGCCTTCGTGTACCAGTCTGTAACTATTTTGTTCTCCTGTCTTATAATCTTCATATCCAAGAATGGTATTTCGCCATCTATTGTACTTCTCTTTCCAATGTAAATTGAATTTTCGTGTGATATGTTTTAAGTAGCCTTAGTATTTCCTGCTCGTCTTGTTTTTTGATTATTCCCAAGAGGTCGTCCACGTATTTCGTTAAAAACTTGATTTCTATATTTCGGCTTCTTAGTTCCCCCAATACTTCGTCCAAAAGTGTGTCGAACGCAATGTTAGCTATAGTCGGTGAGAGGGGGTTGCCCATTGGCATACCATATGTTTGATGGTAAATCTTCTCCTCGTATTTAAAATAGTTGTTTTTATGAGACAGAATTGAACGATTTTTAAGAACATCTGTTTCGTCATCTTAGTGTGTTCCTTGAGATGATCCCACTTACTCATGATGTTTTTTGTAGCCAAATGTGTTGGTAATTTGTAAATAATGATACCACGTCAAATGATACAAGTATTGGATTGTCCAAAAAGTAATTGCGGATTTTTAAAAAGAAAGTAAATGCATTTTTAATAAAACTTAGAATGAACTTTAATCAAATACACTTTTTTTCTAAAGCAAGCTAAAAGTAACAGCTGATAACTGACAGAAGAAAGAATGCAATTACAGAGTCACAAGCTGTGAAAAAATTTGTCAACGCCGACTATATGAAAAATCCGCAATTACTTTTTGGGCAACCCAATATATCGCCATTTTTTAATATCACGTCCCTTATTCTTTCTTTTACCTCAATCGAATTTCTGACGTTGTATAATGAAGATGCTAGTGTTTTTAATATATTTCCGATGAATTTCGAAAAATTGTAGCACGGCACTTTCATTGAAGAAGAAATAGGTGTAAGAGGTACTTTGTTCTTATGTTTTTTCGGCAAACCGTAAAGTTGTGGAGCCAAGGGTGAATTGCAAACTAAGTTCGATCTTTCCCATTTTGTGACGTTATTATTTTTATACAGTTCTTGTACGATGTTATTGTTCGTCCTTTATAATTTTATTGTAGGATCCTCCCTTACAGTCTTGTAGGTGTTCATGTCCTCTAACAGTTTTTCCATGTTGTTGTTGTAATCTTCATTGTACAATACCACTGTTTTATTACCTTTATCGGCCGTCGTTATCCGGATAATATCCTTGTGCTTTTTGATAAATTTTCTGGTATCTTCGTAAATTCCAAGTATGAACTTTTCTTTTTCTCTGCTTCTTGAATTATTTTTGAAGTCCGAAATTCTACAATATTTGCCCATTTTGCCGTAGTTATGTCCTTCTCGGTGTCCTCTTTTATCGTTTGTATCCATTGTTCAATATCTGCAACCAGTGGAACTGGGGCGAAATTGTTTTTGCAAACAGGGAGTGCGAATTTGTTTCCCAATTATAGGATTCATTTGTTGTATATATAAAATTCTATATTTGTGTAGTTTATAAACCAGTCCTCGTTAAGTTTAAACCCGAATTTCAAAAACTTTTCTGCTTTCAGTTTCTCGATTTTGCAATTGTGTGTCTGTCCTACCTTAGATTTGATATTGCTATATCTAGTCCATTGCTCTTGTGTAAATTTGCTCTCAGTGTATTTTTGATTTCTCCCTCAATGTTGCCAATCTCTTTTTTATACCCTCCACCATAAGATGGAGGGTATACTAATTTCGTCATTCTGATTGTAACTATTCGAAATATTCGTCTGAGACCCCATAAAGTATATACATATATTCTTGATCGTCGTGAAATTTTATGTCGATCTAGCCATGTCCGTCCGTCCGTCTGTCTGTCGAAAGCACGCTAACTTCCGAAAGAGTAAAGCTAGCCGCTTGAAATTTTGCACAAATACTTCTCATTAGTGTAGGTCGGTTGGTATTGTAAATGGGCCATATCGGTCCATGTTTTGATATAGCTGCCATATAAACCGATCTTGGGTCTTGACTTCTTGAGCCTCTAGAGTGCGCAATTCTTATCCGATTGGACTGAAATTTTGCACGACGTGTTTTGTTATGATATCCAACAACTTGGCTAAGTATGGTTCAAATCGGTCCATAACCTGATATAGCTGTCATATACACCGATCTTGGGTCTTGATTTCTTGAGCCTCTAGAGCGGGAATTCTTATCCAATTTGAATGAATTTTGGCACGTAGTATTTTGTTATGATATCCAACAACTTTGCCAAATATGGTTCAAATCGGTTCATAACCTGATATAGCTGCCATATAAACCGATCTGGGATCTTGACTTCTTGAGCCTCTAGAGGTCGCAATTATTATCCGATTTGCCAGAAATTTTGTACGACGGATTCTCTCATGACCATTAAGAATTGCGCACGCTAGAGGCTCAAGAAGTCAAAACCCCAGATCGGTGTATATGGCAGCTATATCAGGTTATGAACCGATTTAAACCATACTTGGCACAGTTGTTGGATATCATAACAAAACACGTCGTGCAAAATTTCATTCCAATCGGATAAGAATTGCGCACTCTAGAGGCTCAAGAAGTCAAGACCCAAGATCGGTTTATATGGCAGCTATATCAAAACATGGACCGATATGGCCCATTTACAATACCAACCGACCTACACTAATAAGAAGTATTTGTGCAAAATTTCAAGCGGCTAGCTTTACTCTTTCGGAAGTTAGCTTGCTTTCAACAGACAGACGGACAGACGGACGGACATGGCTAGATCGACTTAAAATTTCACGACGATCAAGAATATATATACTTTATGGGGTCTCAGACGAATATTTCGAGTAGTTACAATCAGAATGACGAAATTAGTACACCCCCAATCTTATGGTGGAGGGTATAAAAAGGATATAAGAAAAGATTTGCTCTGCTATTAGAGCGATATCAAGATATGGTCCGGTTTGGACCACAATTAAATTATATGTTGGAGACCTGTGTAAAATGTCAGCCAATTCGAATAAGAATTGCGCCCTTTGGGGGCTCAAGAAGTAAAATAGACAGATCGATTTATATGGGAGCTGTATCGGGCTATATACCGATTCAGACCATAATAAACACGTATGTTGATAGTCATGAGAGAATCCGTCGTACAAAATTTCTGGCAAATCGGATAAGAATTCCGCCCTCTAGAGGCTCAAGAAATCAAGACCCAAGATCGGTTTATATGACAGCTATAATAGATTATGGACCGATTTAAACCATACTCAGCACAGTTGTTGGATATCGTAATAAACCACGTCGTGCAAAATTTCATTCCAATCGGATAAGAATTGCACACTCTAGAGGCTCAAGAAGTCAAGACCCAAGATCGGTTTATATGGCAGCTATATCAGGTTATGAACCGATTTGAACCATACTTGGCACAGTTGTTGGATATCATAACAAAACACGTAGTGCCAAAATTCATTCCTATCCGATAAGAATTGCGCACTCTAGAGGCTCAAGAAGTCAAGACCCAAGATCGGTTTATATGACAGCTATATCAAAACATGGACCGATATGGCCCATTTACAATACCAACCGACCTACACTAATAAGAAGTATTTGTGCAAAATTTCAAGCGGCTAGCTTTACTCCTTCGGAAGTTAGCGTGCTTTCGACAGACAGACGGACGGACGGACGGACATGGCTAGATCGACATAAAATGTCACGACGATCAAGAATATATATACTTTATGGGGTCTCAGACGAATATTTCGAGTAGTTACAAACAGAATGACGAAATTAGTATACCCCCCATCTTATGGTGGAGGGTATAAAAAAACAAGTAAAAGCGTGCTAAGTTCGGCCGGGCCGAATCTTATATACCCTCCACCATAGATCTCATTTGTCGAGTTCTTTTCCCGGCGTCTCTTCTTAGGCAAAAAAGGATATAAGAAAAGATTTGCTCTGCTATTAAAACGATATCAATATATGGTCCGGTTCGGACCACAATTAAATTATATATTGGAGACCTGTGTAAAATTTCAGCCAATTCATATAAGAATTGCGCCCATTGGGGCTCACGAAGTAAAATAGAGAGAACGATTTATATATGGGATCTGTATCGGGCTATAGACCGATTCAGACCATAACAAACACGTTTGTTGATGGTCATGAAAGGATCCATCGTACAAAATTTCAGGCATATCGGATAATAATTGCGACCTCTAGGGGTCAAGAAGTCAAGATCCCAGATCGGTTTATATGGCAGATATATCAGGTTATGGACCGATTTAAACCTTATTTGACATAGTTGTTGAAAGTAAAAATAAAATACGTCATGCAAAATTTCAGCCGAATCGGATAGAAATTGCGCCCTCTAGAAGCTCAAGAAGTCAAATCCCCAGATCTGTTTATATGACAGCTATATCAGGTTATGGACCGATTTATACCATACTTGGCACAGTTGTTGGATATCATAACGAAATACTTCGTGCAAAAATTCATTCAAATCGGATAAGAATTGTGCCCTCTAGAGGCTCAAGAAGTCAAGACCCAAGATCGGTTTATATGGCAGCTATATCAGGTTATGGACCGATTTCAACCATACTTGGCACAGTTGTTGGATATCATAGCAAAACACGTCGTGCAAAATTTCATTCCAATCGGATAAGAATTGCGCCCTCTAGAGGGTCAAGAAGTCAAGACCCAAGATCGGTTTATATGGCAGCTATATCAGGTTATGGACCGATTTGAACCATACTTGGCACTGTTGTTGGATATAGTAACAGAACACGTCGTGCAAAATTTCATTTCAATCGGATAAGAATTGCGCACTCTAGAGGTTCAAGAAGTCAATACCCAAGATCGGTTTATATAACAGCTATATCAGGTTATGGACCGATTTGAACCATACTTGGCACAGTTGTTGGATATCATAACAAAACACGTCGTGCAAAATTTCATTCTGATCGGATAAGAATTGCGCACGATAGAGGCTCAAGAAGTCAAGACCCAAGATCGGTTTATATGGCAGCTATATCAGGTTATGGACCGATTTAAACTATACTTGGCGCAGTTGTTGGATATCATAGCAAAACATGTCATGCAAAATTTCATCCCAATCGGATAAGAATTGCGCACGATAGAGGCTCAAGAAGTCAAGACCCAAGATCGGTTTATATGGCAGCTATATCAAAACATGGACCCATATGGCCCATTTACAATACCAACCGACCTACACTAATAAGAAGTATTTGTGTAAAATTTCAAGCGGCTAGCTTTACTCCTTCGGAAGTTAGCGTGCTTTCGACAGACAGACGGACGGACGGACGGACAGACGGACAGACGGACGGACATGGCTAGATCGACATAAAATTTCACGACGATCAAGAATATATATACTTTATGGGGTCTCAGACGAATATTTCGAGTAGTTACAAACAGAATGACGAAATTAGTATACCCCCCATCTTATGGTGGAGGGTATAATAAATAAAATGTTAAATATATATAAAAATATTAAAATTTATAAATCTACACTCTTATTATAAGATCCTTATCTTGTTGTGTGGCCATAAATAAATCAATAAATAAACTTCCATTGTATCCTGGCAAGCTTTCAGAGTATATACGAGTCCTTGGCACGCTGATAATATGTAGGAGCTTAATGGGGAGCCATGTAGTCCGTCTCCTTCTGAAGCCGTATATTCTATCAGATCCTGGCGAATTAAACGGTTGGTAGATCCCCAATCTTACTTCTACCTTAGTACCCGTAATCATGAGCACCACATTGTCGCTTAATTCCAGTTGGTCCATCATCATTAGGGAAATTTTGAATTGGGCATGTATTGCCATGAGAGAAAGTATACCTTTGTTCTTTAATAAGATGTATGGGGAAAAACCTAAACGTAATAAATGTAGGTAACGCAGAGCAGCCGACGTTACATGCCGTTTATCGCGAAACACGTCGCCTTATGCATAATTTACAATGAATATTTCAATTTGGCGACTCACTTGCCAAGTGGGAAGGCAATATAAACATTAGATTTAAAATCTAATCAACTACAATTATGTGTTATGTGTTTTACATAATCCTCCATGGTAACACTTACATTGTCAATTTCGATCTGGTCAACAAACCTTCAAGCAAACTAAGCAGTTTGTATCAAAAAAAGCCAAATCCAAACATCTTAATTTAAATGTATTATAATGAAATTTGGCTAAATTCAAATTATGGAAGCAAATTAAGTGTCATAAGTTGGAATGCAGAATAACATAAGAAGCTTTTTTTTTTATCTATATCATACATACAGTAGTTTCCTTAGCCGTTGCCATACTTTTTATACCCTCCACCATAAGATGGGGGGTATACTAATTTCGTCATTCTACTTCGTCATTAACTACTCGAAATATTCCTCTGCGACCCCATAAAGTATATATATTCTTGATCGTCGCGACATTTTATGTCGATCTAGCCATGTCCGTCCGTCCGTCTGTCTGTCGAAAGCACGCTAACTTCCGAAGGAGTAAAGCTAGCAGCTTGAAATTTTGCACAAATACTTCTTATTAGTGTAGGTCGGTTGGTATTGTAAATGGGCTATATCGGTCCATGTTTTGATATAGCTGCCATATAAACCGATCTTGGGTCTTGATTTCTTGAGCCTCTAGAGTGCGCAATTCTTATCCGATTGGAATGAAATTTTGCACGACGTGTTTTGTTATGATATTCAACAACTTTGCCAAGTATTGTTCAAATCGGTCTATAACCTGATATAGCTGCCATATAAACCGATCTTCGGTCTTGACTTCTTGAGCCTCTAGAGTGCGCAATTCTTATCCGATTGGAATGAAATTTTGCACGACGTGTTTTGTTATGATATTCAACAACTGTGCCAAGTATGGTTCAAATCGGTCTATAACCTGATATAGCTGCCATATAAACCGATCTTGGGTCTTGACTTCTTGAGCCTCTAGAGTGCGCAATTCTTATCCGATTGGAATGAAATTTTGCACGACGTGTTTTGTTATGATATCCAACAACTGTGCCAAGTATGGTTCAAATCGGTCCATAACCTGATATAGCTGCCATATCAACCGCTCTTGGGTCTTGACTTCTTGAGCCTCTAGAGTGCGCAATTCTTATCCGATTGGAATGAAATTTTGCACGACGTGTTTTGTTATTATATACAATAAATATGACAAGTATGGTTCAAATCGGACCATAACCTGATATAGCTGCCATATAAACCGATCTTGGGTCTTGATTTCTTGAGCCTCTAGAGTGCGCAATTCTTATCCGATTGAAATGAAATTTTGCACGATGTGTTTTGTTATGATATCCAACAACTGTGGCAAGTATGGCTCCAATCGGTCCATAACCTGATATAGCTGACATATAAACCGATCTGGGATCTTGACTTCTTGAGCCTCTAGAGGTCACAATTATTATCCGATTTACCTGAAATTATGTACTACGGATCCTCTCATAACCATAAACATACGTGTTTATTATGATCTGAATCGGTATATAGCCCGATACAGCACCCGTATAAATCGATCTCTCTGTTTTACTTCTTGAGCCCCCAAAGGGCGCAATTCTTATTCGAATTGGCTGACATTTTACACAGGTCTGCAACATGTAATAATATAATAATAGCAGAGTAAATCTTTTCTTCTATCCTTTTTTGCCTAAGAAGAGATGCCGGGAGAAGAACTCGGCAAATGCGATCCATGGTGGAGGGTATGTAAGATTCGGCCCGGCCGAACTTAGCACGCTTTTACTTGTTACTTTTCTTCCCTATCAAATGGATTTATACTGATTTATATTTTGAAACTTATACACTTTTGAATTTCACCTGCTGCTAACCATTTCAATACCGCCAAAATCTACAATAATTTATTCATTTTTTATGAGCTCAAATCAAACATCTATGTGTTTGCTGAAAAAATAGCATTAAGTGTCATAATGATTCACATGAAATTGAAAGTGATTTCGTGAATTGCTTATTGCTGGTTTTTGTGAACTAATCTATAAATATTAGAGATTTCTTCAAACTTTCTTTAGTATTGAATACAGTTTTGGCACAAAATGAAACTTACGCTTTGTGGATTAGGTATTGATAAAAAGTTTCTTTTTATTATTTTTTATATTGTAAATTAACTTTTGGTATAATATTTTAAAGTGTCAATGAGTAAAGTAATAGCCGATTTGAGGATTATGGAAAGTACCGTGTTGTTATACAATTCATTTATTATCCAATTGGTGATACATAATGAAGTGGGTTTTATCAGCAAACAAATCAAAATAAACATAAATTCAAGGAAATTGTATTGTACACAGTGTACTATATTGTATGGTGCGTGTGTGTGTGCAAGTGTTGTGTATGTTTCTTTATTATAAAGTGTTTAAAGGTTCCTATATACAGGGTTTCTATATACATACGTGCAAAGATAATTAATTTGATTGCAATGAATTCCTCAAATCTGAAGTGATTTCTCGCCAAACAATTTTATTAATTAAGATTGGATAACTAGTGGAACAACAATGAAACGTATTCCTTGATAATAGCTTAAGCCAAGTGAAGGCAATGCGGCTACAATCCCCTTGGTAACGTTGCGCATCGAAGTCGCGTATAAGAAGAGAGGATTTATGGTTCCTATTCTAAGTTGTTTATATCCAGGAATTCTTGGTCTACGAACCATGCCTCAACTCGTCCTGGATCCTGGATGAAAACAAATTTCAACCTTCGGATTTTTAACAACTGTTGCATTAAAGGTAACGCATTCATTCATTCACCAATCATTCTCAAATACACAATGGCTCTGTGGTGAAAGCAGTGACACCACTCTTCCTTAGGGCCCTGGATATTCAATTACATACAATATGTAAAGATAGTGTATATCAATTGCGCCTTTTAGATGCCTGATGTCTTTAGTGAAAATGGGCCCTATCTTTCAGTGATATTTTAGTTACATGTGATTGTCAACGGGTGTCTATGGTCAAGATAGTCCCAACTTGTTTTTGCGATTTTAAAAAATTGTATATTTAACCCTTTGAGGTCGAATGAGACATAAATGTTCCATTTTGTATTTTTGCTCTAGAATCCACATTTATTAATAGATTTTTGAAAATTTGCATTTATTCAATAGAGAACCAATGGGGTATAAAAATTCGGTCACAAACATTCAATATAATTTTCCAGTTTGGTGTTGATAAGATGCCAAACACGAAAATTTTGCATTATTTTTTTCATTGATTAGAAAAATTTTTTCCTATTTCGAAGACTTGACAGACTAGGGAGCTACATTTTTAGTACTATTGGTGTCAATGCCTCCTTTAGCAGTAACTTTTTACATAAATCGGTTTGGTGATATACATCTTTCTTTACACTTCCTAGACTGATGGGACATATATGTATGTCCAAAAACACAAACAACCGCAATTAATAGATAAAGCAATAAAATAACTAAATTAGAGCGTCTAAGTTTTAAACGAGGTGCAGTTTCCGTTTGGAATAGTTTTAATTTCAGTAGCTATCACAATTGTAAAGGGTTACGAATGCTTAGATGCCACCTTACTTTATTTATGTATAAGTAGCCGAACCGGGCCCGCTCCGCGGCGCCTTCTTTAAATCTCTAATATCTTTTTTAGGTGGGGAAACTTCGCCTTGAATGCGGATATCGAATTCGAGGCATTGTAGCCTATGACGCTGAACGCTTTCGAATCCTGGCGATTCGATGTTGGCCTCTTAATGTTGGCGATATTTGCGAGGTACAATGCCATGCATGGTCATTTAAAAATTTTTCCCCAAAGAGGTGTCGCACTGCGGAACGCTGTTCGGACTCAGCTTTAAAAAAGGGTCTCTTATCATTGAGTTTAAACTTGAATCGGAATTTCACACTCGTAATCTACTCCCTAATATCTTTTATTTGAGTCCAATAAAGCCATGATCGGCTAATATGCCCATTTGGGGGTATTTGTGGGTGGACATAATATATTATTTGGACATAATATATTTTTTATCTACTGCCTAATACTTTTCATTTGAGTCCCATATTGACATGAACTTCAAATATATCTGTTTAGAGAAGTTTTGGGTATTTGGACCCAAATTTTAGTACCATATTCGTTTTCTGGTCTCCAATACCTTTCATTTGATACCCTTATTGTGCCCATCGGGCCACTTTCGGATATGGGTGGCATTTTGGGGTAAGTGGGAGGGTCCGCTTCTACCCGATATCTAAAAATTATATAGCGTATGTTTCCTTCCAGACAAACGTACACAATCTATGGGAATTTTAAGAAAATCGGTTCAACCAAGCATAATATAGTGATAATGGGTCTACTGGCATTTTTGAGGGGTGGCGTGACCCCCTATACTTCGATCTGATTTTGTATGCCAGATTCGAAATCTACTCCCGAATACTTTTCATTTCAGCCCCATATTGATATGAACGTCCAATATATCTATTTGGGCGAGTTTTTGAGTTGGGGTTTTAATTTTAATACCATATTCGTATTCTGCTCTCCAATACCTTTCATTTGATACCTATACTGTCCCGATCAGTCCACTTTTGATTTTGGGTTGTGTGTTTGGCATTTTTTCCGATACCGAAAAATTATATAGCCTATGTTTCCTTCCAGACCAACCTATACAACGCGAACTTTTCGAGAAAATTGGTTCTACCGTTTTTCAGTCTATACGGAACAAACAAACCGAGTCCCATATATTAGTGATTGGCTAATGTGTCCATTTTGAGGTTTTTGTGGGTGTGGGTGACCCCCTATACTTCGACATGAATATGTATGCCTGATTCGATATCTATTCCCGCATACTTTTCATTTGATACCCATACATTCCTCTCGATTTTTTTGATTTTTTGATTTTGGGTGGTGTTTTTGAGGTTACGGTGGAGGGTGCGCCCCTAAAGCCTATTTTACCTTCTGACCATATTTGTAATCTACTCCTGAATTCCTTTGATTTGAGTCCCATATTGTCATGATCGTCAAATAAAACTGTTTTAAGGGGTTTTAGGGCTGAGGCAGCCCCCCAGGTACTTGGACCCAACTTTTATTATGAAATTCGTACTCTACTCTTGAATACCTTTGATTTGAATCCCATATTGTCCCGATCGGTCCACTTTTATTTTTGGGTAGTACTTTTAGGGTAAGGGGGAGGGTCCGCCCCTCTCTTATAGCTTATATAGCTTATGTTTCCTTCCTTCTGTGAAAATTTCAAGGATATCGGTTCAGCCGTTTTTGAGTCTATACGGAACAAACAAACACACCGACAAACAAACATACAAACAAACAGACACATATTGAATTTTTTATATAAGATAGCATGGAACTGTTGAAAAATGTGGCGCGAAATAGTTCTAGCCCAATAACTGTCGTGCCAGTCCCCATTTTCAATATTTTTGACTTGCCAAGGCCAGTTTTAAGGCTGAAAATCTTTTTTATATTCACCGCCATATAATGGGGAGAAATTTTAACTCGTCTCGCCTCAAAAAACCGACTTCCGACCCTATTTGATATATATTCTTGATTGTTTTCACATTCCTAGTCGATCCATGCGTCGCCCGTCTGTTCAAGTCGTAAGCGTACGAGCGAAAAAACCTTTCATCCTTAAATTTTGGACAGATACTTTTTTTATTCATGTCATTGGTGATTGCAAATGGGAATATATCTCAAAATCCCCAGATTTCGCTTTTTAAGCCCCGATGATTCTTAAGATTTATCCAATTTGGCTTGGCAGTTACCGACCCAGATGGTTCTATAAATAGATACATCCACGAATTTACTTTTTGAGCCCCCAGATAACTTTTTTTTATCGGATTTGACTGATTTTTGTTATGTAAGTAAGGTAACAGTGAGCGCCAACATAAAATGTAAAGTGCAAAGGCCATACTTCTAGAGCCGTTTTTTGCCAAGTACCTCAAATTGACTTTCACTACTAACTAAAGCGTTGTTGCATTTCGTATAGTTATATCTCGTATAACTAGTAAACTTAAAGATGAAACAAGTAAAAAGGCGTTAAGTTCGGCCGGGCCGAACTTTGGATACCCACCACCTCGGGTATATATGTAAATCACCTTTCATCAAAACCCGGTGAAAATTGCATACCTTATGTCCCATAGCAGTTATAATGAAATATGTTCCGATTTGGATCAAATACTAATAAGTAAAAGTCATTGTTCAACTGTGTATAACAAAATATTGGTCATTCTAGTAGCTATATATAAAACTAAACCGATCTGAGCCATATACAACATAGATGTCGAAAAGCCTAACATAAGTCACTGTTTCAATTTTCGGTTTAATCGGATTATAAATGCGCTTTTTATGGGGCCAAGACTTTAAATCGAGATATCGGTCTATATGGCAGCTATATGCAAATCTTGATCGATCTAGACCAAATTGCAGAAATATGTGGAGGGGCTTAACTTAACTCTCTGTCCCAAATTTCGCCAACATCGGACAATAAATGCGCCTTTTATGGGCCCAAAACCTTAAATCTAGAGATCGGTCTATATAGCAGCTATATTCAAATCTGGACCGATCTGAGCCAAGTTTAATAAGGAAGTCGAAGGGCCTAACATAACTCACTGTCCCAAATTTCGGCGACATCAAACAATACATGCGCCTTTTATGGCCTAAAAATCTTAATTCCAGGGATCGGTCTATATGGCAGCTATATCCAAATCTAATCTGATTAAGGCCAAATTGAAGAAAGATGTTGGAGGGCCGAAGACAACTCACTGTCCCAAATGTTAGCAAAATCGGATAATAAATGTGGCTTTTATGGGCCTGAGACCCTAATCGGAGGACCGGTTTATGTGGAAGCTATAACCAAATCTGGACCGATCCGGGCTAAACTAACGAAGGATGTTGAAGGGACTAGCACAACTCACCGGCCGAAATTTCAGCAAAATCGGATAATAAATGTGGCTTTTATGGGCCTAAGACCCTAAATCGGAGGACCGGTCTGTATGGCAGCTATAACCAAATCTGAACCGATCTTGGCCAAATTGACGAAGGATGTCGAAGGGCCTAACACAACCTACTGTCTTAAATTTCAACAAAATCGGATAATAAATGTGGCTTTTATTGGCCTAAGACCCTAAATCGGCGGATCGGTCTATATGGGGGCTATATCAGGATATAGTCCGATATAACCCATCTTCGAACTTAACCTGCCAACGAATTAACCTATCCTACAAAAAAAGAATCTGTGGAAAGTTTAGGCTCAACTTCACCATTTTTAAGGACTGTAGCGTGATTTCAACAGACAGACGGACAGACGGACGGACATGTCTAGATCGTCTTAGATTTTTATGCTGGTCAAGAATATAAATACTTTATAGGTTCGGAAATGGATATTTCGATGTGTTGCAAACGGAATGACAAAATGAATATACCCTCATCCTTCGGTGGTGGGTATAACAAGTAAAAGCGTGCTAAGTTCGGCCGGGCCGAATCTTATATACCCTCCACCATAGATCGCATCTGTCGAGTTCTTTGCGCAGTATCCCGTTTTAGGCAAACAAAGAATAATGAATAAGGACGGAGGAGAAGGAGCTATATCAAGTTATAGCCCGACTCGGGGCTCAAGAAGCAAAATCGGCAGATCGATTTATATGGGAGCTGTATCAAGCTATAGATCGATTCAGACCATATTGCACACGAATGTTGAAGGTCATGGGAGAAGCCGTTGTACAAAATTTGTGCCAAATCAGATGAGAATTGCACTCTCTAGAGGCTCAAGAAGTCAAGATCCCAAATCGGTTTATATGGCAGCTATATCAGGTTATATACCGCTTTGCGCCATACTAAGCACAGTTATTGGAAGTCATAACAAAACACCTCATGCAAAGTTTCAGCCAAATTGGATGAGAATTGCGCGTTCTATTGGCTCAAGAGGTCTAGATCCAAGATCGGTTTATATGACAGCTTTACCAGACAATGAACCGATTTGAATCATACTTCGCACAAAATGTCAGTCAAATCGGACGAGAATTGCGCCCTCTAGAGGCTCAAGAAGTCAAGACCCAAGATCGGTTTATATGGCAGCTATATCAAAACATGAACCGATAACAACCATACTTAGCGCAGTTGTTGGAAATGATACCAAAACACCACGTTTAAAATTTCAGTGAAATCGGAGGGGAATTGCATCCTCTAGAGGCTTAAGAGGTCTAGATCCAAGATCGGTTTATATCACATCTTTACCAGATTATGAACCGATTAGAATCATACTTCGCACAGATCTTGGATGTGGTACCAAAACACTACGTGCAAATTTTCAACCAAATCGGATAGGAATTAAGCCCTCAAGAGGCTTAAGAAATCAAGACCTCAGATCGGTTGATATGGCAGCTATATCAAAACATGGATCAATATGGCCCATTTATAATCCCAGCCGACCTACACTAATAAGAAGTATTTGTGCAAAATTTGAAGTGGATAGCTTTACTCCTTCAAAAGTTAACGTGCTTTCAACAGACAGACGGACGGACGGACGGGCATGACTAGATCGGCTTAAACTGTCATGACGATCAGGAATATATGTACTGTATGGGGTCTTAGACGAATATTTCTAGGAGTTACAAACAGAATGGCGAAATTAGTATGCCACCATCCTATGGTGGAGGGTATAAAAACAAAAACCCGACACCTTAATAAATATTGGGTTGCCCAAAAAGTAATTGCCGATTTTTTAAAAGAAAGTAAATGCATTTTTTAATAAAACTTAGAATGAACTTCAATGAAATATACTTTTTTTACACTTTTTTCTAAAGCAAGCTAAAAGTAACAGCTGATAACTGACAGAAGAAAGAATGCAATTACAGAGTCACAAGCTGTGAAAAAATTTGTCAACGCCGACTATATGAAAAATCCGCAATTACTTCTTGGGCAACCCAATAGTTCTATTTTATTAAGTTAACCGATATTCAAAACATTAATTTTGGCACCGAAATATTAAAACAATGGTTACGGTGACTATGTGACTAAGCGGCAAGAGTTTTAAAATATGTTAGGTCTGCCAGGTCAGATATTAATTTGATTTTATTTAAAATGCACTAAAACTTCTCTCCAAAGAGGTGTCGCCCTGCGGCACACCATTCGGACTCGGCTATAAAAAGGAGGCCCCTTGTCATTGAAACTTAAACTTGGATCGGACTGCACTCATTAATATGTGAGAAGTTTGCTCCTGTTCGTGGAATGTTCATGGGCAAAATTTGCATTTGTATATCAAAGAATGGTTATGTGTTAAGAGGTATTTGCAGTGATTTCCAAACTACAATTACTTGATAACAGATTGCTTGATAACAGCTGCGTTAACATAGTCTTGAGCACTTGGAAATTCATTGACATAATATATCAGTAGCTGCGCTCTAAATCAATAATCATTTACGTTTATTTAGATGATATTAAAAGGACCTTTTTGAATAAAAATTAATAGTTATATATTCAGGCCACCATAGCGCAGAGGTTAGCATGTCCGCCTATGACGCTGGATCCTGGCGAGACCATCAGAAAAAATTTTCACCCATCCTAAAGCTGGCAACATTTGTGAGGTACTTTGCCATGAAAAACTTCTATCCAAAGAGGTGTCGCATGGTGGTACGCCGTTCGGTCTCGGCTATAAAAAGGAGGCCCCTTATCATTGAGCTTAAAACTTGAATCGGACTGCATTCACAGATATGTACGAAGTTTGTCCCTGTTCCGTTGTGCAATGTTCATGGGCAAAATTTGCATTTGCAGTCATAAATTCCTTTGTTTTTTAATAACAATTAAGGGCGGAATTTGTTAATTTTGCTTTCGAAAATTATAAATTAGCACACAAAAAAATATATATTCAAAGAGTTTTTCTCACATAACGGAACAAAATATCGTCCACTGTACTAAAATTGTTGGCCTCTTATGAAATAAGAGCGCACTTACTTGGTTTAAAGGGGTTCCCACATCAAAAGGCCTTTCGGGGGGGTAAGATGAGGGGTAATGACGTTAACGTTGATTCAATGATCTGTAGCCAATTCCGATAACTGATTGTAGCAATTAAAGTTGCAACAATTTTAACACACCGTCGCAGCTCTATTTGTATATTCACAAAAGCAAATTACACAGTATTTTTTTATACCCTCCACCATAGGATGGGAGTATACTAATTTCGACATTCTGTTTGTAGCACCTCGAAATATGCGTCTGAGACCCCATGAAGTATATATATTCTTGATCGTCATTTTAAGTCGATCTGGCCATGTCCGTCCGTCTGTCTGTCGAAAGCACGCTCACTTTCGAAGAAGTAAAGGTGTCCGCTTGAAATTTTGTACAAATACTTCTTTTTAGTGTAGGTCGGTTGGGATTGTAATTGGTTTGTTCAGTTCATGTTTTGATATAGCTGCCACATAAACCGATCTGGAATCTTGACTTCTTGAGCCTCAAGAAGGCCTAATTATTATCCGATTTGGCTGAAATTTTGTACAACGGCTTCTTCCATGACCTCCAACATATGCGTCAAATATGGTCTGAATCGGTCCTTAACTTTGAACCTCTAAAAGGCCCAATTCTTATTCGATTTGGCTGAAATTTTACACATATACTTCTACTGTGGTCCACAACATTCAATTCAATTAGCAAAGCAATGCTTTTCTTTTATCCTTTGTTTATCTAAAAAGAGATACCGGGGAAGAACTCGACAAATGCGATCCATGGTGGAGGGTATATAAGATTCGGCCCGGCCGAACTTAACACGCTTTTACTTGTTTTTCTTAAACCAAAACTTCTTTCGCTTTATATTCGCCTGTTTCACTTCCGAATGTTCACTTATTGTTAAAGTCTGGAGTCTTTTTTTTTTACAATGCTCTACATCAGATAATAAGGCGGCAGAAAATAATAGAGCTTCATGTCAATGATTTAGTATAATTTCTTTTTTTTCCCCCTCTTTTTATCCGAAACTTAGGAAATGTAATAAATCATAATAAATGGAGCACTCCTGAACAGAAAAAAATAGTATAAAGGTTTCGCGACAGAATCTAGATCACGGCTTGAAACAAATTAGGAAAATTTCGACCATCGAGTTGAGAAACAAAACGCCTTGAGGTTGAGTGAGAAAAGTAAATTTCTGGACAACAGGGGGGTTTCGATGTGCGGTATATGTTCCTTGTGCCAAAACTGAATATCTAAAAAACAAGTTAAAAGGCGTTAAGTTCGGCCGGGCCGAACTTTGAATACCCACCACCTCGGGTATTTTTGTAAACCACCTTCCATCAAAATCCGGTGAAAATTGCATACCTTATGTCCCATAGCAGTTATATCGAAATATGTTCCGATTTGGACCAAATACTAATAAGTACAAGTCATTGTTCAATTGTGTATAAAATAATGTTGGTCTTTTTAGTAGCTGTATCTAAAAATAAACCGATCTGAACCATATACGACACAGATGTCGAAAAGCCTTGCATAAGTCACTGTGTAAATTTCAGTGAAATAGGATTATAAATGCGCCTTTTATGGGGCCAAGACTTTAAATCGAGAGATCGGTCTACATGGCAGCTATATCCAAGTCTCCACCGATCTGCACCATATTGCAGAAGGATGTCGAAAGGCCTAACATAACTCACTGTCCCAAATTTCGGCAAAATCGGACAATAAATGCGCTTTTCATAGGCCCAAAACCTTAAATCGGAGGATTGGTATATATGGCAGCTATATCCAAATCTGGACCGATCTGGACCAAATTAACGAAGGATGTCGAAGGGCCTAACACAACTCGCTGTCCCAAATTTCAGCAAAATCGGATAATAAACGTGGTGCAAGTACGCATTGTACGCTCCCAATATAATTTTTTTGGGACACAATTCTAAAGGTAACCAGACTGTGCACGAGAACTTCTTTTTTATACCCACCACCGAAGGATGGGGGTATATTCATTTTGTCATTCCGTTTGCAACACATCGAAATATCCATTTCCGACCGTATAAAGTATTTATTGGGTTGCCCAAAAAGTAATTGTAGGTAATATAGTAGTAATATAGTCGGCGTTGACAAATTTTTTCAACGGCTTGTGACTCTGTAATTGCATTCTTTCTTCTGTCAGTTATCAGCGGTTACTTTGAGCTTGCTTTAGAAAAAAAGTGCGCCAAATTTTGTTTACATTTGTTTGTTTGGCGTCAATTTTAATATGGGTACCACATGTATTGAAAGAAATTCATTTAACAAACCGAATCCACGCTTGTGATATGCACCTTAAACGCAATGAATTCGATCCGTTTTTAAAACGAATCATAACTGGAGATGAAAAATGGATTGTTTACAACAACGTTAGTCGAAAACGATCATGGTCCAAGCATGGTGAACCAGCTCAAACCACTTCAAAGGCTGATATCCACCAAAAGAAGGTTATGCTGTCTGTTTGGTGGGATTGGAAGGGTGTGGTATATTTTGAGCTGCTTCCAAGGAACCAAACGATTAATTCGGATGTTTACTGTCAACAATTGGACAAATTGAATACAGCCATCAAGTAGAAGCGACTAGAATTGGTCAATCGTAAAGGTGTCATATTCCACCAGGACAACGCTAGACCGCATACATCTTTGGTCACTCGCCAAAAACTGAGTGAGCTTGGCTGGGAACTTTTGATGCATCCACCATATAGCCCTGACCTTGCACCATGAGACTACCATTTTTTTCGATCTTTGCAGAACTCCTTAAATGGTAAAACTTTCGGCAATGATGAGGCTATAAAATCGCACTTGGTTTAGTTTTTTGCAGATAAAGGCCAGAAGTTCTACGAGCGTGGAATACTAAATTTGCAAGGAAGATGGCAAAAGGTTATCGAACAAAATGGCAATTATATATTTGATTAAAGTTCATTCTAAGTTTTATTAAAAATGCATTTACTTTCTTTTAAAAAATCCGCAATTACTTTTTAGACAACCCAATATATTCTTGATCAGCGTAAAAATCTAAGACGATCTAAACATGTCCGTCCGTCTGTCTGTTGAAATCACGTTACAGTCTTCAAAAATAGAGATATTGAGCTAAAATTTTGCACAAAGTATTTTTTTGTCCATAAGCAGGTTAAGTTAGAAGATGAGCTATATCGGACTATATCTTGATATAGCCCCCATGTAGACCGACCCGCCGATTAAGGGTCTTTGGCCCATAAAAGCCACATTAATTATCCGATTTTGCTGAAATTTGGGACAGTGAGTTGTGTTAAGCCCTTCGACATCCTCCGTCAATTTCGCCTAGATCGGTCCAGATTTGGATATAGCTGCCATATAGACCGATCCTCCGATTTAGGGTCTTAGGCCCATAAAAGCCACATTTATCATCCGATGTTGCTGAAATTTGGGACAGTGAGTTATGTTAGACTCCTCGACATCTTTCGCCAATTTGGCCCAGATCGGTCCAGATTTGGTTATAGCTGCCATATAGACCGATCTCTCGGTTTAAGGGTTTTTAAGGGCGCATTTATTATCCGATGTCGCTGAAATTTGGGACAGTGAGTTATATTTGGCCCTTCGACATTCTGCGTCAATTTGGCTAAGATCGGTCCAGATTTGGATATAGCTGTCATATAGACCGATCCTTCGATTGAGGGTCTTAGGCCCATACCAGGCGCATTTATTGTCCGATGTCGCCGAAATTTGGGACATTGAGTTAGGTTAAATCCCTTGACATAGTTCTACATTATGGCACAGATCGGTCAAAATTTGGATATAGCTGCCATATTGACCGATCTCTCGGTTTTAGGGACAGAAAAAGCGCATTTATTGTCCGATGACGCTCCAATTTGGGACAGTGAGTTGTGTTGGGCCCTTCGACATCCTTTTTATACCCTCCACCATAAGATGGGGGGTATACTAATTTCGTCATTTTGATTGTAACTACTCGAAATATTCGTCTGAGACCCCATAAAGTATATATATTCTTGTTCGTCGTGAAATTTTATGTCGATCTAGCCATGTCCGTCCGTCCGTCTGTCCGTCCATCCGTCCGTCCGTCTGTCTGTCGAAAGCACGCTAACTTCCGAAAGAGTAAAGCTAGCCGCTTGAAATTTTGCACAAATACTTCTTATTAGTGTAGGTCGGTTGGTATTGTAAATGGGCCATATCTGTGCATGTTTTGATATAGCTGCCATATAAACCGATCTTGGACTGAAATTTTTCACGACGTGTTTTGTTATAATATCCAACAATTGTGCCAAGTATGGTTCAAATCGGTTTATAACCTGATATAGCTGCCATATAAACCGATCTTGGGTCTTGACTTCTTGAGCCTCTAGAGTGCGCAATTCTTATCCGATTGGACTGAAATTTTGCACGACGTGTTTTGTTATGATATCCAACAACTGTGCCAAGTATGGTTCAAATCGGTTCATAACCTGATATAGCTGCCATATAAACCGATCTGGGGTTTTGACTTCTTGAGCCTCTACAGTGCGCAATTCTTATCCGATTGGAATGAAATTTTGCACGACGTGGTTTATTACGATATCCAACAACTGTGCTAAGTATGGTTCAAATCGGTCCGTAACCTGATATAGCTGTCATATAAACCGATCTTGGGTCTTGATTTCTTGAGCCTCTAGAGCGCGCAATTCTTATCCAATTTGAATGAATTTTGGCACGTAGTATTTTGTTATGATATCCAACAACTTTGCCAAATATGGTTCAAATCGGTTCATAACCTGATATAGCTGCCATATAAACCGATCTGGGATCTTGACATCTTGAGCCTCTAGAGGTCGCAATTATTATCCGATTTGCCAGAAATTTTGTACGACGGATTCTCTCATGACCATCAACATACGTGTTTATTATGGTCTGAATCGGTTCATAGCCCGATGCAGCTCCCATATAAATCGATCTCTCAATTTTACTTTTTGAGCTCACAAAGAGCGCAATTCTTATTCGAATTGGCTGACATTTTACACAGGTCTCCAACATATAATTTAATTGTGGTCCAAACCGGACCATATCTTGATATCGCTCTAATAGCAGAGCAAATCTTTTCTTATATCCTTTTTTTTGCCTAAGAAGAGATGTCGGGAAAAGAACTCGACAAATGCGATCCATGGTGGAGGGTATATAAGATTCGGCCCGGCCGAACTTAGCACGCTTTTACTTGTTCAATTTCACTCAGATCGATCAAGATTTGGAAATAGTTCCCATATAGACCGATATCTCGATTTAAAGTCTTGGTCCCAAAAAAGACCATTTATAATCCGATTAATCTGAAATTTGAGACATTGACTTATGTTAGGCTTTTCGACATCCATGTTGTATATGGTTCAGATCGGTTTATTTTTAGGTATAGCTACTTAAAAGACCAATATTTTGTTATACATAATTGAACATTGACTTGTACTTATTAGTATTTGGTCCAAATCTGATCGTATTTCGATATAACTGCTATGGGACAAAAGGTATGCAAATTTCACTGGAATTTGATGAAAAGTGCTTTACATATATACCCGAGGTGGTGGGTATCCAAAGTTCGGCCTGGACGAACTTAACGCCTTTTTACTTGTTGTTTTTGAAATTTTGCATGTAAGCTGGTTGACAAACTGCTATAAACATGTAAAAAAATCATGAAGATATCTCTCTCCGTTGCAAAATGGCAGACTTATTTCCCACTGTGAGTCGCTTCATTGAACAGAATCATATCAATCACAAGAAATTGCGCCACCCTTAAGTGTAACCCTGGTGTCCTTGACCAATACTAGGCATAATCCTCTATGCCAAAGCGCACTTATTATTTTAACTATCTAGCTATTAGCCACACCTGTATCCCATAACGTCCGCTATATGGCCTTTAATATTCGAAAATGCCGATAAGGTTCCTTATAATCCAGTGTCCTCTCCAGGTGATGCTACACACTGTGTAGAACAGTCCACCGATTTGGCCTTAATATACGCGTGCTGACATCTAAAGAGGTGGGATTCCCCAAGTGATCGGTCTAGAAAGTTATTGGAAGTCGTAACAAAACACTACATGCATAATTTCAGCCATAACAAAAATTCCGGCTTGTAAGGGCTCAAGAAATCCAATCGGGAGATCGGTTTATAAGTGGCTACAACAGGTTAGTGATCGATTTGGACCGTACTTAACACAGTTTCTGGAAGTCATAACAGAACACTACGTGCAAAATTTCAGCCAAATTGGACAAAAATTGGGGCTTCAGAAATGGGGCTAAAGAAATCAAATCGAGAAATCGGTTTATATGGGAACTATATCAGGTTATAGACCGATCAAGAATACATGGTATATCATAAATATATCTAGATCAAGAATATATATTCTTTATGGGGTCTTAGACGAATATTTCGAGGTGTTACTAATGGAATGACTAGATTAGTATACCTAATTTTTCGGTGGGGGTATAAAAAAAAATAATATAAATTTTTTTTCAGTAGATTTTAGTACTTTAAACAGCAGATTTTGTTGGCTTATTTGGCTGACCGAAATGTTTGCTAATACAGCAGACCTATGTTTTCTGAAACAGCAGAAATGTCTGCTTTCCCATTTTAAGTAGACGAAAACTGCTGTTTTAGCAAACGTTTTTGCTGTTTTGAATGAAAAATTTGGTGGAGTGTAAGTTTATTCTTGTAAGCTTCCCATAAGTCTCCGTCACCACTACCATTTGCCACATTAAATGGCTTCTCGCACCCTTTCTGAGTTCCATTTGGTCTCTGTTCCACCAACCCCTTATCTTTTTTTCTCTTCGGCCTTCTCACTGAAAAAGCCCTGGAGATCTATATCCTCCAACCTGGAGGTCTATATCCTCCACGCCTCGAATGCCATTCGGAATATCTTGGACCTTTTTAACGCATGACTACCCGAATTTCCCTATGGAGTCTTCCGGGAGTTTCTGCCGATCATCTTCACCAATCACGAACAGTATGTACTTATGGTCGCAGACTTCTTCAATACGGTCCAATCATTGATTTTATAATGCTGAAGGTTACCCAATGTAAGATCAAGTACTTTCTATCTAGTAGATTTCTCAAATGTGGCGTCCGTTCCCGTATTATAGAGGCTTAAACCATTATCCAACATAAATTTGAGAACGCTTTCTCCTCTAATATTGGTGTCGGAACTATCCCATAGAACGTGGTGAGCGTTAGCGTCACAATCCAATTCATATTCCTCTTTCTATGAGGTCTCTCTAATAATGGATAGGAATTGCTATGCTATTGGAGTTATAGCCAGTTATGAACCCATTGGGGCCATACTGGGTTTGGCTGAACTAACAAACCAAGTGGAAGTGGTTGTTAGAAATTTCCGCCAAATCGGATAATAATTGCGCCCTCTAGAGTCTCAAGAAGTATAATCGGGAGATCGGTTTATATGGGAGCTATATCAGATTATGAGCCGATTTATACCATACTCGGCACAATTGTTAGAAGTCATAACAAAACACCTCATGCTAAATTTCCGCCAAACCGGGTAATATTTGCGCCCTCTGGCATCAAGATCCGCTATCGGACTTAGAATGTCAAGACGATCCAGAATATATACACTTTGTTGGGTCTCATATCAATATCGCGATGTGTTACAAACGGAATGACGAAATTAATAGTATAGCCCCCATCCTTTGGTGGAGGGCATAAAAATATAGTTATTCCATTATAGCATATATATAGAAAAAAATAGTGACCAAACTAAAGAAGCGCAAAGAAATGAATAGAAGCACGATCAGCACGTTGAGAAATATGTGGTTAATATGCACATATTGAAAAGTTATTCTTTGCAAGCGAAGTTTGTCTGGATAACAAATTTTAACATTTGTGTGTGTTGTTAATGTTCGATGTCTTTTTGAAGAGATGTTAGCTGTTAGAATTTAACTTTCTCTTACTGCGCTATAAGATAAGGTTGAATAACAAGACCCAACATTTCATTCAGAGGGCATGCTTCTACCATTGCACTGCTCACTAATTAGTGAGTGAGTGGAAGCATGTAATCTTTTGGTGGCATAGCAGTCTGACGAGGGCCCTGGCAAAGGCCGAAATCGCAATCACTGCAGCCCGCCCCTTGACACATTTAACACACCACAAATGTTGAGACTCTTTAAAGTGTTTTTGTTGTTTTGTTTTGAAATAGAAACAAGAAATAATAACACATTGGTCTAAGCTGGTTAAACCAACAACAAAATGAAATTTTGTGACCCAACTAAAGAAGCGCAAAGAAATGAATATATAGAAATAGTTATTTTCGATACAATATTGTATTAGAATGTCAAGACCTTCAGATCGTTGAGATATATAAGCATCACCAATACCATATATAAATGGTTTACAAAGTAACACTTTTTATACCCTCCACCATAAGATGGGGGGTATACTAATTTCGTCATTCTGATTGTAACTACTCGAAATATTCGTCTGAGACCCCATAAAGTATATATATTCTTGTTCGTCGTGAAATTTTATGTCGATCTAGCCATGTCCGTCCGTCTGTCTGTCGAAAGCACGCTAACTTCCGAAAGAGTAAAGCTAGCCGCTTGAAATTTTGCACAAATACTTCTTATTAGTGTAGGTCGGTTGGTATTGTAAATGGGCCATATCGGTCCATGTTTTGATATAGCTGCCATATAAACCGATCTTGGGTCTTGACTTCTTGAGCCTCTAGAGTGCGCAATTCTTATCCGATTGGACTGAAATTTTGCACGACGTGTTTTGTTATGATATCCAACAACTGTGCCAAGTATGGTTCAAATCGGTTTATAACCTGATATAGCTGCCATATAAACCGATCTTGGGTTTTGACTTCTTGAGCCTCTAGAGTGCGCAATTCTTATCCGATTCGAATGAAATTTTGCACGACGTGGTTTATTACGATATCCAACAACTGTACCAAGTATGGTTTAAATCGGTTCATAACCTGATATAGCTGCCATATACACCGATCTGGGGTTTTGACTTCTTGAGCCTCTACAGTGCGCAATTCTTATCCGATTGGAATGAAATTTTGCACGACGTGGTTTATTACGATATCCAACAACTGTGCTAAGTATGGTTCAAATCGGTCCATGTTTTGATATAGCTGCCACATAAACCGATCTTGGGTCTTGACTTCTTTAGCCTCTAGAGCGCGCAATTCTTATTCAATTTGAATGAATTTTGGCACGTAGTATTTTGTTATGATATCCAACAACTTTGCCAAATATGGTTCAAATCGGTTCATAACCTGATATAGCTGCCATATAAACCGATCTGGGATCTTGACATCTTGAGCCTCTAGAGGTCGCAATTATTATCCGATTTGCCAGAAATTTTGTACGACAGATTCTCTCATGACCATTAACATATGTGTTTATTATGGTCTGAATCGGTATATAGCCCGATACAGCTCCCATATAAATTGATCTCTCTATTTTACTTCTTGAGCCCACAAAGGGCGCAATTCTTATTCGAATTGGCTGACATTTTACACAGGTCTCCAACATATAATTTAATTGTGGTCCAAACCGGACCATATCTTGATATCGCTCTAATAGCAGAGCAAATCTTTTCTTATATCCTTTTTTTTTGCCTAAGAAGAGATGTCGGGAAAAGAACTCGACAAATGCGATCCATGGTGAAGGGTATATAAGATTCGGCCTGGCCGAACTTAGCACGCTTTTACTTGTTTATAATATGCTTGTTACTTAGTTTATTTTAGCTATAGCATTCTTGATACTTGCAACTATTGAAATTTGATTCTTTTTTATTGTAGTTTTTGTTCTATTCTCCAAAGGGGCTTTAGCTATGCCCACAAGTATGGAAGCCAAAATGGAGGTTAAACCCATGGTTAATATGGAAGACAAATCTTCAACAAAACAAGAAAATGGAAACAAGGAAGTAGAAGTTAGGAAACCAGCAATGGCTATGGCCATGAATTTAGCAGTGAAGAAACCAGAAATGGCTATGATCAAGGAAGATGAAGTGAAGAAACCCGAAATGACAATAACAATCGGTACTGAAAATGTTCCTATTGCCAAAAGTAAAACTGCAGAAATTCCGAAAACTTATGACGAAAAGATCGCCGAAGAAATCGTCAAAGAGAATACTTCTACAGAAGCTACTATCTTAGCTGGAACATTTATGCTTCCTGTAATTGCTCCTCTGGAACCAACACCCATGGATAAGGAAATAAAACAGGATAATGATGGGAAACCCCATGATCCTTGGCATGATTTTGATGACAAATTTCTATTGTTCGAACATCGTTATCCAGAATTGACAAAAGAAGATTTCCAAGAGATCAATAGGGAGGATGCCATGCCATTGAACTTTTTAAAAGGATTTACTATGGCCAATGAAAAGGTAAGAGTAACTTCAGTAACTCTTAACAAGTTTCAAAGTCTGTATTATTTCTTTACTATGCCCAGGAATTCGAACTCTTCCCCTTGTTGAAACAGTCAAGCTCTCAGCACATAGCCATAACTCCTGATACTATACCAGAAACCCCAATTTATATTACCATACCCATTGTCATCAATTCTCATTCCAATTTGCCCATTTCATTGTCCATAGGAGGCACCGAAGTTCCTTTGAGTTTGAGTCCCAAGGAAAAGGATTCAGTAGCAAGCATTGACAAAATGGACAAGCCTTTGGCCTATATTTCACCTCCACAGCGACCAACCAATCGTCATCGTAACAACTTCAAAGCCAGAATATATGCCCGCAGTAGACCCCTAGCAGATTTGCACTTAAGTTAGTAAATTATTAAAAAAAAATTATTTATTATTAAAAAAACAAAATAAATTATTTAATGCTTACAAAATAAAATAAATTATTATACTTAGCTAAGACTAGAGAATTGCATAAACTGCCCTTAAATAACGTTTATCTTCCATAAAACGCCGTTCATCCTCTTCGTCACCCTCCTCATCCTCATTATCGCCTTCGTCTTCTTCCTCTAAACCAGCTTCATCGGCTGAACCCCCAGCGCCATTATCAGCATTCAGCGCTTCTTGCAGCTCGTCCTCCTCCTCTTCTTCTTCTTCTTCCTCATAATAATCATCATCGGGAAAAGCTTGGCGGCCTTCCTTGGCTATTTGGGAAGGACGACCAATTTCCGAACGGTCTATGCGATCCACCACTCTGGACGCAGTGAAATCACAGTTTAAACATAAAATAACTGGAAAAAATCAAATTATGTTTTTAATTGAAATTTTTATACAAATTTCCTTTTTTCTTACTAAGCCCTGCCACTACTACAACTTGCAACTTCATATTCAAACTCTTAACTGTTGTGATATTTTCAAAATTTCGGTTAATTTATAGCAACTTTCAAGATATGAATCTGCTAGTTAACTTCTCTCCCCAATAATTAGGGAGTTTTATGTTTTATGTTATTGCTTCCTAAAAGCTTTAACTTATTAATGGCATCTCTGCAATCTTGTTTTGTTTTATAAAAAGTGAAATTTTTATTTTAGTTTTATTGCAAATTAAAGAAGACAAACTTTTATGGCCATTTTGTAACCATCGAAAATAATTTTCATTCATTGAATCTTCAAATGTGTTAAATACTTCCAATTCTGAGGTAGCTCTATCAAGCCATAAAACCAACAGTGTTAACCCATAATCTATTGTTGTGCTTCTTATTGATAGGCCACTATTCATACTCGCTTATTACGCAATATATGCCTGAACAAAACCTTCATATAATACTTCGATTTTCAAATTTCTTTTTGTGTTTTACAATAACTCCAAATTGGCTTCCAAGTTCCGATTTCTGTTCCAGATTTTTAAATGTGAACGTAAGGAAAATGTATGGGAGAAGAGAACTAATAATTTTAGCTCCATGTCTTAACACGTTGTTGAATACACCATAGGATGGGGGTATACTAATTTCGTCATTCTGTTTGTAACACCTCGAAATATGCGTCTGAGTATAACATGATCGTCATGTCATTTTAAGTCGATCTAGCCATGTCCGTTCGCCTGTCCGTCCGTCTCTCTGTCTGTCGAAAGCACGCTAACTTTCGAAGGAGTAAAGCTAGCTGCTTGAAATTTTGCACAAACACTTTTTATTAGTGTAGGTCGGTTGGAGTTGTAAATGGGCCAATGTTTTGATATAGCTGCCATATAAACCGATCGTGGCCCTTGACTTCTTGAGCCTCTAGAGGGCGCAATTCTCATTCGATTTGACCGCAATTTTGCACGTGGTGTTTTGGTATCACAACAACAACCAACAACTGTGCTAAGTATGATTCAAAACGGTTCATAATCTTGTATAGCTGTCATATAAACCGATCTTGGATCTTGACTTCTTGAGCCAATAGAGCGCGCGATTCTCATCCGATTTGGTTGAAATTTTGCATGAGTTGTTTTGTTAATGTTACTTCCAATAACTGTGCTAAGTATGGCGCAAATCGGTACATTACCTGATATAGCTGGCATATAAACCGATCTGGGATCTTGACTTCTTGAGCCTCTAGAGAGCGCAATTGTCATCCGATTTGGCAGAAATTTTGTACAACGGTTTCTCTCATGACCCTCAACATACGTGTCTAGTATGGTCTGAATCGATCAATAGCTTGATACAGCTCTTATATAAACCTACCTCCCGATTTTGCTTCTTGAGCCCCAACAAGCGTAATTCTTATCCGAATGAACTGCAATATTACACATTGAATTCTACAATGTTCAGCATTCATTTAGGGTCCGCATGGGATTATAACTTGATATAGCGCCAATGGCATAACAGTTCTTATTCAATATTCTTTGTTTGCCTAAAAAGAGATACCGCGCTAGAACTCAACAAATGCGATCCATGGTGGAGGGTATATAAGATTCGGCCCGGCCGAACTTAGCACGCTCTTACTGGTTTCTTTCTTAAAAACGCTATTTGCTTACAAATAACTTACTGAAAATTCTCATTCTGACCTAAAATGCTATGTTTCCTCTGGTCTACAATCTTCCAGAGGCTCAAACGTTAGGTTAACTTTAAGTGGCAATCAGCACTCGTCTATTGTAATACCACAATCAGCACTCGTCTATAGTGATACCATTTTGTCATTCCGTTTGCAACACATCGAAATAACCATTTCCGACCCTATAAAGTATATTTATTCTTGATCAGCGTAAAAATCTAAGACGATCTACCCATGTCCGTCCATATGTCAGTCTGTCACGCTACAGTCTTCAAAAATAGAGATATTAAGCTGAAATTTTGCACAGAGTTTTTTTTTGTCCATTAGCAGGTTAAATTAGAAGATGGGCTATATCGGACTATATCTTCATATAGCCCCCACATAGACCGATCCAGGCCCATAAAGGCCACATTTATTATCCGATTTTACTGAAATTTGGGACAGTGAGTTTTGTTAGGCCCTTCGATATCCCTACTCAATTTGGCTCAGATCGTTAGGCCACTCGACAACCTTCTTAAATTTGGCCTAGACCCGTCTAGATTTGGATATAGCTGCCATAAAGACAGATATCTCGATTTAAGGTCTTGCGCCCATAAAAGGCGTATTTATTGTCCGATTTTGCCAAAATTTGGGTCAGTGACTTGTGTTAGGCCCCTCAACATCTTTCTTCAATTTGGCCCAGAGCGGTCCAGATTGGGATATAACTGCCATATAGACCGATCTTTCGTTGTAAGGCTTTGGGCTCTTAAAAGGCGCATTTATTTTTCGATTTCGCCGAAATTTGCGACAGTGAGTTGCGTTAGGCTCTTCGACAACTCTCTGCAGATCCGTTCAGATTTGGATATTGCTGCCATATACCGATCTCTCGATTTATGGTTTTGGGCCCACAAAAGGCGCTTTTATTGTCCGATTTCACCGCAATTTGAGACAGTGAGTTGTGTTAGGCACTTCGACATCCATCTTCAATTTGACCCAGATTGGTTCAGATTTCGATTTAGCTGCTATATAGACCGATCTCTCGATTTAATGTCTTGGCCCCATAAAAACCACATTTACAGTCCGATTTCGCTGAAATTCGACACAGTGACTTGTGTTAGGCTTTTCGACATCCGTGTCGTATATGGTTCAGATCGGCCTATATTTGGATATGGCTACCAAAAAGGACAATTTTTTGTTTTCCAAAATGGAACAATGACTTGTAGGTATTAGACCACTCAATATCCGTGTCGAATTTGGTCCAAAACGGCCCATGTTTCGATATAGCTGCTTAGCCATTCCACCACTTCCTTCATTACAAAGATCTCAGCTTGATACACACCACAGTGGTCGGATAATCTTCTTGATATAACCAGTCCTAGTTTTTCAGAGTACACCTCCAAGCTCACCTGGTCGTCTAGCTTGGAACCATCCGTCTTCGTAATCTATTATCGGGATATCGTATATCCAATCAATTCTATCAGGAATAGTGGAACAATACTACTTATCAAAAAACTTGTCAGCCAATGTGAAATACACACTGCCTGGAATATTTGGTATTATATTTAGAAAGGTTAAGTTTACTAAGGATTTAAGATAAGGAATAAAAGGAATAAAATTTTCACAAAATTTCAATTAAGTGGCTCATCTATTGACTATGTCAATTATTCAGTTAATAAGAGAGGGTTCTTACACCTTACGTTGATCACATCAAACTAATTGATCTTCCCTTATGTTAGTTTTTATATCCTACACCACTTGTTATTTCTTAGTGCATTTGTTTGTAACACCCAGAAGGAAGAGAGCTAGACCCATTGATAAGTATACCGATTGACTCAGAAACAATTTCTAATTCAATTTAGCTATGTCCGCCTGTCTGTCCATGTTAATTTGTGTACAAAGTACATATCGAAATTTTTATCCGATCATTTTCAAACTTGGTATAGTCATGTTTTCGGCGTAGAGACGAAACCTATCGAAATTGGAAAAAAACGGTTAAAATTTGCATATAGCTTCTATATATATGCATGTCCGATTTGGATACTAATACTGCAATAACATTTTCATATGTGAGCCGATTCATTCAAAATTTAGCAGAATGAATTTTTTTTTACTTTCGACATTACTGATGAACTTACATATTTATAAAAAAAATAAAAGTTGGCCGATCGCAACAATATGGGACTCAAATAAAAGGTATTGGAGAGAAGAGTACTCACTGATGACCGGACCCTCCCCTTACCCCAAAAGCACTATGCAAAAATAAAAGTGAACCTATCGGGACAATATTGGACTCAAATGAGAGGTATTAGGAAGTAGATTAAGAATATGGTCTGGAAGGAGCAATAGCCTATAAAATTTATTGATATCGTAAGGGGCGGACCCTCCCCATTACCCCAAAAGCACTAGGCAAAAATAAAAGTGGATCGATCGGGACAATATGGGTAGTAGTGTATTAATTTGATAATAAACATTGGGTATTGGTACCTAATGGGCCGCCCGACCTAAAATCCCCTCAATAAGGAAGGTATCAGGGAGTAGATTACGAATATGGTCTGGAAAGAGCAATAGGCTATATAAGTTGTTGGAATCGGAAGGGCGAAATCATGACAATATGAGACTCAGAAACTCCTCCCAAAATGGGAATATTTGCCAATCATAGCTATATGGGGTACAAATAAAGGGTATAGTGTTTGGGAGTAGATAAACAAATTGTTCTGGGCAGATACATATTGTGTATGAAGTTGCAGCGGAGCGGGGCGGGCGGTTTCAGCTAGTTTGTCTATATCGTCCTATTTTCTCTTCAAGAGCAACTGCAAGCTTATTTATTAGCCAATCTTCTGAAATTTTTACATAAAACTCTCCTCTCTTTTTGCCACAATATGTAAAGAGCTTGGTCGAAATCTGTTTAGATTTAGATATAGCTCCGATTTGGAAGCCCATTTAATCACCAATCTTCACAAAATTTTGAGCAACGCTTTTCTCGATGGCTACCACAATACCTAAAGAGTTTGGCCGAAATCGGTTCAGATTTAGATATAGCTCCCATACTCCCATTGAGTAATATTTCAATAATGGGGCCATTTGTCAACCGATTGTCTCGAAAATTGGCGTACGATATATAAATGTCCTATGACAATACACTTTTTTGTTAAATTTTATCAAAATCGGTTCTGATTTCTATTTAACTTCCATATACATATATACAGCCATATTTGCACATTGCATGTTATTATTAAGCTTATTAATGGTGAAATCATTTCGTACTATCAAATTACATAATTTTGTTGTAATGTCCCTACACGTCGCACTAGAAATTATGTAACTTCAAAAATAAATTTTTGTAAACTTAATTATGAACTTTTTAATCCCTTTAACACACTCTGTAGAAATTTTAATTCGGTCTATTCACTTTTTAATTTATCCGATTCCTTGCCTTATTTTAAACGAATTATTCTTAGTTAGAGTATTATATACTATTGAACCTTAGGTTGGCCAACGCGGCTTATCTACTCTGCTGATTATTCCGTTTCCCAGGAATCTGTTACTGCAGATTCGAGTGTGTCGGCTAGACGCATTAGTAGAACAGCCGAACCTGTAACTGCAGGTTCATAGCCATCTCATTCGGCTTCTGTACATGCATTACTCGGTCTAAATGCATTACTGTGGGTTTAGCATGAACTTTGTGGTCTGTCGATAACCGCGGACATTTTGCTTGCCCGAAATCGGATGGATGTGGATGTTGCGTCTGCAACCAATTACACTGGCTGAATACTTGGATGCCATTAATTGGCTACGTCTTTGTACCCACCTACGCGGTCAATCACTTCCGCTTCTTTATTTTCATTATTTTATGTATGTTATGTATTACTAGCTAACCCGGGCCCGCTCCGCTGCGCCTTATTTTACTTTATATGGAACAAAAGTTTCCTTGGAATATTTATTTTCGACAATTAAAGATCTTTTAGTGAAACTCCATGCAAACTTGATTAACAGTTTAACAATATAAGTGCCTTTATATAAATCCCACTTGATCTTTATGGGTCTACGAATTAAGGTTTGGATTTAAGGTGTACTCCATTCTTAAAATACTTCATTTCAGCCCGATATTCTCACGATGTCCACCGTAGCGCAGAGGTTAGCATGTCCGCCTATGACGCTGAACGCCGGGGTTCGAATCCTGGCAAGACCATCCGGAATAAATTTTCAGCGGTGGTTTTCCCCTCCTAATGCTGGCAATATTTGTGAGGTACTATGCCATGTTAAACTTCTCTCCAAAGAGGTGTCGCATTGCGGCACGCTGTTCGGACTCGGCTATAAAAAGGAGGCCCCTTATCATTGAGCTTAAACTTGAATCGGACTGCACTCATTGATATGTGAGAAGTTTGCCCCTGTTCCTTAATGGAATGTTCATGGGCAAAATTTGCAATTTTGCAATTCTCGCGATGTCTGATTTAGTGGTGTTTTCGGGTGAGAAGTGGCCTCCAAGATACTTGGTTCTGAAAAAATATCAGCATCGTGCTCTTAAATACCATTTATTTAAACCCCATATTGCCATTGGCTTTAGAGGAGTTTACAGGATGAGGCGTCCCCCAAACACATGGCCCCAAAATAGGTTACCAAATTCGTTTTCTAATCTCAAAAACCTTTCATTTGAGCCACATATTGCCATTGTCGAAAAATTTTT
This sequence comes from Stomoxys calcitrans, assembly GCF_963082655.1. Taxonomy (NCBI): domain Eukaryota; kingdom Metazoa; phylum Arthropoda; class Insecta; order Diptera; family Muscidae; genus Stomoxys; species Stomoxys calcitrans. Next base: position 78,616,854 of record NC_081552.1, on the reverse strand, counting down.
TCCCTTTGGGGGTTTTTGGGAAAGGGGTGATGCCCTAAACAAATAGTCCTACATTTGGATATCAAACGCGTATTCTTCTCCCAAATCCCTTTATTTGAGCCCCATATTGCGATGGTCACTAAAAAATTGCTGTTTGTGGGGTATTTAGGGAAAGGGGTAGAGCCCCAGAAAATTGGTCACGAAAATGGGTATCAATTCTTGCTTTCCCCCCAAATACCTATTATTTAAGCTCCACATTGACATGGTCGGTAAATATGTCCGATTTAGGGGTGTTTTGGGGATTGGGGTGGTCCCCAAACATTAAGCCCGGAAAATATATCAGCAACGTGCTCTATTTTCATATATCTATATATCATTTATTTTTTATTAGAACCCCATGTTGCCATTGTCCTCAAAATTGGATATCAAATTCCTTTTTATACCCTCCACCATAAGATGGGGGGTATACTAATTTCGTCATTCTGATTGTAATAACTCGAAATATTCGTCTGAGACCCCATAAAGTATATATATTCTTGATCGTCGTGAAATTTTATGTCGATCTAGCCATGTCCGTCCGTCCGTCTGTCTGTCGAAAGCACGCTAACTTCCGAAAGAGTAAAGCTGGCCGCTTGAAATTTTGCACAAATACTTCTTATTAGTGTAGGTCGGTTGGTATTGTAAATGGGCCATATCGGTCCATGTTTTGATATAGCTGCCATATAAACCGATCTTGGGTCTTGACTTCTTGAGCCTCTAGAGTGCGCAATTATTATCCGATTGGAATGAAATTTTGCACGACGTGTTTTGTTATGATATCCAACAACTGTGCCAAGTATGGTTTAAATCGGTTCATAACCTGATATAGCTGCCATATACACCGATCTGGGGTTTTGACTTCTTGAGCCTCTACAGTGCGCAATTCTTATCCGATTGGAATGAAATTTTGCACGACGTGGTTTATTACGATATCCAACAACTGTGCTAAGTATGGTTCAAATCGGTCCGTAACCTGATATAGCTGTCATATAAACCGATCTTGGGTCTTGATTTCTTGAGCCTCTAGAGCGCGCAATTCTTATCCAATTTGAATGAATTTTGGCACGTAGTATTTTGTTATGATATCCAACAACTTTGCCAAATATGGTTCAAATCGGTTCATAACCTGATATAGCTGCCATATAAACCGATCTGGGATCTTGACATCTTGAGCCTCTAGAGGTCGCAATTATTATCCGATTTGCCAGAAATTTTGTACGACGGATTCTCTCATGACCATTAACATGCGTGTTTATTATGGTCTGAATCGGTATATAGTCCGATACAGCTCCCATATAAATCGATCTCTCTATTTTACTTCTTGAGCCCACAAAGGGCGCAATTCTTATTCGAATTGGCTGACATTTTACACAGGTCTCCAACATATAATTTAATTGTGGTCCAAACCGGACCATATCTTGATATCGCTCTAATAGCAGAGCAAATCTTTTCTTATATCCTTTTTTTGCCTAAGAAGAGATGTCGGGAAAAGAACTCGACAAATGCGATCCATGGTGGAGGGTATATAAGATTCGGCCCGGCCGAACTTAGCACGCTTTTACTTGTTTAATCTCATTTGAACTCCTTATTGCAAAAGTCAGCAAATGTGTCCAGTTTGGGGTACTGGTCCTAAAAACTATGAAGATTTAGTTCCACTCTCTTTAAGACCCAAATTGTCATGGTGAGCAAATACATCCTATTTGGGGTGTTTGTTGTTATGGTGGTGGGACGTCCGCTAGTTGGCCCCTAATGTAGATATCAGATACGTTGTCTACTCCCACATACCTTTATTTGAGCCCCATATTTCCATAGTCGGCAAAAATGACCGGCTTGGGGGTGTTTGGAGGATGGACGGCCACTCAGTGAATTGGCCTTGAAAATTTATATCGGATTCGAGTTCCACTTTAAAAACCCTCTTATTTGAGCCTCATATTGCAATAGTCAGAAAATACTAACTATTTGGGTGGTGTTGTGGGGGTGGCGTGGCCCCATAGACACTTTTCCCGAATATTGGTATCAAATTCGTGCTTAACTCCCAAAGACCTTTCATTTGAGCGCCATATTGCTATGGTCGTAAATTTGTGCGGCGGCCCCCAAACACTTGGTCCCATATTTGGATATCAGATTTGCATTCTACACTCAAATACCTTTTATTGAAGCCCCATATTCCCATGGTCAGTTTGTAGGTTTGTGTGTTCCTTATAGACTCAGAAACGGCTGAACCGATTTTCTTGAAATTTTCACAGATGGAGCACAAAGACCCCGTGGTCATACTAAATTTTTTGATATCAGAAGTGGGGACGGACCCTCCCCTTACTCTTATTTTCAGAAACGCCAGATCTCGGAGATGGGTGGTGCGATACTAAAAATAAAAATTTGGTATCCAAATTTCGGATGGGGTACCTAGGGGGGCTGCCCCACCCTAAAACCTACCAAACATATATTTAGACCAATCACAACAATTTGGGACTCAAATGAAAGGTATGTAGGATGAAAAAACGTATCTGATATCCAATTGTCGGACTAAGTTCTAAGGGGACCAACCCAAGCCCCAAAACACCCCCAAATCGGACGTATTTACCAACCATGGCAATATGGGACTCAAATGAAAGGTATTAGGGGGTAGAATACGAATCTGATATCCAAATGTGGGACCACGTTTCTGGGGGTTCACCCCATCCCCAAAACACCCCCCAAACTGGACTTATTTACTGACCATGGGAATATGGGGCTTCAATAAAAGGTATTTGAGGTTAGAATACGAATCTGATATCCAAATATGGGACCAAGTGTTTGGGGGTCGCCTCTCACCAAAAACATCCCCCAAAGGGCACAAATTTACGACCATAGTAATATGGCGCTCAAATGAAAGGTCTTTGGGAGTTAAGCATGAATTTGATATCAATATTCGGGAAAAGTGTCTATGGGGCCCACCACCCACACAACACCAACCAAATAGTAAGTATTTTCTGACTATTGCAATATGAGGCTCAAATAAGAGGGTTTTTAAAGTGGAACTCGAATCCGATATATATTTTCAAGGCCAACTCGCTGAGTGGCCGCCCATCCCACAAAACACCCTCCAAACCGGTCATGTTCGCCGACTATGGAAATATGGGGCTCAAATAAAGGTATGTGGGAGTAGAAAACGTATCTTATATCTACATTAGGGGCCAACTAGCGGACGTCCCACCACCATAACAACAAACACCCCAAATAGGACGTATGTGCTCACCATGACAATTTGGGTCTTAAGAGAGTGGAACTAAATCTTCATAGTTTTTAGGGCCAATACCCCAAACCGGATACATTTGCTGACTTTTGCAATAAGGAGTTTAAATGAGATTAGAAAACTAATATGATATCCTATTTTGAGTGCAATGATATTTTTTCCGGGCTTAGTGTTTACGAGACCACCCCAAAACACCCCTAAATCGGGCATATTTACCGACCATGTCAATGTGGAGCTTAAATGAAAGGTATTGGGGGTACCCCTTTCCCAAAATATTCCCACAAACAGAATTTTTAGCGACCATCGCAATATGGGGCTCAAATAAAGGTATTTGGGAGTAGAAAACGAATTTGATATTCAAATGTAGGACCATGTATTTAGGGCATCACCTCTTTCCCAAAACACCCCCAAAGGAAAAAAAAAATTCGACCATGCCAATATGTGGCTCAAATGAAAGGTATTTGAGATTAGAAAACGAATTTGATAGCCTATTTTGTGGCCATGTGTTTGGGGGACGCCTCATCCTGTAAACTCCTTTTAAGCCAATGATAATATGGGGTTTAAATAAACGGTATTTAAGAGAAGAGCACGATGCTGATATTTTTTCAGGGCCAAATATTGTGACATGCCATCAACTCTACCGTAAGGGGCTGGACATCACTGGTGTAAAATATTTTTATACCCTCCACCATAGGATGGGGGGTATACTAATTTCGTCATTCTGTTTGTAACTCCTCGAAATATTCGTCTGAGACCCCATAAAGTATATATATTCTTGATCGTTGCGACATTTTATGTCGATCTAGCCATGTCCGTCCATCCGTCTGTCTGTCGAAAGCACGCTAACTTACGAAGGAGTAAAGCTAGCCGCTTGAAATTTTACACAAATACTTCTTATTAGTGTAGGTCGGTTGGTATTGTAAATGGGCCATATCGGTCCATGTTTTGATATAGCTGCCATATAAACCGATCTTGGGTTTTGACTTCTTGAGCCTCTAGAGTGCGCAATTCTTATCCGATTGGAATGAAATTTTGCACGACGTGTTTTGTTATGATATCCAATAACTGTGTCAAGTATGGTTTAAATCGCTCCATAATCTGATATAGCAGTCATATAATCCGACCTTGGGTCTTGACTTCTTGAGCCTCTACAGTGCGCAATTCTTATCCGATTGGAATGAAATTTTGTACGTAGTATTTTGTTACAATATACAATAACTGTGCGTAGTATGATTCAAATAGGTTCATAACCTGATATAGCTGTCATATACACCGATCTGGGGCTTTGACTTCTTGAGCTTCTCGAGGGCGCAATTCTTATCCGATTTGGCTGAAATTTTGCAAGACGTATTTTATTCTTACTTTCAACAAGTGTGTCAAATAAGGTTCTAATCGGTTCATAGCCTGATATAGCTGCCATATAAACTGATCTGGGGACTTGATTTCTTGATCCTGTAGAGATCGCAATTATTATCCGATTTGCCTGAAATTTTGTACGACGGATTCTCTCATGACAATCAACATACGTGTTTATTATGGTCTGAATCGGTCTATAGCCCGATACATCTCCCATATAAATCGATCTCTCTATTTTACTTCTTGAGCCCCCAAAGGGTGCAATTCTTATTCGAATTGGCTGTCATTTTACACAGGTCTCCAACATATAATTTAATTGTGGTCCAAACCGGACCATATCTTGATATCGCTCTAATAGCAGAGCAAATCTTTCTTATATCCTTTTTTGCCTAAGAAGAGATGCTGGGAAAAGAACTCGACAAATGCGATCCATGGTGGAGGATATATAAGATTCGACCCTGCCGAACTTAGCACGCTTTTACTTGTTTTATTTTGCTTTTGGGACAAAAGTTGTTGTTTTTCAAAATTATTTTTAACTGCGTAGAACAACTCATTGATATACATTGCCGGAGAATTCTACAACAGACAACGTGGCGCCAGAAGAGGTTGTCACTGGTATTCATTCGTCGAAGGTTATTGTGGAAATTGAGTCGAAAATCCTTTGGGCGATAAAATGTTCCGACTGCTTTAAGTCGCCAGGCTCTGATGATGTATCACCGTTTGAATTACGGGCTGTGTCCGACAGACTGGCTCCTTGATTTACTGAGATTTACTCTGTTTGTATCAGCATGTCGTATATACCTGTTGGTTGGAGGGACATAAAGGTAATTTTCATTCCAAAAGCAGGAAACCTAACCACACAAGGGTGAAAGATTTTGGTCCTATTAGTCTGATCTTCTTTTATGGTGAAGACTCCTGAAATGTTGATAGAAACATATCTTAGGGCAAAAATACCTGGAGATCGCCAGTCTCGGCAACAGCATGCATATAGTAAAGGCAAGTCCTCTAAAACCGCCCTTCACAACCTAGTCACCTACATATAGGGTTCTCTTGCTGTCAAGAAATACACAATGATAGCATTTCATGACATGGAAGGTGCTTTCAATAATGTAAAACCGACGTCAATCATGAAGATGATGGAGTTTCTAGACATCGATGCTACTGTAAGAAAATTTATTATTAACTTACTTTCTAAAAGATGAATTACGGCAGGACTAAGATCTGTAGATCTAACAGAAGGTTAGCAGAGGAACACCTCAAGGAGGTGTACTGTCTAATCTACTTTTGTATGTAGCCATTAACGATATATGTTATTGTATCTGGAAGAAAAAGGCGTATGCTGATGTCGTGGCAATTGCTGTTAGGTGAAAGTTTCCCAGCACTCATAGTCATATTCCTCAGGAAATTCTACGTGCGACAGCGAGGTCGGCTTCCGAAATTGGTCTAGGCGTAAATCCGGGCAAGACAGAAGTAGTTCTTTTCAGCAGGAGATACAAGTTGCCTACAGTGGCACTTGTCTCCTTGGGAGGAGAGAATGTTCCATTTACTGAAAGCGTATAATACCTGGGTGTTTTGCAAGACAGGAAATTGAACTTCAAATCCAACATTTTGGAAAGGGCAAGAAAGGCAACTCTTGCCCTACACACCTGTGCCAGTGCCAACCACGTGTAAGGCACTGGGTTTATACTGCAATTGTCAGACCTATAACGATATATGGGTTGAGGTCTGACGGACGGCGCTTCAAAAGTCCACCTACTGTTCAATACTCAACCGGATCTAAAGGATGGCTTGTTTGTGCATCAATGCCGCACTGATGACGGCACCATTTGATGTACTGAATTTAATGCTACACCCAATGTCTCTGGACATCGTGGCTAAACAAATTGCTGCGACTACTATTGTGAGGCTAAGAGAGATTTTCCTTTGGTCATGCGGCGCCTACGGACACTGTGTTATCCTTGATACAAAATGATGTGGCCTGGTCTAGACTTGATGGGGTCTTCCGCTTTACTACGACTGGGTAGAGCGGACGTCTCAGTCATTGTGTCCGTCATGATAGTTCACTGTCTGATCAGACTGAAGGATGCAATTAACAACTTCTTCTTCAGAAGCTGAGAGGACGTCGAGGAAGAAGAGACTGTGAACATCTGTTGTGTGTGTGTCCCGCACTGGCAGTCAGAAGGAGTTCCACTTTAGTTTCTCATTTCTTTTGGAACTTGTCTAATTTAGCGGATGTGAACATTCGCAAGGTGTTGGGCTTTCTAAAGCGACCTGAATGGTTCAACGGTAGGACCTACAAGGCATCTTCCTTCTCCTGTTCCTGTGGTATCAATGGACGAAAACGAAAACCTAACCTATCCATATTTATCCTTTAGCGGGCAAAGAACATCCATATTCATCCAGGATCTAGTTTTTTATACATAGTGCCGGCTATGATCTTTTCTGGTCAAATCCATTGCTGGATGCTTCAAAATTAAGTCAAAATATTTAAAATTTTGTACAAAACGAAAATTTTATTCTAATTTTTAATAAATAAATAAATTAAAATACTAGCTACTTTTAAACTAAAACAGAAACTCAAACCTGGGCCTTATTGACTTCGTCATGTACTGTAGCTTCTGGTGCTGGAATTTCAGCACCAACAGGTTTGCCTTCCATTGGAGATTTATCCTTGTCTTCGCTAGTGGCTGGCATTTCCTTATCCCCATCGGCAGATGGGTTTTCTTTTTCAGCTTCCACAGTCACTGTTGGAGCTTCTGGAATAATTGCCGCAGCCACAGCATCTACCTCATCGTCATCATCATCATCGCCAATGACTTGTTCAATCGTTTGTTGTAAGAAATGTCCAAAGAGTTGAAAGTATTGTTGGGCACTGGCAGCCACCTGTTCGGAGTTAGGCAATTCGGTGGTAACCTTTTTAATGGCATCACGAATTAAAATTAATACATTTGTGCTAGAGGGGGAAGATGTGCCTGGGGAAGAGGCAGCAGATTCTTCGATACCCTCTATATTTTCTACAATAACTTCTTCTTTATTATCTCCACTTGGGACAACGGCAGGTTTCGAACTCTCCAAAATCTCATTATTGGCTTCAGGTTCTACAGGGGTTGCATCAGTTTCAACAGCGTCTGCTATATCACGTCTTCTGCGACGACCCAAGAATGAAGGTTCATCATCATCATCGTCTTCTTCATCGTCGTCATCCTCCTCTTCGGAGTCTTCTTCGCTGCCCTCTTGCGAGTCATTAACCGCTTGCTCTTGGGCTTGTTGCTGTTGAATTATATTCTTCTGTATCCGCTCGGCATCATCTTCCTCATCATCTTCATCCGAATCTTCCCCTGAGGAGCCATCTTCTTCGTAGGCTTGACGCGAGCCTCTCACATTCTCCTGAACACCTTCGTAATCCAATTTGTGCACCACAGTGGCATCCGAAGAGGCGTGCACTGGTACCCGCAATGAGGCCGCTTCAATGCTGGCCACCAGACACACAATTGCCAAAATGGCCAAGGAGAGCTTACAACTCATTTTCTCGTTTCGGCTTTTTTCTTGGAGTTTTCTCCCACGGATTTAATCAATTAACTGAGTAAAAACATGGCTTTACATTGGCCTTTTATAGGTTTTGTATTTCCCCATTATCATCGACCAACACCAACACCAATGCGATAATGCGTCCATTGCCAACATCTGCGATAGCAAACACAACGAAAAATTATGCACAACAACCAACGGAGGGGCACCCGGCAATGGAGAAGAGCGTTAAAAAAAAATGAAAGTAAAATCAATTCCCCAAAAATTTCATTTGTTTTCGCTTTTACCTCCAGCAAAAACAAAATTATTTTTTTTATTCATATTGATATACAACCCTCTTGTATTTTTTACGATCGTCATCGTTGTAAATTTAAGGCACAGTGGTGCGAGGGCGAATATCATTCTAGAAATGTTTGATCCCATGAGTAATGCGTGTTATGCGATGGTCTAGACTTTTCTAATTGACTATTTTTCTAAAGCGGTGAATGAGCTTCAGGGGCCCAGTTCAACTCATTTTTAACGGCGGTTAAGGCGTTTCTGCTCTTCTCTTTCATCCATCATATTCTTCAATTTTAGGGCTCTACTTGCGTTACCGTCCCGCTTTAAGAGTAAAATTTCTGGCAACGATTGCGGCTTTTAGGGACTCAAGAAGTTAAATCGGGATATCGGTTTATATGTTGGCGTTCGACTGATATCCACAGACGGACGGACATGTCTAGATCGACATCGATGTCAAGATGGTCCAGAATATGTACGCTTTATCGGGTCGAAGATCAATATTTCGAGGTGTTACAAAAATAATGAGTAGATTAGTATGCCCCATCCTATGGGGTATTTTAGGTATTTTATTAACCCGAGATTTTTAAAAGATTTCATGGATTACATTGGATCCATTTCCTGAACTTAAAATGATTATATCTCCATAAATTTTTTCTCCCTCCTCCTTAGAATGCAATATTTTGAATACTTTTTGGTAAAGAATAAGTACTATAGTTGAATAACAGTTGTACCAAACAACCATACAGTTTATGTATCATTACGAGCAATTAGCAGTAAGAGCCGGTACTAAGAAAATCCAATTAAATATTCTATGTAAATATTGGTCGATCAAAAGATCCAAAAAGGAAAGTTAAATTGGGTATTCCCGCCATATAATTTTTATCATAAATATTTAACTGAGAAACCTTCCATAGCTGCTGTTTAAGTTAAGCTAAAGTGCAGTTTACAGGAAACAACATTTTATTATGTGCGACTTTGCCAGTAAACTGAACTTAAGCCAAAATAATCAGATAATTCTGAACTTTTGCAAAACGAAATTTTTTATTCTAGTTTTCAATAAATAATTAACATATTAATTTTAGCTATTTTTAACACTAAAGCAGAGACTCAAACCTAGACCTTGTTGCTTTCGTCCGCTATAGGTGGTGGAATTTCAGCTGCCACTGGTTTGCTTTCCATTGGAGCCTTCTCCTTGTCTGCGCCGAAGGCTGGCCTGTCTTTATCACCATCGGCATATGGGATTTCTTTTTCAGCATCTACAGCAGTTGTAGATGATTCGGAAATAATTGTAGCTGTCTCTTCCTTTTTGTCATCGTCATCATCATCATCTTTAATACTATCTCCAAGGACTTGTTTAATGGTTTGTCGTAAGTAATAGCCAAAGAGTTGGAAATATTCTTGGGGACCCCATGCAGTAACATCTTCTGTGTTGGGCAATTGAGTTGTAACCTTGTTAATGGCATCACTTATTTGAATTAACACACTAGTGCTGGATGGTGGAGATGTGATTTGGGGAGAGGTAGCGGATTCTTCGGTTTCCACAATAACTTTACTTGGGTCAACAGCGGGATTCGTATTATCCAAAATTTCATTATTGACTACAGGTTCTATAGGGGCTGCATCAGCGGCAGAAGTTTCAATAGCGTCAGCTACATCACGTCTTATGCGATGACCCAAAAATGAAGGTTCATCATCTTTGTCATCCTCCTCTTCGGAGTCTTCTTCGCTACCCTCTTGCGAGTCATTTACCGCTTGCAGTTGAGCTTGTTGCTGTTGAATTATATGTTTATGTATTCGTTCGGCATCATCTTCATCTTCTGTATCCGAATCTTCTCCCGAGAAACCATCTTCTTCGTAGGCCTGACGCGAGTCTCCCACATTCTTCTGAACACCTTCATAATCCAAATAGGTGTGCATGGGTACCCGCAATGAGGCGGCTTCATTGGTGGCCACCATGCATATAACGGCCAAAATGGACAAGGAGAGCTTATAACTCATTGTTCCACCTTTATTCCTAGAGTTTTATCTGAGTAACTGAGTAAAACATGACTTCACCTTGGCCTTTTATGGGTTTTGTATTTGCCCATCAACATCGAGCATCACCATCACCAATACCAATGCAATTATGCGTCGATTGCCCAAATTTGCGATGGTAAACAAAACTGAAAATTTATGCACAACAACTGAGGGGGAAGACCAAGTGTTGGAGAAGAGCTTGAAAACAAGAATGAAAGTAACATTAATTAACCAAAAATTTCATTGGTTTCCGCTTTTACCTTAAGCAAAGACAAAATATTTTTTTTTTGTATTCATATTGATATGCAATCCCCTTGAATGTTTTAAGTCATCGTTGCAAAATTATGGCACCATGTTAAGTGGAAGTGTATAAATTTAGAAAATGTCAATGACTTTAGACATCAGGCAATTCTTAATACCCCCGTAGATATCAGCTCCCTATTTAGGCGTACCCTTTTTCATTGAGGATTCTTTAGGGTGACATGTAGCTCAAATGAAATTTTCGTTGCCATAAGAAATGCATTAGCATATCTCAATCGAAATTTTAGAGTTGCTTTTTGTTACTGGGCAGTATTGAAAGCATTGGTTATTTTTTCGTCTTCATTGCAAGAAAACTTTTGCTTTGATAATTTTTGCACCGCGTAATGAATTCATTTGTATATAATAATGCTTCATTTTTGTAAATGCGTACTTTCACTCAAGAAATGTTGGACCTCAACACTGAACGAAAATTGGGAAATATTAAATTTCCTATGGCGCAAAAGAATTATATGCTCCTTACAAGTTCAATAATATCTTAATAGCTGCGAAATTGTTTTAACATACTATTAGTTCACTTTTAACACACATTACATTCACATTAGCATTGAAACTGAAAGGTGATATTATTGAAAAAAATCGCTATTTCCGGCTCTTTGAAGCATCCAATTGGAGATTGGCGGACACATCATAATTACACAACCCACTTAGTTCCGTCTGTCTCCCCAACCCCACGCTATCAATTAATCAACTGTTTTGAAGAAGACAACTTAAATATGAAACATTGCAATTATAAATTAAATAAAACTTTACCTTTTATAGCAGCCGAGTGTTGAACCAAGAAACTTCTAAGCATTCACCCACATCACTATTGTTGGATCTGCCACTATTTTCCAATTTCTATATTTGCAAACATCTTTTCATGAAAGATGGCCATGCTTTTTTGTTAACCCAGCATAAAATTTTCTGAAAATTCAGCACGCTTGTAAAGGAAGATTCGGACTTAAAGCGCTAGCCATCTTGAGGAATTCACTGATGATATTGAAAGAATTGTCCCTCTTGAATGCGCTTCCTCAATGAATCCTAATCAGAGTATAAAAAAGCGCTTCGCAGAAGCAGTAAAGTAATTGTAAAAATTATTTGCTTAATAGGGGCGGTTCTGTTTGCGTTTCTAAAAACCTTCAGGAAAGCCAACGACGTGAACTTAATATTTATTTTAAATTAGCTTTACAAAATCAATTAGAGTTAAATACTTTAAATGTTAATTAAGAAAACGTAGACATGACAGTCTGTCGTCTTTCAAACATGGGTAAAAAGCAGTTTGTTATCTTTAAAATCCCTCTCTCGCTCCCGCTCTCCCTTAATTTTTTTTTAAATATTGAGAGAAAATCGTAATATTTATTGCATACTCTCTTCCAACTCTGTAAACGAGATTGGAACCACCCGCTTACAATACTGTATGCAAGTTTGAGTTAATAGAGTAGCAAGAGAATTATTCCCTGCAGTAATGTTTCATTAATTATCTATGAAAGGATAGGCGCTTCGAAGTAATGCTTACGGTATGAAAACAAAACAAGTAAGAGCGTGCTAAGTTCGGCCGGGCCCAATCTTATATACCCTCCACCATGGATCGCATTTGTCAAGCTCTTGCCACGGTATCTCTTTCTAGGCAAACAAAGGATAAAAGAAAAGAATTGCTGTTATTGGAACAATATCAAGTTATGGTTCATTTCGGACCATAATTGAACTGAATATTGGAGACCATAGTAGAAGTCATTGTGTAGAATTTCAGCCAAATCTATCAAGAATTGCGCACTTTAGGGGCTGAAGAAGTAAAATAGAAAGATCGGTTTATAGGGAAGCTCTATTAGGCAATAAACCGATTCATGCCATATTCGACACGTATGTTAAAGTTCATGAGAGAAGCCGTTGTGCAAATTTCAGCCAAATCGGATAATACTTGCGCCCTTTAGAAGCTCAAAAAGGCAAGATCCCATATCGGTTTATATGGCAGCTATATCAGGTTACTGACTGATTTGAACTATTCTTAGCACAGTTGTTGAAAGTTATAACAAAACATCCCATGCAAAATTTCAGCTGAATCGGATAATAATTGCACCCTCTAGTGGCTCAAGAAGTCAAGACCCCAGATCGGCTTATATGGAAGCTATATCAGGTTATGAACCGATTCGAACTATTCGTAACACAGTTGTTGGAAGTCATAACAAAACATGTCGTGCAAAATTTCAGCCAATCGGATAGGAATTGTGCACTCTAGAAGCTTAAGAAGTCAAGTCCCCAGATTCAAATCTGTTCATATTCTGATATAGCTGCCATATAAACCGATCTGGGATTTTGACTTCTTGAGCCTCTAGAGGTCGCAATTCTTATCCGATTTGTCTGAAACTTTGTACGACATATTTTCTCATGATCATCCACATACGTTCTTATTATGGTCTGAACCGGTCTAAAGCCCGATACTGCTCCCATATAATTCGATCTCTCTATTTTACTTCTTGAGCCCCCAAAGGTCGCAATTCTTATTCGAATTGGCTGCTGCAAAAGACTTTACTTCAGTCTATCGGCATATTTTCCGATCATGCAGTAACCTATCATGATGGACACAATGACTGAGACGTCTGTTCTAGCCAGCGACGACAGCAGAGCGGTAGACCTCTTCAAGTCTAGATTAGGCCACATAATTTAGGAGTGTTCATCACTTCCCATTGTGATCATTTGTCATTCGTTGCCCTTCGGGCCTGATCTTGTAAATCCAGCTTACATACCGCTAGAGGCATACCCACAGATTTCAGTTCCCCGGAATGTGTAAGTTAGTTTCAAGCAATGACATAATGCGGTGTGTTTGCAGGCAATTTCGTCGTCTATATTCGTCTTATGAAAGAGTCATACAATTTCTCAACTTTTTGGAAATATCCATTTCCCCAAACTTGAGACCCATATATCTAAACTGACCTGAACACTGGAAGAAACAGATTCCATTTCGATTCCAGCGGAATGCCATCCATCGATATAAAACTTCTCCAGTTTGCAGTCAAACAAGTATTTGTAGCTTTACACTTCCTTGCAATATGTTTAGTAAATGTCAACTGTTCACCGTCTTACACCCATTTCTCGCTGGCAGCCACTTTGCCTCCTTTACTAAAAATTATTACCTCGGACTTATCGCTATTCACATTCGTGCCCCATCTATCACATATTGTTGCCAATATATTTATCATTAGCTGCAACTTTCCAAGATCTTCAGTTAGGATTACAATGTCGTCAACATACGGCAATTATCAAACATTAATAACCTTGTCCAAAAGCGTCGGTGATAACAAACAGCCTTGTTTCACTCCGATGACGCTTTCAAAGTAATATGAGATCTTGGTTCCATTCCACTCTACAGATTTATTTCTTTTATAAACATTCTCTAGAAAGCGAACCAGATTCAGGGATAGGCCAGACGTATAAAATTTATAGATCATTTTTATACCCTCCACCATAAGATGGGGGGTATACTAATTTCGTCATTCTGATTGTAACTACTCGAAATATTCGTCTGAGACCCCATAAAGTATATATATTCTTGATCGTCGCGACATTTTATGTCGATCTAGCCATGTCCGTCCGTCTGTCCGTCCGTCCGTCCGTCCGTCAGTCTGTCGAAAGCACGCTAACTTTCGAAGGAGTTAAGCTAGCCGCTTGAAATTTTGCACACATACTTCTTATTAGTGTAGGTCGGTTGGTATTGTAAATGGGCCATATCGGTCCATGTTTTGATATAGCTGCCATATAAACCGATCTTGGGTCTTGACTTCTTGAGCCTCTAGAGTGCGCAATTCTTATCCGATTGGGATGAAATTTTGCACAACGTGTTTTGTTATGATACCCAAGAACTGTGCCAAGTATGGTTCACATCGGTCCATAACCTGATATAGCTGCCATATAAACCGATCTTGGGTCTTGAGTTCTTGAGCCTCTAGAGTGCGCAATTCTTATCCGATTGGAATGTAATTTTGCACAACGTGTTTTGTTATTATATCCAACAACTGTGCCAAATATGGTTCAAATCGGTTCATAACCTGATATAGCTGCCATATAAACCGGTCAGGGGTCTTGACTTCTTGAGCCTCTAGAGTGCGCAATTCTTATCCGATTGGAATGAAAGTTTGCACGACGTGTTTTGTTACGATATCCAACAACTGTGCCAAGTATGGTTCAAATCGGTCCATAATCTTATATAGCTGTCATATAAACCGATCTTGGGTCTTGACTTCTTGAGCCTCTAGAGTGCGCAATTCTTATCCGATTGGAATGAATTTTTGCACGAAGTATTTTGTTATGATATCCAACAACTGTGCCAAATATGGTTCAAATCGGTTCATAACTGATATAGCTGTCATATAAACAGATCTGGGGACTTGACTTCTTGAGCTTCTAGAGTGCTCAATTTCAATCTGATTTGGCTGAAATTTCGCAAGACGTTTTTTATTGTTACTTTCAACAACTATGTCAAATAAAGTACAAGTCGGTTCATGACCTGATATAGCTGCCATATAAACCGATCTGGGATCTTGACTTCTTGAGCCTCTAGAGGTCGCCATTATTATCCGATTTGCCTGAAATTTTGTACGATGGATTCTCTCATGACCATTAACATACGTCCCATATAAATCGATCTCTCAATTGTACTTCGTGAGCCCCAATGGACGCAATTCTAATACGAATTGGCTGAAACTTTACACAGGTCTCCAACATATAATTTAATTGTGGTCCGAACCGGACCATATCTTGATATCGTTTTAATAGCAGAGCAACTCTTGTCTTATATCCTTTTTTGCATTAGAAGAGATGCCGGGAAAAAAACTCGACAAATGCGATCCATGGTGGAGGGTATATAAGATTCGGCCCGGCCGAACTTAGCACGCTTTTACTTGTTTCTCTTTGCATCGTAGGCTGCCTTAAAATCAACAAAGAATGCATACACCTTTCTTCTATGTTCAAATTTCGAATGGATTACTATAGTTAAACTGTAGAAGTTGTCCACCGTTGAGTAGACTTTTCTAAAACATGCTTGGTATTCATTTAGGATGTGAAATCTATATACTAAGTCGTTTATTCTTTATTCAACTTGCCAAAACAGTTCATAAATAAAATATCACGATAATTACGCTGATTTGAAATGACGCCAACCATATTTACTTTCACTTTTCTCAATTTGGTTTTAATTTCAACTAGTGAAAAATTCGTGTCCAATATTTCTGTTATTTGGAGCATGATGGATGCCTGAAGCATTGGTATTGTGGTTTAAGGTTCTTGAAAATATTCTTTTAGGGCTGCTGCAGATATATTGCGCCCTAGGGTGTTTTCGTTTTGTTTCATGTCTCTGGCAATTCTCCACCACGATTTGGTGTCTGAAATCTCATCAATTCTTTTTTGTTCCAAATTTTCATAGTACTCAAGTTTTTTTCTTTTACAAATGGCTTAATAATGATTTCTTTGGACATACATTTCCCTATGGTAGGGGTCGGTACTGGATCTAAACAAATTAAGATTTTAATTTGTTTTTATTCGCACGCCGAAGCATTTCTGATCAAAGTACTTGCTTTTAAAATGTGCTTTGACCTTTGTACTGTGGTTTTGCAACAATCTTACTTAATGCAGCACAGTTATCTAATACAACAGCTTTATAACTGAACTTTAATGCGTAAAAATTGTTAAACTTGTGAGAAAATTAAACTTCATTCGACTGACAACAAAAACAGCTGATTTCTTTTTTTTATGAAGGAATAGAGCACGCTCTGAACCAAAAATTACTTGTACCATTTTAAAATGTGATTTTCATATGTTAGCTTCACTTGTATCACACGACATGTACAACTCTACATGTGCTAAATTTGGCATGTCATACGACACCTACATACCATGTAATAGAGCCTTTAGGTATAAGAAGTGACAATACGAAAATAACAGTACGCAACTCTAGCGAAATTTTCGGCTGCAGCCAAAAAACATTGATTCATTAGTTTGTTTTTAATTTGAGAGGTACGCAAGCAAAATTTCGGATGCGGAATCGAAACCGAAAATTTCGCTCTCGATATGTTAATGCATTTCTTATGGCTACAAAAATTTCATTTGAGGTGCGTGGGAACTGGGAAATATTAAATAGTAGACAGCCAATTAATAAAGGTACGATGTTCGCAAAAGACTGTTTTTCAAGAAAATAACAAATTATGAACAAATAAACCTTTCTTGCGATTCACCATCTCGAGCCACTGTGTTTCAGACTTTTTCATTATCACCAGGCTCTACAATATCTGCCACTTTTCGAAGGGAAAAAGCGTTCATTAAAAAAAAACCAAAACCCCCATAAAGCATTTCTCTACCGAAAGAGTAGCCAATATTTTCACAAAATGAATCAAAAATATAGCAAAAGAAATCAAAATAAGAAGAAAGCTGTTCAAAGAGCAGTAGTCGGTCAGTCAGTCAGAGGGACAAATACAATTCACACTGATGCCCAGCAGCTGATATCTGCACTTCATTCAATCACACGATGCTAAAAAGATACGAACACCAAACTTAACACACATTTCATAGTCGTTGTTGTGGTCATCGTCATCGTTATCACGCTGTTAACTGAGCTATGACTGACTGACTGACCGATCGAGTTACTTTCTTATGGTAATTTCTCACATGAAGATTTTTTCGGAGAAAGAGAGAGAAAAAAAAACAAAAATAAACAATTTCTTGTGTTTACCAACTGCTTTCAATGAATTAATACCCTACTTTGTATATTGGTCGATGCAGTCATATGCTACTAAATAATATATAAACTTTATATCTAATTCATTATGCTTCTTCAAAATTGATTTTCAATCGGGAGATCGGTTTATATGGGAGCTGTATGAAGCTATAGATCGATTCTGACCATATTGCACACGTATGTTGAAGGCCGTGGGAGGAGCCGTTGTACAAAATTTGTGCCAAATCGGATGAGAATTGCGCTCTCTAGAGGCTCAAGAAGTCAAGACCCAAGATGGGTTTATATGGCAGCTATATCAGGTTATGGACCGAATAGGACCTTACTACTTAAAGTTGTTGGAAGTGATATCAAAACACTATGTGCAAAATTTCAGTCAAATCGGATAACAATTGCGCCCTCAGAGGCTCAACATAGACCGATTTGGCCCATTTACAATCCCAACCGACGTAACTAATAAGAAGTATTTGTGCAAAATTTCAAGCGGCTAGCTCTACTCCTTCGAAAGTTAGCGTGCTTTCGACAGACAGACTGACTGACGGACGGACATGGCTAGTTCGACTTAAAATGTCACGACGATCAAGAATATATATACTTTATGGAGTCTTAGACGAAGTGTTATAAACAAAATGACGAAATTAGTATACCCCCATCCTATGGTGGAGGGTAAAAAAAGGATATAAGAAAAGATTTGCTCTGCTATTAGACTTGTGTAAAATGGAGACTTGTGTAAAATGTCGGCAAAAGATGTCTCAGTCATTGTGTCCGTCATGACAGGTCACTGCCTGATGGGAAAACATACTGATGGACTGAAAATTGCAAACAAGATGTTCTGGAGTGTTCAAGGGTAGGAACTAGAAGGTATCCTCTTTCTCGTAGCACAATCGACAAAAACATCTTCGTGAGTCTGATGGCAAACTGCCACATAAACCGTTACCAAACCTAACAAAATTCCTAATTGTTTTCCATACCACGCCCTTAAGTCGGTTCATATCTGGTATGTGTCCCACGTAAGTGCTGATGTCTGTTAGCCGCTAAAGTCGGTCAATGATATAGGAAATGATCCTACGTCTCATCATTATCTCCACAAGGCCTACACTTGCTATCATTTGCCGCAGTGAGCTCGTCGTCCTATATGTCTCGTAATGATACCGAAAGCTATACTTATCTTCTTCTTTCTTTTTTTTCCAGTAAAAGCCTCGTCTTCTCACGACCCGATCATGCCATAGGATTTTAGTCTTCTTACCTACCGTTTCGCTGTTCCATAGTGAACTGCGTCGCCCCGAAAGACTTCGGATTAACCAAGTTATTGAGTCCTCCGGTCTTCATGGCCAAATCGTCTGTTCTTTCATTCCCCTTACTTCGCTGTGGCCTGGCATCCTCGGAGAAGGCATTAATTTCCTTCATACACTCCAAGACTGTGTCGCTGGTAGCAGTTCCTTTTCACGAGACCTCAAGTACCCTATCCGAAACCTCTTCCATTCCTTCCAAGTGTCGTATCCTCGATTATACCACGATGGTGTGATCTGATCTTATCCTCTATCCAGCAATTGGATACCTCATAGCCGCCGTGGCTGCCTCACACATAATATATGTCTATTGGTCATATATCTACTATCCAGTGCCCTAGCGGGGTGATCCTCATTGCCCCGCCTATGTTAAGACAACATGTTCTCTGAACCTATTATATTATCGTTACGGTACACTTTTTCGCCACCGCAGTCCACCAAACTGCTGACGCATAACTAACTATTGGTCTAATCGCGCTACTGTAAAGCCAGTGGACTATTCTCGGACTCAGGCCCATTTGAACCCCACGGCCCGTCTAAATAGTGTGCAACATCTATGAGTCTTCTCGGTACACTTCCGAATGTGACACTTTCAGTCCAGTTTCCTGTCTATTATCACTCCCAAGTCTTTGACCTTGTCGGATATCAAAATCGTTCTGTTAAGGAAACGTAGTGCGTCAAATTGGCCAACCTTCGTCTTCCTCATGAACTAGCAGATTTCAATCTTCTCTCGGTTAACATTCAGACCCCTAGATCTAGCCTACGACTAGGCCATCTCGCATGAGGTGTGCCGTGTGTCACTTTCACCCTTATGCAGTATCTTAGGACTGGCTTCTACCGGTGCTGGTCTAAGAATGGATCAGATTGCTATTGATCTGAATTTTTTTGGCTATATCGGACTATATCTTGATATAGACCCCATATAAACCGATCGGCCGATTTAGGGTCTTAGGCCCATAAAAGCCACATTTATTATCCGATTTTGTTGAAATTAAAGACAGTGAGTTGTGTTAGGCCCTTCGACATAAATCGTCAATTTGGCTCAGATCGGTCCAGATTTGGATATAGCTGCCATATAGACCAATCCTCCGATTTAGGGTCTTAAGCCCTTAAAAGCCACTTTTATTATCCGATTTTGCCGAAATTTGGGACAGTGAGTTGTGTTAGGCCTTTCGACATCCTTCGTCAATTCGGTCCAGATTTGGATATAGCTGTCATATATACCAATCCTCCGATTTAAGGTTTTGGGCCTATGAAAAGCGCATTTATTGTCCGATTTTGCCGAAATTTGACACAGTGACTTATGTTAGGCTTTTCGACATCTGGGTCGTATATGGTTCAGATCGGTTTATTTTCAGATATAGCTACTAAAAAGACCAATATTTTGTTATACACAATTGAACAATGACTTGTACTTATTAGTATTTGGTCCAAATCGGAACATATTTCGATATAACTGCTATGGGACATAAGGTATGCAATTTTCACCGGATTTTGATGAAAGGTGGTTTACATATAAACCCGAAGTGGTGGGTATTCAAAGTTCGGCCCGGCCGAACTTAACGCCTTATTACTTGCTAATTTTCCCTGCAATATATGTAACTCACCACACATAATATAACAGGTACTTATTACGTAGTAGGCTTAGTGATTGGTGATTAGCGTAAATTTTTTAGTAAAACGACGGAAGTGGGCGAAAAACTTTGATTTCCCACCAGTTGTGACAACGGTGTCGCAGCACACCATACTTGCTGCATAATAACTAAACCGCTTTCCTGGGGATTAATCCCTCGATTGAAAAGAGCTTCTCCTGAGCGTTTTATTGTAATGCTACCCATCTCTCGGGTATTTGCCATAACCTTACCTGTAGAAAATGTAGAGTATTTAAGAGTCGTTTATAAGAGATCACACAAAATAATCTCAAGCCTCAAACCTGTTCTAATTCATATCCACTTGGCATACAGATAAACAAAGGTTTTTTTGTAAACCTACCTCATTAGGAGGGACCAAACTATTTTCTTCGAAAACAACAGTAAACAAACTAAAGCAACAACTCAAATAGCCTAAAGTTATATAATATTCTTGGATATTTGTCGTCTTTGGTAAAGAAAAAACAATGTTTTGATTTATATGCAAAACCGTAAACCATCACTATATGCATAAGCAGCTTCCCTTGATGTGGACCATTTGAACATAGCCAAAAATTTAGTTTGTTAACACACAAACACCTGGACAATAAAGGTAAAAGTCGTCATTATATGACCATTGGGTGTGATTAACCGGTTTTGAACATCTTATCTGAACAATGATGTCTTTAATGCAAAGCTTAAAAGACTGGAGGGGTATTGAAGTTGGCGGGTAGGTACATAGGTAGGTCGTCGGCATCGTAGCATTCGCACGTTAATAGAAAAATGGGTGTCCACACATTACACATGTTACCGTTATCTCTTTGGATATCAAGGTTCTTAAAGTCGCATATAATAATTGATTAATGAAGTCACGGAAATGATGGTGGGTTCAATTCATATATCAAACTTTTTTACTAAGTTGAAGAATGATCTTCTGGCTGTATATTAGCTTTACATCGACAGTATAACAATGCATTTCTTATGTTTCGTAGTCATAGAGCAAATGATATGGGGATGTTTTAAACCAATCAACGGTGGGTCTGATTGCTTTTCACTTGGCAAAATCCATGCTAATCGTAGGTCTTCTTTCATCTCAAATGTGGACACAAACCTACCAGCGGTGTCACCTGGCAGCTACCTTAAATATCCGTTAAAGGAAGTGAGTTAAAATGTGCCGCGAACTCACATACAGAACGATAACAAATAAAAAGGCGTTAAGTTCGGCCGGGCTGAACTTTGGATACCCACCACCTCGGGAATATATGTAAATCACCTTTCACCAAAACCCGGTGAAAATTACATACCTTATGTCTCATAGCAGTTATAACTAAATATGTTCAGATTTGGACCAAATACTAATAAGTACAAGTCATTGTTCAACTGTGTATAACAAAATATTGGTCTTTCTAGTAGCTATATGTAAAAATAAACCGATCTGAACCATATACAATATGGATGTCGAAAAGCCTAACATAAGTCACTGTGTCAAATTTCAGTGATATCGGATTATAAATGCGCATTTTATAGAACCAAGACTTTAAATCGAGATATCGGTCTATATGGCAGATATATGCAAATCTTGATCGATCTAGACCAAATTGAAGAAGAATGTCGAAGGGAGGGGCTTAACTTAACTCTCTGTCCCAAATTTCGGCAACATTGGACAATAAATGCGCCTTTTATGGGTCCAAAACCTTAAATCGAGAGATCGGTCTATATGGCAGCTATTTCTAAATCAGGACCGATCTGGCCCAAATTGAAGAAGAATGTCGAAGGGCCTAACGCACCTCAATGTCCCAAATTTAGGCGACATCGCACAATAAATGCGCCTTTTATGGCCCCAAAACCTAAAACCGAGAGATCGTTTTATATGGCAGCTATATCCAAATCTGGTCCGATCTGTGCCATATTGCAGAAGAATGTCGAAGAGCCTAACACAACTCACTGTCCCAAATTTCGGCTACATCGGACAATAAATGCGCCTTAAAATCGAGGGATCGGTCTATATGGCAGCTATATCCAAATCTGATCCGATTAAGGCCAAATTGAAGCAAGATGTAGGAGGGCCGAAAACAACTCACTGTCCCAAATTTTTAGCACAATCGGATAATAAATGTGACTTTTAAGGGCCTAAGACCCTAAATCGGTGGATCGGTCTATATGGCAGCTATAACCAAATCTGGACCGAACTGGTCCAAATTAACGAAGGATGTGGAAGGGCCTAACACAACTCACCCTCCCAAATTTCAGCAAAATCGGATAATAAATGTGGCTTTTCTTGGCCTAAGACCCTAAATCGGCGGATCGGTCTATATGGCAGCTATATGCAAATCTGGACCGATCCGGGCCAAATTAACGAAAGTTCTGTGCAAAGTTTCAGCTCAATGACCTGAGCCGTTGAGTGAAGCGAACGTGTTTTTATTTCGCTCCTCAAAGAAAAAAAAATATATATTGGTATCGCGGAATAGGTACATTACGAAAAAAATTTTAAAACCTTTTGGAGTAGGCTACAAATGGACTCCAAAGACTCAACATCTGCGGTTCTGCGGCATCAGACCGCAGCATGTTGTCCCCCCTCCTATAGGTGTGGGTGCCTTGGCACCTGTAGTCGAGAGGAATGCTTCAAGCGCACAACTAGCCGTCAGGCTAATAAATGAGGAAGAGGCGGATAAACCAGAGGGATGCACAGTTCGTCCCCAGCCTTTAAGTAAAGGCGGAGTTTCTGACTCGGATTCAGACAGCGACTGTGGCAATGAAACAGTCATCCGAATCGAGAGATGAGGGCATCGGGATGACAGCAGAAGTGAGCGATGGCTTTGCTAAGCTCATAAGCAGACCGAGAATGCGATCCGGTGCACGACGGAGGAGTATGTACCGGCAGCGTAATCGGGCAAAAGTGCAGTATGCTGGAAGGGATAGAACTGACATTCCAGGTACTTCTACGGAAGCTGGAAAAGAATCAGATCTCTCGAAGAGCATAACACTGCTAAAATACTGAAAAAGAAAAGAGCTCCCCCCTTTCAAGTACTCTGGGAAAACCAAGCCAGCCATCCCGCAATGGAGACTCCAGACTGAGTTCTGTGGAGGTGGACTGTGTCCTGTGTCCTGCGGAGGTGGACAAAGTTGGAACAGGAACGAAGGAAGACCGCACGGCCCCTGAGTCTTCATGGAGGACTGTGACTTCCAAAAGGCCACAGCCATCACAGAAGGGAAAGATGGTCGCTGAGAATGATAAGGAGGCGCCCTCTTACGCCAGAGTAGCAAGGAAGCACAACAGAGATGAGCTGACTTATGCAGTCATCAACATCGGCTGTGCATCCGGTAAGATTCCACCAGATCATCGGTACCAAGTGGAGGATCTGATTAACGATCAGATTTTTGAACATGAGTGGAACTCTGTAGAAGGTCCATCCATACAAATGATGAGCTGCGAGTTTAGAGGGGACTTCTTTACGCTGCGTTTTGCGTCAGAGGTACTCACGCTCCCTGGGAGGGCGCAGAGCTCGACCTTGTGAAAAAGGTGGTTATCCCCCAGCTCACAAAGGCTGCGGTCTTCATCAGGGGATGGGGCAGTAAATTTGCGACGGAACGCATGTTGGGATTCTTGGGCAAGCAAAACCAAGGTTTGGTTGCAGAGAGGTGGGAGGTCTTCCACAGGGAGGAGAAGGAGGAAGGAACTCTCTTTGTGGTTGGCATTGATCAAGTCTCCGTGACAAGTTTGGCTAAGACTAAAGGCATGGCGCACTACGGGAGCAAAGCTGTCATTTTCAAGGTTGGCAAGACTAGGATAGGCAGAAATTTTCATTCTGCGACATCAGGCCGTGCAGTAGTGGTGACACCGCCCAACAAACAGGGGACCGAAAACGAGACAATCACGGCATCTCTCAATATTGGAAAGACTAGGAATGACAAATACTAAAATAACAGGCTAGACTAGGCAATGAACCAAAAACGATGACATCAGGCAGTGCAGTGACAGGAAAGTCAATGCAGTCTAAAGAACAGGGAGCAGACGATGAGATCATCACCTTCTCCCAAGATGCCCATTTACTGGAGGACCCATGATTGAGGTAATCCAGATAAACCTCCACCGGAGCGAGACAGCTACACACGCTTTGATGGAGAAAATCAGCAAGGGCAAGATTCATATTGCCTTAATTCAGGAGCCATGGACGACCCGAAACAAAGTCTCTGGACTAAACCTTATCAACTACCAATTATTCTATGCTATCACTGGTACTCGGCCGAGGAGTCGACGTCGGATGCAACAGTGGTGAGACAGGGAGACGGTGGAGCATACCTGGCATCACTTTACACCAACGTCAGAGCTGCAACGGCTGATGAGGAAAGCAAAACAGACAGAAACGAGGTGCTAATAGGGAGCGATGGGAACTCTCACCACATTTCGTGGGGTAGCATCAACACTAATAAGCGGGGCCAAGCCCTGGCAGAGTTATTGAATACTAACGACCTAATAACACTTAATATTGGAAACACCGCTACCTTTGTTAATGGGATTGGGGAGGAGGTATTAGATGTGACGATATGTTCAGAAAATCTGATCGATGAGGTTCAGGATTGGAGGGTGTCCATGGAACACTCTTTCTCTGACCATCGCTACATTAGGTTTAGAATATCACGGCCAGCGCCGAATCCGATAAGCTTCCGGTATAAGTTGAAGACCAACTGGACAAAATTCGGAAGGCTACTCAGAAGAAGACTTGGGCAAGATAATTTAGATTGTCCAAGCACAGAAGAGATTGACGAGAATGTCAATAGGATTACGACTGCACTGGTGGGATCCTTCGTAGGTAGTTGTCCTGTTCGGGAAAGGAAATCAGCCCAAGAAAAACCCTGGATGACCGGGGAGATTCGCAATATTGGGAAAGAGGTCCGCAGACTTTTTAACAGAGCACGTCGTAAAAAAGTGGAAGTTTATTGGGATGTGTATTACACACGGCTCAAGGAATACAATAAGATTACCAAAGCGGCAAAACGTGCCTTCTGGAAGCTTTTCTGCGAACAGGTCGATAGCGTTAATGACGCCGCCAAGATAAAAAAAGTTTCTCTCAAAAACCCATGTCCAAGCTGAAACTTTAGTAGACGATATGGGAGTGAGAGCAGAGACAACGGAGGACATGTTGAGGCTTTTGATGAAAACCCATTTTGCACAGGATACGACGGGACTCACGGAGACACCATGATAAAGAGTATGACATCCAGCGAACTGCTCAAATACAAACAGCATGCCTATGTCAAGGGAAGATCGGTGGAGACTGCCTTGCACGAGGTTGTGCATAAAATAGAAGAATCGTTCGATGCTACAACGTACACACTGGCG
Source organism: Stomoxys calcitrans (assembly GCF_963082655.1). Lineage (NCBI taxonomy): Eukaryota > Metazoa > Arthropoda > Insecta > Diptera > Muscidae > Stomoxys > Stomoxys calcitrans. Next base: position 78,591,146 of record NC_081552.1, on the reverse strand, counting down.
GTATGCATTGACATCGAGGGGGCTTTTAACAATGTGCGGAGCGACACACTGATCCAATCCTTAAACCATATGCTAAGGAACAGGTGGATAAACTGTGTGTCCCATGGCATAAATATAAGGGAGAAAGTGGCATAAGGGGCATTTTATCCCCACTCCTATGGGTGACCACCATAAATGACCTATTACGGATGCTGACTGTGGAGGGATTTGTACCCGTCTGCTACGCAGACGACGTTATAATACTCCTAAGGGGTAAGGATCCGAATGAGCTATGCAGAAGGGCCGAAAGGGTCTTGCATATGGCATATGACTGGGCTATACCCAGAGGTCTCAATGTTTACCCAGAGAAGACTGAAATATGCCTGTTCACGAGGAAGACGAAGGTGGGCCAATTTAACGGACCACGTTTCCTCAATAAGACGATTTCGATAACTGCCAAGGTCAAATACTTAGGTGTGATCTTGGACAGGAAACTGAATTGGAAGCGTACTGAGAAGCTGCACAGATATTGGGCACTATGTAGAGGGGCGTAGGCTCGAAATGGGGTCTGAATCCTAGTCCACTGGCTCTACAGGGTCGTGATTAGACCAATACTTACTTACGCCTCAGTAGTTTGGTGGACTGCTATGGAAAAAAGTGCAACATAAGGACCATACAACAAGTTCAGAGAACATGTTGTCTTGGCATAGGCGGAGCGATGAGGGCCACGCCCAATAGGGCACTAGAGACTATTCTAGATATCTGACCCATTGAGTGTGAGGCAGCCACTACGGCTGTGAGACTAAGGCGGTGGGAGAATGGATTGAGGATGGGAGCAGCTCATACCATCGCGGTATAATCGAGGCGACGATAGGAAACCTGGATGGAGGGGAAGAGGTTTCCGATCGGATACCTGAGATGAACCTTGAAGTCGAGTGCGAGGCACTGTTACCATCGGAACAGCCTTGGATTGACGGAGCCCTAGTATTGCCATCTAGAAGATCATGTTACACGGATGGATCAAAGCTAGAGGACAGAGTGGGTCTGGGGGTTTACATTGAGAATCCAGGGACTGAGATCTGTTTTAGACTGCCTGACAATAATGTGGTCCTGTAGGCGGAGATCCGGGCGATCACGGAATGCGTGAAGTGGTGTGGTGTTAACGCGAGGACGTCGAGTGTGAACACCTTTACCGACAGTAAAATTGCCATAAGGGCAATAATAACCAGGATGGTAAGGTCACGAACAGTCTTGCAGTGTAAGAAGGAGATTAACGCCTTCTCTGAGGATGGCAAAATCCACATCATTTGGGTGCCGGGCCATAACGGAGTAAGGGGAAATGAAAGGGCAGACGATTTGGCGGTGAATGCCAGAGGACTGCCGTCAATAAACTTGGTTAACCCGCCTTTCGGGTCGATGCAGTCCGAGTTAAGGGAGGTCGTCGAATGCCCATGCAACATTGTAGAACAGCGAAACGGTCGGTAGGACCGACCCCCCCTTCGGGGGGATCCAGATCGTGAAAAGACGAGGCTATTACTGAAGGGAAGCTAGGAGGAGCTCAGTATAGCTTTTGGTATTATAACGGGACACATAGGACTACGAGCTCACTTATATAAAATATGAGCTCACTTATATAAAATTAGTGCGGCAAGTGATAGCATGTGTAAGACACGCGGGAAAGCTGATGAGACGTTGGAGCATTTCCTTTGTCATTGCTCGGCTTTCGCGTCCAACAGATACCGGTACTTAGGTGGAGACACTATATCAGACATGAACCAACTTATGGGAGTGGTATTGAAAACAATTAAAGATTTTGTAAATAGCACGGAATTCCTAACTTAAATTTTCTTTTTATACCCACCACCGACGAATGGGGGTGTATTCATTTTGTCATTCCGTTTGCAACACATTGAAATATCCATTTCCGACCCTATAAAGTATATATATTCTTGATCAGCGTAAAAATCTAAGACGATCTAGACATGTCCGTCCGTCTGTCCGTCTGTCTGTTGAAATCACGCTACAGTCTTCAAAAATAGAGATATTGAGCTGAAACTTTGCACAGATTCTTTTTTTGTCCATGAGCAGGTTAAGTTCGAAGATGGGCTATATCGGACTAAATCTTGATATAGCCCCCATATAGACCGATCCGCCGATTTTGGGTCTTAGGCCAATAAAGGCCTCATTTATTATCCGATTTTGCTGAAATTTGGGACAGTGAGTTGTCTTAGGCCCTTCGACATCCTCCGTTAATTTTTTTGCTGAAAATCGGTCCAGATTTGGATATAGCTGGCATATAGACCGATCCTCCGATTTAAGGTCTTAGGCCCATAAAAGCCACATTTATTATCCAATTTTGCTGAAATTTGGGACAGTGCGCTGTCTTAGGACCTCCGACATCCTACGTCAATTTGGCTTAGATCGGTCCAGATTTGGATATAGCTGCCATATAGACCGATCTTCTGATTTAGGGTCTTAGGCCCATAAAAGCCACATTAATTATCCGATTTTGCTATAATTTGGGACAGTGACTTGTGTTGGGCCCTTCAACGTACTCCGTCAATTTGGCTCAGATCGGTTCACATTTGGATATAGCTGCCATAAAGACCGATCCTCCGATTTAGGGTCATAGGCCCATAAAAGCTGCATTTATTTTCCGATTTTGCTGAAATTTGGAACAGTGCGCTGTCTTAGGACCTCCGACATCCTCCGTCAATTTGGCTCAGATCGGTCCAGATTTGGATATAGCTGCCATATAGACCGATCTTCTGATTTAGGGTCTTAGGCCCATAAAACACGCATCTATTGTCCGATGTCGCCGAAATTTGGGACAGCCCCTTGACATACTTCTGCATTATCGCACAGATCGGTCCAGATTTGGTTATAGCTGCCATATAGACCGATGTCTCGGTTTTAGGTTTTGGGGCCATAAAAAGCGAATTTATTGTCCGATGTTGCCGAAATTGTGGACAAAGAGCTAAGTTAGGGGCTTAACTTAGCTCTTTGTCCACATATTTCTGCTATGGGACATAAGGTATGAGTTTTGCACCGGATTTTGACGAAAGGTGGTTTACTTATATACCCGAGGTGGTGGGTATCCAAAGTTCGGCTCGGCCGAACTTAACGCCTTTTTACTTGTTAGAGGTTACATTATAGTTTTTTAGGGCGCACAATAAGGCGATTATTGGCTTAGGCTTATTAATATCAGCAACCTCTTTTCAACCTAACTTAACCTAACCTAATTACATTTGTAGTTAAGTAAGTTAAGATAATTAGTATACGTCGAGCATACGTGGCGTGATGATGATGTGACATTGCATGCAGGGGTGGGAGTTGTGTGGCATGAACAGGGGCCGTAAAAGGCGCATTTATTGTCCGATTTCGCCGAAATTTGGGACAGTGAGTTTTGTTAGGCACTTCAACATTTTTCTGAAACTTCGCCCAAATCGGTCCAAATTTAGATATAGCTGTCATATAGACCGATCTCTCGATTTAAAATCTTGGCCTCATAAAAGCCTTATTTATAATCCGATTTCAATGAAATTTGACACAGTGACTTATGTTAGGCTTCTTGACTTCAGTGTCCTATATGGTTCAAATCGGTTTACTTTTAAGAAAAGGACCAATATACACAATTGAACAATGACTTGTATTTATTAGTATTGGGTCCAAATCGGAACATACTTCGTTATAACTGCTATGGGGCATAAGGCATGCATTTTTCACCGGATTTTGACGAAAGGTGATTTACATATATACCCAAAGTGGTAGGTATCCAAAGTTCGGCCCGGCCGAACTTAACGCCTTTTTACTTGTTTTTATATTGAGAAACACACACATATCCGAAGTGTTTTAAGAAAACCCCAGAGAAAAATACTCTAATGCCATCGTAAATATTTATCTTTATTTATTTCGTTAAAGTAAACACCAAAAAATTGTCCGTCGTTTAGTTAACGCATAGAAATTCGTTAGCTATTTTAACGATGTGGATTATCGTTATCGTTCTGGAAAACTATCTTTCAAATGGTGGTAATTTCATTAAAATCCATTCAGTTGTATGGCTGTAATATATACTACAAAACTGCTTTTATAAAACCTTGGCGGTTTATTTCTTTACATTAAATATGAATTTAATATTTTGACTAGCTGAATTGGGCCCGCTCCGCTGGGCCTTCTTTTACTTTATATGGAACAAAATTATGGTTTGAATATTTATTTTTGACAATAAATGAAACACCATGATACGAAAAAAAGTATGTGTATATCGCTTGAATAACAGTATAACAATAAAAATGCCTTTATCTTAATTTCATTTGATATTTATTGAAATCGCTCGGAGGGTTTAGGGTCATTTAAGTTTGGATCTTAGATGTACTTTTAAGAATGTTAAAAAATTTTATTTGGCCCGATATTCTCATATGGATTTTGGTAATGTGATGGGCCCCATGATGGTGGTTTCTGGGTTAAGGGGGTGGTGTGGACCCCCAGAAACGTGGTCCCGAAAAAGGGTATGAATTTCGTATTCTATTCCCAAATACCTTTCATTTGAGTCCCATATTGCCATGATCGGTACATATGTATGTCCAATGTAGCGGTGTTTTCTGGGGTGAGGTGGTCCCCCCAAACACTAAGCCCCGAAAAAAATATCAGCATCGTTCTTCACTCTCAACTACTGTTTTTTGAAACCCCATATTGCCATTGGCCTAAGGGGAGTTTATGAGATAACGTTTCCCCCCAAACACTTGACCCCATAATTGCTTATCAAATTCGTTTTCCAATCTCAAATACCTTTCATTTAAGCCACATATTGCCATGGTCGGTAAATTTTTGTATTTGGGAGTTGTTTTGGGGAAGGGGCGGTGCCCCAAATACATGGTCCCACATTTGGATATCAGATTCCTATTATACTCCCAAATATGTTTATTTGGGTCACATATTGCGATGGCCAGTATATAATTGCTGTTTGTGGGGTGTTTTGGGGAAGTGGTAGACACCCAGGACATTGGTCCCATTGGTGAGCGTCAATTTCGTGTTCTATCTGCAATACCTTTCATTTGAGCCCCACATTGACATTGTCGGTAAACATGTCCCATTCAAGGGTGTTTTGGGGAGTGGGGTTTTCGCTCTATTCTCAAATATCATTTATTTGAACCCCATATTGCCATTGGCATCAAAATTGAATATCAAAAACGTTAATAATTTCAAATCCTTTTATTTAAACCCCTTATTGCATAAGTCAGCAAATGTGTCCGGTTTGGGGTATGGGCCCTAAAAACTATCAATTTTTCTTTAAAACCCAAATTGTCATGGTGGGCAAATATGTCCTATTTGGGGGTTGTTATATGGGTGGAAAGTCCGCTAGACAGTTGGCCCCTAATGTTGATATCAGATTCGTGGTCTACTTCCAAATACCTTTCATCTGAGCCCCGTAGTTCCATAGTCGGCAAACATGTCCGGTTTGGTGGTGTTTTGGGGGATAGGGCGGCCACTCAGGGACCTGGCCCTGAAAATATATTTTAGATTCATTTTCTACTCTTAAATACCTCCTATTTGAGCCCCATATTGCAATGGTCAGCAAATGCGTCCTATTTGGGTGGTTTTATGGGGGTGGGGTGGTCAATATACACTATTTTATACCCACCACCAAAGGATGGGGGTAAATTCATTTTGTCATTCCGTTTACAACACATCGAAATATCAATTTCCGACCCTATAAAGTATATATATTCTTGATCAGCGTAAAAATCTAAGACGATCTACACATGTCCGTCCGTCTGTCCGTCTGTCTGTTGAAATCAAGCTACAGTCTTTAAAAAAAGAGATATTGAGCTGAAACTTTGCACAGATTGTTTTTTTGTCCATAAGCAGGTTAAGTTCGAAGATGGGCTATATCGGACTATATCTTGATATAGCCCCCGTATAGACCGATCCGCCGATTTAGGGTCTTAGGCCCACAAAAGCCACATTTATTATCCGATTTCGCTGAATTTTGGGACAGTGAGTTGTGTTAGGCTCCTCTACATCCCTCGTTAGGTTGGCCCAGATCGGTTCAGATTTGGATATAGCTGCCATATATACCGATCCTCCGATTTAGGGTCTTAGGCCCATAAAAGCCATATTTATTATCCGATTTTCCTGAAATTTAGGACAGTGAGTTATGTGGGGCCCTTTGACATCCTTCGTTAATTTGGCCAAGATCGGTCCAGATTTGGATATAGCTGCTATATAGACCGATCCTCCGATTTAGGGTTTTGGGGCCATAATATTCACATTTACTGCCCGATTTTGCGGAAATTTGAGACAGTGAGTTGCGTTATGCTCTTCGATGTCCTTCGTCAATTTGGCCCAGATCGGTCCAGATTTGGATATAGCTGCCATATAGACCGATCCTCCGATTTATGGTATTAGGCCCACTAAAGCCACATTTATTATCCGATTTTGGTAAATTTAGGGACACTGAGTTGTGTAAAGCCCCTCGACATCCTTCGTTAGTTTAGCCCAGATCGGTTCAGATTTCGATATAGCTGCCATATAGACCGATCCTCCGATTTAGGTTCTTAGGCCCATAAAAGCCACATTTGTTATCCGATTTTGCTGAAATTTAGGACAGTGAGTTGTGTTAGGCCCTTCGACATCCCTCGTCGATTTGGTCCAGATTGGTCCAGATTTGGATATAGCTGCCATATAGACCGATCTCTCGGTTTTAAGTTTTGGGCCCATAAAAAGCGCATTTATTGTCCGATTTCGCCGAGATTTGGGACAGTTCGTTGTGTTCGGCTTTTCGACATCCGTGTCGCATATGGTTCAGATCGGTTTATTTGTAGTTATAGCTTCTAAAAAGACCAAATATTTTGTTATACACGATTGAACAATGACTTGTACCGATTACTGCTATGGGACATAAGGTATGCAATTTACGCCGGATTTTGACGAAAGGTGGTTTACATAAATACCCGAGTTGGTGGGTATCCAAAGTTCGGCCCGGCCGAACTTAACGCCTTTTTACTTGTTTCCGAATATTGATGTCAGATTCGTGCTTTACTGCCAAAGACTTTTCATTTGAGCCCCATATTTCTATGGTCGTAAATGTTTCCGCTTTGGGCGATGGAGGGGTGGCCCCCCTAATACTTGGTTCCACATTTGGATATCAGATTCGTATTCTACACTCAAATAGCTTTTATTTGAGCCCCATATTGCCATGATCAGTATATAGCTACTGTTTGGGGGGTGTTTTGGGGAAGGGATGGATCCCCAGAACTTTGCTCCTACGTTCGTATTCTACTCGCAAATACCTTTCATTTAAATCCCATATTAGCATGGTTGGCAAATATGTCCGACTTAGGGATGTTTTGGGGGTTGGGGTACTCCCTCAAACACTTGGTCCGACAATTGCATATCAGATACGTTTTGAATCCCATAAGATCGTGGTTGGTCCTTACATATATTTTGTATTTTTTGGGGGTGGGGCGACCCCACTAGGTACCCCAACCGAAATTTGGATACCAAATTTTTTTTTATACCCTCCACCATAGGATGGAGGTATACTAATTTCGTCATTCTGTTGGTAACTCCTCGAAATATTCGTCTAAGACCCCATAAAGAATATATATTCTTGATCGTCATGACATTTTAAGTCGAACTAGCCATGTCCGTCCGTCGGTCCGTCCGTCTGTCGAAAGCACGCTAACTTTCGAAGGAGTAAAGCTAGCCGTTTGAAATTTTGCACAAGTACTTCTTATTAGTGTAGGTCGGTTGGGATTGTAAATGGGCTATATCGGTCCTCGTTTTGATATAGCTGGCATATAAACCGATTTGGGATCTTGACTTTTTGAGTCGCTAGAGGGCACGATTCTTATCCGATTTGGCTGAAATTTTGCATGAGGTGTTATATTATGACTTCCAATAACTGTGCTAAGAATAGTTAAAATCGATCCATAACCTGATATAGCTGCCATATAAACCGATCTGGGATCTTGACTTCTTGAGCGTCTAGAGTGCGCAATTATTATCCGATTTGGCTGAAATTTTGCATGAGATGTTTTGTTATGACTTTCAACAAGTGTGCTAAGAATAGTTAAAATCGATCCATCACCTAATATAGCTGCCATATAAACCGATCTGGGGTCTTGACTTCTTGATCCCCTACAGGGAGTAATTCCTATCCGATTTGGCTGAAATTTTGCACGATGTATTTTGTTATGACTTCCAACAACTGTATAAAGAATGGTTTAAATCGGTTCATAACCTGATATAACTGCCAAATAAACCGATCTGGGATCTTGACTTCTTGAGCCACTAGAGGACGCAATTACTATCCGATTTAGCTGAAATTTGCATGAGGCGTTTTGTTATGACTTCAACAACTGTGCCAAAAATAGTTCAAATCGGTCGGTAACCTAATATAGCTGCCATTTTAACCGATCTGGAATCTTGACTTCTTGAGCCTCTAGAGGTCACAAGTATTATCTGATTTGGCTGAACTTTTGTACAACGGCTTCTCCCATAACCTTTAACATACGTGTCGAATATGACATGAATCGATTTATAGCCTAATACAGCTACCCTATAAACCGATCTCCCTATTTACTTCCTCAGCCTCTTAAGTGCGCAATTCAGCCTCTTAAGTGCGCAATTCTTACTGAAATTTTACAAAATGACTTCTACTATGGTCTCCAATATTCAATATTCTTTTATCCTTTGTTTGCCTAAAAAGAGATACCGTGGAAAGAGCTCGACATATGCGATCCATGGTGGAGGATATGTAAGATTCGGCCCGGCCGAACTTAGCACGCTTTTACTTGTTTAGTTTCGCTTAATCGCACCACCCATCTCCGAGATCTGGCGTTTCTGTAAATTAGGGTAAAGGGAAGGGTCCATTGTAAGAGCTATCAATGCATCCAGAAAAAGTCACTGTTTGGTGCGGTTTATAAGCTGGTGGCATCATTGGACCGTACTTCTTCAAAGATGATGCGAATCGTAACGAAACTTTGAATGGTGAGCGCCACCGTGAGATGACATCCAACTTTTTTTTTGCCCAGAATATAAGAGCTACGACAAGACAGTGCCACATGCCGCACAGCACGCGTAACAATACACTAATTGAGAATCGAGTTTGGTGAAAATTTTAGTTGACATTCGGGACCGGTCTGTGGAAAATAGCATTGAAGCATTTATTTGTGAAATACCAACCGCAATATTGGAAATAGTATGCCAAAATTGGACTAAGAGGATGGAGCATTTGAGGCGCAGTCACGGTCAACATTTGCATGAAATAATCTTTAAATATTACATTGTATGGACAGTACTATCAACTCAAAAAAAGATTTCATGCATTTTCTGAATTTCATATGTTTTCTTTTTTTTTGAAAAACTTTCATATAGTTTTAAAAAAATCACCCTCCATAAGACTAGTTAATGGTCTCTTAAAGCAAAAGTGGATATGGCCGCTGTATTTAATCATGGAGCCATCAGAGCCGTATTTGGTATGGGTACTGGAAGGCATAAAAGTGCGTTGAAAGTAAAATTTCGGACAAATTAATTAAAAATGGAGACATAAATGGGCTCAAATAGAAAAATTTGATTGTGCGCTTATTCGTATTAAGTACAGGTATTCGAGGGCGTGCATGTAACTCGTTAACCAAATTGTAGCCCAATCGGATCAATATTAAAATATCTGAGGTCTCCACAAATCAATTGCAGTTTCGGGTTATAATGAAATCGAAACAAAATGTTAACCCTCTTAGCACCCCAATAGCTTCGTCAGTAATGTTAAAATTATTTTAATACCCACCACCGAAGGATGGGGGTATATTCATTTTGTCATTCCGTTTGCAACACATCGAAATATCCATTTCCGACCCTATAAAATATATATATTCTTGATCAGCGTAAAAATCTAAGACGATCTACACATGTCCGTCCGTCTGTCCGTCTGTCTGTTGAAATCACGCTTTAAAATAGAGATATTGAGCTGAAATTTTGCACAGGTTCCTGTTTTGTCCATAAGCAGGTTAAGTTCGAAGATGGCTATATCGGACTATATCTTGATATAGCCCCCATATAGACCGATCGGCCGATTTTGGGTCTTAGGCTCATAAAAGCCAATTTTATTATCCGATTTTGTTGAAATTATAGACAGTTAGTTGTGTTAGGCCCATCGACATCCTTCCTCAACTTGGCCCAGATTGGTCCAGATTTGGATATAGCTGCCATATAGACCGATCTCGCGGTTTTAGGTTTTGTGGGCCATAAAACGCGCACAAAGAGTTAAGTTAAGCCCCTCGTCATATTTCTGCAATTTGGTCTAGATCGATCAAGATTTGGATATAGCTGCCATATAGACCGATCTCTCGATTTAAAGTCTGGGCACTATAAATGGCTCATTTTTATTCCGATTTCACTGAAATTTGACATACTGACTTATGTTATGCTTTTCGATATCCGTGTCGTGTATAGTTCAGATCGGTTTATTATGCCCACCACCGAAGGATGGGGGTGTATTCATTTTGTCATTCCGTTTGCAACACATTGAAATATCCATTTCCGACCCTATAAAGTATATATACTTGATCAGCGTAAAAATCTAAGACGATCTAGACATGTCCGTCCGTCTGTCTGTTGAAATCACGCTACAGTCTTCAAAAATAGAGATATTGAGCTGAAACTTTGCACAGATTCTTTTTTGGTCCATAAGCAGGTTAAGTTCGAAGATGAGCTATATCGCACTATATCTTGATATAGCCCCCATATAGACCGATCCACCGATTTTGGGTCTTAGGCTAATAAAAGCCACATTTATTATCCGATTTTGCTGAAATTTGGGACAGTGAGTTGTGTTAGGCCCTTCGACATCCTCCGTCAATTTGGCCTAGATTGGTCCAGATTTGGATATAGCTGCCATATAGACCGATCTCGCGGTTTAGGTTTTGTGGGCCATAAAACGCGCAATTATTGTCCGATGTTGCCGAAATTTGGGACAAAGAGTTAAGTTAAGCCCCTCCTCATATTTCTGCAATTTGGTCTAGATCGATCAAGATTTGGATATAGCTGCCATATAGACCGATCTCTCGATTTAAAGTCTGGGCACTATAAATGGCTCATTTTTATTCCGATTTCACTGAAATTTGACATACTGACTTATGTTATGCTTTTCGATATCCGTGTCGTGTATAGTTCAGATCGGTTTATTATGCCCACCACCGAAGGATGGGGGTGTATTCATTTTGTCATTCCGTTTGCAACACATTGAAATATCCATTTCCGACCCTATAAAGTATATATATTCTTGATCAGCGTAAAAATCTAAGACGATCTAGACATGTCCGTCCGTCTGTCCGTCTGTCTGTTGAAATCACGCTACAGTCTTCAAAAATAGAGATATTGAGCTGAAACTTTGCACAGATTCTTTTTTTGTCCATAAGCAGGTTAAGTTCGAAGATGAGCTATATCGCACTATATCTTGATATAGCCCCCATATAGACCGATCCACCGATTTTGGGTCTTAGGCTAATAAAAGCCACATTTATTATCCGATTTTGCTGAAATTTGGGACAGTGAGTTGTGTTAGGCCCCTTCGACATCCTCCGTCAATTTGGCCTAGATTGGTCCAGATTTGGATATAGCTGCCATATAGACCGATCTCGCGGTTTTAGGTTTTGTGGGCCATAAAACGCGCAATTATTGTCCGATGTTGCCGAAATTTGGGACAAAGAGTTAAGTTAAGCCCCTCCTCATATTTCTGCAATTTGGTCTAGATCGATCAAGATTTGGATATAGCTGCCATATAGACCGATCTCGCGATTAAAAGTCTGGGCACTATAAATGGCTCATTTTTATTCCGATTTCACTGAAATTTGACATACTGACTTATGTTATGCTTTTCGATATCCGTGTCGTGTATAGTTCAGATCGGTTTATTATGCCCACCACCGAAGGATGGGGGTGTATTCATTTTGTCATTCCGTTTGCAACACATTGAAATATCCATTTCCGACCCTATAAAGTATTTATATTCTTGATCAGCGTAAAAATCTAAGACGATCTAGACATGTCCGTCCGTCTGTCTGTTGAAATCAAGCTACAGTCTTCAAAAATAGAGATATTGAGCTGCAACTTTGCACAGATTGTTTTTTGTCCATAAGCAGGTTAAGTTCGAAGATGGGCTATATCGCACTATATCTTGATATAGCCCCCATATAGACCGATCCACCAATTTTGGGTCTTAGGCTAATAAAAGCCACATTTATTATCCGATTTTGCTGAAATTTGGGACAGTGAGTTGTGTTAGGCCCTTTGACATCCTCCGTCAATTTGGCCCAGATCGGTCCAGATTTGTATATAGCTGCCATAGACCGATCCTCCGATTTAGGGTCTTAGGCCCAAAAAAGGCGCATTTATTGTCCGACGTCGCCGAAATTTGGGACAGTGAGTTAAGTTAAGCCCCTTGACATACTTCTGTATTATGGCACAGATCGGTCCAGATTTGGATATAGCTGCCATAGAGACCGATCTCTCGATTTAATGTTTTCGGCCCATAAAAGGAGCATTTATTGTCCACTGTTGCCGAAATTTGGGACAGAATGTTAAGTTAAGCCCCTTCAAATGTTTCTGTAATTTGGTCTAGATCGATCAAGATTTACTATAGCTGCTATACCGACCGATATCTCGATTTAAAGTCTTGGCCCCATAAAATCACGCTACAGTCTTCAAAAATAGAGATATTGAGCTGAAACTTTGCACAGATTCTTTCTTTGTCCATAAGCAAGTTATGTTCGAAGATGGGCTATATCGCACTATATCCTGATATAGCCCCATATAGACCGATCCACCGATTTTGGGTCTTAGGCCAATAAAAGCCACATTTATTATGCGATTTTGCTGAAATTTGGGACAGTGAGTTGTGTAAGGCCCTTCGCCAATTTGGCCCAGATCGGTCTAGATTTGGATATAGCTGCCATATAGACCGAACCTCCGATTTAGGGTCTTAGGTCATTAAAGGCCACATTTATTATCCGATTTTGCTGAAATTTGAGACAGTGAAATGTGTTAGGCCCTTCGACATCCTTTGCAATTTGGCTCAGATCTGCCAAGGTTTAAATATAGCTGCCATATAGTACGATCCGCCGATTTAGGGTCTTATGCCCATAAAAGCCACATTTATTATCCGATTTTGCTGAAATTTGGGACACTAAATTGTGTTAGGCCCTTCGACATCCTTCGTTAATTTGGCCTAGATCCAGATTTGGAAATAGCTGCCATATAGACCGATTCGCCGATTTAGGGTCATATGCCCATAAAAGCCACATTTATTATCCGATTTTGCTGAAATTTGGGACGGTGAGTTGTATTAGGCCCTTCGACATCCTTCGTCAATTTGGCTCAGATCGGTCCAGATTTGGAAATAGCTGCCATATAGACCGATCCTCCGATTTAGGGTCTAAGGCCCATAAAAGCTACATTAATTATTCAAATTTGCTGAAATTTGGGACAGTGAGTTGCCTTAATCTCTTCAACATCCTTCGTCAGTTTGGCTCAGATCGGTCCAGATTTGGAAATAGCTGTCATATAGACCGATCCTCCGATTTAGGGTCTTAGGCTATAAAAGCTACATTAATTATTCAATTTTGCTGAAATTTGGGACAGTGAGTTGCCTTAATCTCTTCATATATAGATCGATCAGATTTGGAAATAGCTGCCATATAGACCGATCCTCCGATTTAGGGTCTAAGGCCCATAAAAGCTACATTAATTATTCAAATTTGCTGAAATTTGGGACAGTGAGTTGCCTTAATCTCTTCAACATCCTTCGTCAGTTTGGCTCAGATCGGTCCAGATTTGGAAATAGCTGTCATATAGACCGATCCTCCGATTTAGGGTCTTAGGCTATAAAAGCTACATTAATTATTCAATTTTGCTGAAATTTGGGACAGTGAGTTGCCTTAATCTCTTCATATATAGATCGATCAAGATTTACATATAGCTGCTATACCGACCGATATCTCGATTTAAAGTCTTGGCCCCATAAAATCACGCTACAGTCTTCAAAAATAGAGATATTGAGCTGAAACTTTGCACAGATTCTTTCTTTGTCCATAAGCAAGTTATGTTCGAAGATGGGCTATATCGCACTATATCCTGACATAGCCCCATATAAACCGATCCACCGATTTTGGGTCTTCGGCCAATAAAAGCCACATTTATTATGCGATTTTGCTGAAATTTGGGACAGTGAGTTGTGTAAGGCCCTTCGACATCCTTCGTCAATTTGGCCCAGATCGGTCTAGATTTGGATATAGCTGCCATATAGACCGAACCTCCGATTTAGGGTCTTAGGTCACTAAAGGCCACATTTATTATCCGATTTTGCTGAAATTTGAGACAGTGAAATGTGTTAGGCCCTTCGACATTCTTCATCAATTTGGCTCAGATCTGTCAAGGTTTAAATATAGCTGCCATATAGTACGATTCGCCGATTTAGGGTCTTATGCCCATAAAAGCCACATTTATTATCCGATTTTGCTGAAATTTGGGACACTGAGTTGTGTTAGGCCCTTCGACATCCTTCGACAATTTGGCCCAAATCGGTCCAGATTTGGAAATAGCTGCCATATAGACCGATTCGCCGATTTTGGGGTCATATGCCCATAAAAGCCACATTTATTATCCGATTTGCTGAAATTTGGGACGGTGAGTTGTATTAGGCCCTTCGACATCCTTCGTCAATTTGGCTCAGATCGGTCCAGATTTGGAAATAGCTGCCATATAGACCGATCCTCCGATTTAGGGTCTTAGGCCCATAAAAGCTACATTAATTATTCAAATTTGCTGAAATTTGGGACAGTGAGTTGCCTTAATCTCTTCAACATCCTTCGTCAGTTTGGCTCATATCGGTACAGATTTGGATATAGCTGCCATAGACCGATTCGCCGATTTAGGGTCTTAGGCCCAAAAAAAGGCGCATTTATTGTCCAACGTCGCCGAAATTTGGGACAGTGAGCTAAGGTAAGCCCCTTGACATACTTCTGTATTATGGCACAGATCGGTCCAGATTTGGATATAGCTGCCATAGAGACCGATCTCTCGATTTAATGTTTTGGACCCATAAAAGGAGCATTTATTGTCCAATGTTGCCGAAATTTGGGACAGAATCTTAAGTTAAGCCCCTTCAAATGTTTCTGTAATTTGGTCTAGATCGATCAAGATTTACATATAGCTGCCATACCGACCGATATCTCGATTTAAAGTTTTGGCCCCATAAAAGGTGCATTTATAATCCGATTTCACTGAAATTGTCCGATTTCGCTGATATTTGGAACAGTGCGTTGTGTTAGACTCTTCGACATTTTACTGCAACTTAACCTAAATCGCTGCAGATTTGGATATAGCTGCCATGTAGACCGATCTTCCGATTTTGCTCTTGATCCCTGAATCGGACCATATCTTGTGTAGCTCCTTCTCTGTCCTTATTCATTATTTTTTGTTTGCCTAAAAAGAGATACTGCGCAAGGAGCTCGATGCGATGCGAACCTTGGTGGAGGGTATATAAGATTCGGCCCGGCCGAACTTAGCACGCTCTTACTTGTTGTAGATTTATGATGTTCCATATCTACTCTAACATTGTCTGAACCAACAAATTCATTTGCAAATTTGGTGGTTGGTAAATTGGTTCTGGGATCTGCCTAGATAGGAAAGAAGTATAAACATATCACAAAAAGTTTCAACTTTAAAGTTCTTTTTAACTAACATAAATTAAAAAACTGTCCAAAAAAGCCAGGGTGGCAAATAAAAGCCAAGCCGGGACCAATATTGTTATCCCCAACATCATATATGCAATAATGGGTTAATAGGGCTCGTTTGCAGCCCCTAATTGGCCGTATTGGGTTAGAGTAATTTTAATTTATGTAGAAATAATTTAAACTTTGTACTTAAAAACCATTTCGTTCTATGCGTAAATGTCTAAGGTGATTAATGGGCCAACTTTTCCTGAACAGGGCATTTGAATTGTTCGTAAACTGAGCTTATTATAAAAACGTATGTAAGTTTCTAATATCTTAAACATCGAAAAACTTAAAAGTGCAATTTTCACTTATACAATAAAACAATTTTTGTTCTGCGATACAAAATTCTATGAAACTTTTTCTGTTTTGGTTTGTAAAGTAAAGTTTTTTCTAACCACAATTTCAATGAAGTGTTTTCATAAAACCAATTGTCAATGACATTTTTTATAGAACCGTTATTGTATTTTTTAAAGACGAAATTAAAAAAAGGTTTTTTTAACCCCAAAAATTCAAGAACATTTTGAAAGACAATATTTCAAAGAAAATTATTATTTTTCTAAAAGAAAGCTTTCAATAAGATTATTTTTAAAGACAAAATTTCGGTGAAATCTTCTCTAAATACAAAATTTCCATTAGATTTGTTCTAAAAACAAAATTTCTATGAAATGTTTTGTAAAGACAAAATTTCAATTAAACGTTTTCTTAAGAAAAACATTCAATCAAATTCTTTTTGAAAACAATATTAAAAAACAAGTAAAAAGGCTTTAAGTTCGGTCGGGCCGAACTTTGGATACCCACCACCTCGAGTATACATGTAAAACACCTTTCGTCAAAATCCGGTGAAAAATGCATACCTTATGCCTCATAGCAGCTATATCGAAATATGTTCCGATTTGGACCAAAAACTTATAAGTACAAGTCATTTTTCATTTGCGTATAACAAAATATTGGTCTTTTAAGTAGCTATATCTAAAATTAAACCGATTTGAACCATGTACTAAACGGATGTCGAAATGCTTAGCATAAGTCACTGTGTAAAATTTAAGTGAAATCGGATTATAAATGCGACTTTATGGGACCAAGACTATAAATCGGGATATCGGTCTATATGGCAGATTTGGACGGATCTGGATCAAATTTAAAAAGGATATCGAAGGGCCTAACACAACTCACCGTCCCAAATTTCGGCGTCATCAGACAATAAACGTGCCTTTTATGACCCCAAAACCTTAGATCGAGAGATCGGGCTATATGGCAGCTATATCCAAATCTGAACCGATCTGTGCCATATTGCAGAAGTATGTCGAGGGGCTTACTTTAACCCTCTGTCCCCAATTTCGGCCACATCGGACAAAAAATGATCTGAGCCAAATTGATAAGGGCCTAACTCTACTCACTGTCCAAAATTTCAACAAAATCGGATAATAAATGTGGCTTTTATCCTAGGCCCATAAAAGCCACATTTATTATCCGATTTTGCTGAAATTTGGGACAGTGAGTAGTGATAAGCCTTTCGACATCCATCGTCAATTTGGCCCAGATCAGTCCAGATTTGGATATAGCTGCCATATAGACACCTAAATCGTAGGATCGGTCTATATGGCAGCTATGCCCTAATCTGGACCGATCTGGGCCAAATTGACGAAGGATGTCGAGGGGCCTAACACAACTCACTGTTCCAAATTTCAGCAAAATCGGATAATAAATGTGGCTTTTATGAGCCTAAGACCCTAAATCGGAGGATCGGTCTATATGGCAGCTATATCGAAATCTGAACCGATCTGGGCCAAATTGACGGATGATGTCGAAGGGCCTAACACAATTCACTGTCCCAAATTTCAGCAAAACCGGATAATAATTGTGGCTTTTATGGGCCTAAGACCCTAAATCGACGGATCGGTCTATATATCAAGATATAATCCGATATAGCCCATCTTCAAACTTAACCTGCTTATGGACAAAAAAAAAGAATCTGTGCAAAGTTGCAGCTCAATATCTCCATTTTTGAAGACTGTAGCGTGATTTCAACAGACAGACGGACGGACATATCTGGATCGTCTTAGATTTTTACGCTGATCAAGAACATATACACTTTATGGGGCCGGAAATGGATATTTCGATGTGTTGCAAACGGAATGACAAAATGAATATACCCCATCCTTCGGTGGTGGGTATAAAAATTTAAAACAAAATTTTAATGAAATTCTTTCTGAGGACATAATTTCAAAGAAATTTTTTCTAAAGACAAAATTTAAATGAATATTTTCCTAGAAATAAAATTTCAATGAAATATTTTATAAAGATAAAATTTCAGCGATAATATCTTTAAAGACAAAATTTTAATAAAATTTTATCCAAAAAACAAACAAAGACAAGATTTTAATTAATTTTTTTTTCTTTGAATATAAATTTTTTTTGGTTGAAAATTTTTTTTCTATTTTGTCCGGAGTCGTGGTCGATGTAATTTTCTCAATACCGACTCCGGGGAAAATTGCTCGACTCCGACTCCGCAACCCTGGTTGGACGTCCAAAAGGAATGTCGATACGTTATATGTTCCCATTTATGAATGCTTAGAGCTACGACGAGATTTCTTGGGACCAGACCCGTTGAGGCTTTGCGGCTTGAATGTAAATATTCATATACATCCGCGAAATCTTGACCTTTTAATACATCCTTGCATCCAAGGCAATGACACTGTTCTCTCATGGTCTCAATGATGCTGACTTAGCTCCACCCACCAATCATAAATCGATAGTATTCTGAGTTGATTTTCTGAAATCATCCGTACGCCGAGATGACAACCTGAACCTCTACAGAAATGTTTGTACACAGTCTACGACCGGTATTCACAAAACTTAATGAAGCCTCAAAATAGGTTTATTTAACAGTTCTACAAAGGAAAACTGTCAAATTACCCTATTTTTATACCCTCCACCATAAGATGGGGGGTATACTAATTTCGTCATTCTGTTTGTAACTACTCGAAATATTCGTCTGAGACCCCATAAAGTATATATATTCTTGATCGTCGTGACATTTTATGTCGATCTAGCCATGTCCGTCCGTCTGTCCGTCCGTCCGTCCGTCCGTCCACGCTAACTTCCGAAGGAGTAAAGCTAGCCGCTTGAAATTTTGCACAAATACTTTTTATTAGTGCAGGTCGGTTGGTATTGTAAATGGGCCATATCGGTCCATGTTTTGATATAGCTGCCATATAAACCGATCTTGGGTCTTGACTTCTTGAGCCTGTAGAGTGCGCAATTCTTATCCGATCAGAATGAAATTTTGCACAACGTGTTCCGTTATGATATCCAACAACTGTGCCAAGTATGGTTCAAATCGGTCCATAACCTGATATAGCTGCCATATAAACCGATCTTGGGTCTTGACTTCTTGAGCCTCTAGAGTGCGCAATTCTTATCCGATTGGAATGAAATTTCGCTCGACGTGTTTTCTTATTATATCCAACAACAGTGCCAAGTATGGTTCAAATCGGTCCATAACCTGATATAGCTGCCATATAAACCGATCTTGGGTCTTGACTTCTTGAGCCTCTAGAGTGCGCAATTCTTATCCGATTGGAATGGAATTTCGCACGACGTGTTTTGTTATGATACCCAACAACTGTGCCAAGTATGGTTCAAATCGGTTCATAAACTGATATAGCTGTCATATAAACAGATCTGGGGATTTGATTTCTTGAGCTTCTAGAGGGCGCAATTCCTATCCGATTTGGCTGAAATTTTTCATGACGTGTTTTTATTTTTACTTTCAACAACTGGGTCAAATAAGGTTCAAATCGGTTCATAACCTGATATAGCTGCCATATAAACCGATCTGGAATCTTGACTTTTTTTGCCTAAGAAGAGATGCCGGGAAAAGAACTCGACAAATGCGATCCATGGTGGAGGGTATATAAGATTCGGCCCAGCCGAACTTAGCACGCTTTTACTTGTTTCAAATCTACATTAGGTTTTGTGAATACCGGCATATGTATTTGTAAAAACAAGCTTTCTTTTTACAAACTGAACATTTATCCTTACAACTATGATACTTTCAATGGTGGAATACACTTGACATAAAAAAGCACATTCAGGTATTAATAATTTTTTATTCATCGCTGTTATAATTGTTTTGAGGTGGACTTACAACTGGCTTGTCACGCCTATACCAAATGCCATTCGGATAATTGTTGGCATTTGCATTTGGGGGACCCTGAGGCCCCGGCGGACCTGGAGGTCCCGTATGTCCTGGCCTGCCAGCTGGACCTGGTCTACCCATAGGTCCCGGAGGGCCTGGAGGTCCTGGTGGACCTGGCGGACCTGGTTGGCCAGGAATAACTATGGGCAAAATAGCAGCAGCTTGCATTGTTTGTATGCCCGCCTCTTTATCGCCAATTGATGGTAGTTTACCAAAGCCAGCATTGCCATTTAAATTAACACCAAATTGTAAATTTGAATTGGGAACAGTTAAACGGGTAGGATTATAATAGTTGCTACTGGGCTGCATGGTATCCTGCTTGTAAGCACCACGATTCTCCATGCCAAACATCGGATAATTCATTTGAGGTATAACAATCCTCACATTATTATCCGTATTCATGGGTATAACGTTGGAATACAGATAATCGGGCATTTTTCGTCCATCTTTTTCCTTTTCCTCAACTTCTTCGTCTACATCATCTTCTTCTTCGACAATCTGCGGCTCTTTGGGTTTCTCCCTCTTCTGAGGATACATATCATTGTGGGAGTAGATAATAAATTGCCCGCCATTGTCATTTGCCTCCCCAGCCGAACGGGCTAAGCCATGCTTGGCTAACACCAATTTGGGTGCATGTGCCGATGTCAAATCTAAAAATGCCCAAGCACAGAGTATAACTGCAACGGGATGTGTTGGTGCTTTTATAATAACTTCTTTGCTGCTTCAACAACTTTGACAACTTACCCACTAATTTGTTGCTTTGCCTCATTTTGAGTGACTGTTTTTCGAGGGCATACTTTTGCGCTTTTATATGATTCTCTTCTCTTTAATTTTTTTCTTTTTTATTAGAAAATCCGCAAGTTGGTATAATTGATAAGATCTTTACTACTAACAACAAATATGTTTTTTCCAATGTTTGCTTTAGTTTTTTGGAATGTTGTTCCATACTAAAGATTGACCACTAGTCGATGGGGTCATCGATAGCTGTGGTCAATTTTTAAATGTCGCGATTATCTTGTCATCGCTCTGAATTAAAAACACAAGAAATAGATGTGAAATGCCAACAAAGTGAGAGAAAAGCGTTTTAGTGAAAGAGTGATAGAAAATCTCCTACGCATGGGTTAATTTATGTTTTCAGGACAGACCGATGATCATGTTTTGATCATGAGCACGAATTGGGTATGAGTCAGATATATGTCGGCACAACACAAAGAAGATGTTTAAATACCCCTCTTGCCATTAAGAAAAATCAAAAATAATTTATAAAACAAAATCTGCAATGGTTGCTCGCTTATATATATATATATATATATATATATATATATATATATATATATATATATATATATATATATATATAATCAATTTGTATTTGTTTGAAGGTTTGTATATTTGAGTGTTCCTTATAGACTCAGAAACGGCTGAACCGATTTTCTAGAAATTTTCACAGATGCTGCATAATGATCCCGTGGTGAAAATAGGGTACTACATTTTTTGATTTCTGAAGGGGGGCGGACCCTCCCCTTTACCCTAATTTTCAAAAACGCCAAATCTCGGAGATGGGTGGTGCGATTTAAACGAATTTTTTTTGCTCTCACATAGTACCCTAAAAATAAAAATTTGGTATCCAAATTTCGGATAGGGTACCTAGGGGGGCTGCTCCACCCTAAAACCTACCAAACATATATTTACACCAATCACGACAATATGGGACTCAAATGTAAGGTATTTAGGATAAGAAAATGTATCTGATATCCAATTGTCGGACCAAGTGCTTGGGCGACCACCCCAACCCCAAAACACCCCTAAATCGGACATATTTACCGCCCATGGCAATATAAGACTCAAATGGAAGGTATTTGCGAGTAGAATACGAATCTGATATCCAAATGGGGGTCCACCCCTTCCCCAAAACACTCCCCAAACAGAACTTATTTAATGACCATGGGAATATGAGGCTTAAATAAAAGGTATTTTAGTGTAGAATTAGAATCTGATATCCAAATATGAGACTAAGTGTTTGGGAGGCCGCCTCTCCCCAAAAACCTCCCCCAAAGGGGACATATTTACGACCATAGCCACATGGGGCTCAAATGAAAGGTCTTCGGGAGTGAAGCACAAATATGATATCAATATTCAGGAAAAGTGTCTATGGGGCCACCCCCACCCCTACAACACCACCCAACCCCCAAAACACACCTAAATCGGACATATTTACCGATCATGGCAATATGGGACTCAAATGAAGGTATTTGCGAGTATATGAGAGCTTAAATAAAAGTTATTTGAGTGTAGAATTCGAATCTGATATCCAAATATGGGACCAACTGTATGGGGGCCGCCTCTCCCCAATAACATTCTCCAAAGGGGACAAGTTTACGACCATACCCAAATGGGGCTCAAATGAAAGGTCATTGGGAGTAAAGCACGAATCTGATATCAATATTTGGGGAAAGTGTCTATGGGGCCACACCACCCCCACCACACCACCCAAATAGTAAGTAGTTGCTGACTTTTGCAATATGAGGCTCAAATAAGAGGGTTTTGAGGCCAATGGCAATATGGGGTTCAAATAAATGATATATAGATATATGAGAATAGAGCACGTTGCTGATTTATTATCCGGGCTTAGTGTTTGGGGGACCACCCCAGTCCCCAAAACACCCCTAAATCGGCCATGTTTACCGACTATGTTAATGTGGAGTTTAAATGCAAGGTATTGGGGGGTAGAGCAAGAATTGATACCCACTTTTGGAACCAATTTTCTGGGGGTCAACACGTTTCCCAAAATACCCCACAAGCAGCAATTTTTTAGTGACCATCGCCAAATGGGGGTCAAATAAAGGTATTTGGGAGTAGAATACGAATTTGATATCCAAATATAGGACCATGTATTTAGGGCATCACCCCTTCCCCAAAACATCCTCCAAAGAGTAAAAATTTTTCGACCATGCCAATATGTGGCTCACATGAAAGGTATTTGAGATTAGAAAACGAATTTTATAACCTATTTTGGGCCATGTGTTTGGAAGACGCCTCATCGTCCCTAAACCAATGGCAATATGGAGTTTAAAACAAGTAAAAGCGTGCTAAGTTCGGCCGGGCCGAATCTTATATACCCTCCACCATAGATCTCATTTGTCGAGTTCTTTTCCCGGCGTCTCTTCTTAGGCAAAAAAGGATATAAGAAAAGATTTGCTCTGCTATTAAAACGATATCAATATATGGTCCGGTTCGGACCACAATTAAATTATATATTGGAGACCTGTGTAAAATTTCAGCCAATTCGTATAAGAATTGCGCCCATTGGGGCTCACGAAGTAAAATAGAGAGAACGATTTATATATGGGATCTGTATCGGGCTATAGACCGATTCAGACCATAACAAACACGTTTGTTGATGGTCATGAAAGGATCCATCGTACAAAATTTCAGGCATATCGGATAATAATTGCGACCTCTAGGGGTCAAGAAGTCAAGATCCCAGATCGGTTTATATGGCAGATATATCAGGTTATGGACCGATTTAAACCTTATTTGACATAGTTGTTGAAAGTAAAAATAAAATACGTCATGCAAAATTTCAGCCAAATCGGATAGAAATTGCGCCCTCTAGAAGCTCAAGAAGTCAAATCCCCAGATCTGTTTATATGACAGCTATATCAGGTTATGGACCGATTTCAACCATACTTGGCACAGTTGTTGGATATCATAACGAAATACTTCGTGCAAAAATTCATTCAAATCGGATAAGAATTGTGCCCTCTAGAGGCTCAAGAAGTCAAGACCCAAGATCGGTTTATATGGCAGCTATATCAGGTTATGGACCGATTTCAACCATACTTGGCACAGTTGTTGGATATCATAACAAAACACGTCGTGCAAAATTTCATTCCAATCGGATAAGAATTGCGCCCTCTAGAGGGTCAAGAAGTCAAGACCCAAGATCGGTTTATATGGCAGCTATATCAGGTTATGGACCGATTTGAACCATACTTGGCACTGTTGTTGGATATAGTAACAGAACACGTCGTGCAAAATTTCATTTCAATCGGATAAGAATTGCGCACTCTAGAGGTTCAAGAAGTCAATACCCAAGATCGGTTTATATAACAGCTATATCAGGTTATGGACCGATTTGAACCATACTTGGCACAGTTGTTGGATATCATAACAAAACACGTCGTGCAAAATTTCATTCTGATCGGATAAGAATTGCGCACGATAGAGGCTCAAGAAGTCAAGACCCAAGATCGGTTTATATGGCAGCTATATCAGGTTATGGACCGATTTAAACTATACTTGGCGCAGTTGTTGGATATCATAGCAAAACATGTCATGCAAAATTTCATCCCAATCGGATAAGAATTGCGCACGATAGAGGCTCAAGAAGTCAAGACCCAAGATCGGTTTATATGGCAGCTATATCAAAACATGGACCCATATGGCCCATTTACAATACCAACCGACCTACACTAATAAGAAGTATTTGTGTAAAATTTCAAGCGGCTAGCTTTACTCCTTCGGAAGTTAGCGTGCTTTCGACAGACAGACGGACGGACGGACGGACGGACGGACAGACGGACGGACATGGCTAGATCGACATAAAATTTCACGACGATCAAGAATATATATACTTTATGGGGTCTCAGACGAATATTTCGAGTAGTTACAAACAGAATGACGAAATTAGTATACCCCCCATCTTATGGTGGAGGGTATAAAAAATATTTTTTGAAAGAAGAGCATGATGCTGATATTTTTTCATGGCCAAGTGTCTGGTGGACCACCTCATCCCCGAAAACACCCCTAAATCAGATATCATGAGAGTAGCGGGCTGAAATGAAGTATTTTAAGAATCGAGTACACCTTACATCCAAACTAAAATTCGTATACCAATAAAGATCGGGTCAGCTAGTATATATATATAAACAACAAACAAACAAAAAAACAAACAAACAAATAAACAAGCAAACCAACGAACGAACAAACAACGCGCAACGATTTCATTTTTATACCCTCTACCATACGATGGGGGTTTACTAATTTCGTCATTCTGTTTGTAACTACTCTGAGACCCCATAAAGTATATACATTCTTGATCGTCGTGACGTTTAATATCGATCTAGCCATGTCCTAGAGGACGCGATTCATATCCGATTTGGCTGAAATTTTGCATGACGTATTTTATTATGACTTATGATTAAATCGGTTAATAACCTGATATAGCTGCCATATAAATTGATCTGGGATCTTGACTTCTTGAGCCTCTAGAGATCGCAATTATTATCCGATTTGCCTGAAATTATGTACGACGGATCCTCTCATGACAATCAACATTCGTGTTTAATATGGTCTGAATCGGTCTATAGCCTGATACAGCTCCCATATAAATCGATCTCTCTATTTACTTTTTGACCCCCCAAAGGGCAAAATTCTTATTCGAATTGGCGGACATTTTACACAGGTCTCAAACATATAATTTAATTGTGGTCCGAACCGGACTATATCTTGATATCGCTCTAATAGCAGAACAAATCTTTTCTTTTATCCTTTTCTTTGCCTTAGAAGAGGTGTCGGGAAAAGAACTCAACAAATGCGATCCATGGTGGAGGATATATAAGAATCGGCCGGCCGAACTTAGCACGCCGATAATGCTATGTTAGATACGAGTGGTCTAAATTTGGAAATTTCTGCCTAATTTCAGTTGAAAATGTATTCCAATTTTCCTGTGGATTTTTTTACACTCAAATACCTCTCACTTAAACCCCACATTGCAATGGTCTGTAAAAGTCCTTCTTTTGAGGTGTGGTGGATCCCCAGGGCCGAACTTAGCACGTCGATAATGCTATGTTAGATACGAGTGGTCTAAATTTGGAAATTTCTGCCTAATTTCAGTTGAAAATGTATTCCAATTTTCCTGTGGATTTTTCTACACTCAAATACCTCTCACTTAAACCCCACATTGCAATGGTCTGTAAAAGTCCTTCTTTTGAGGTGTGGTGGATACCCAGGGTGACTGCTGAATTGTGGAAATTTTACTTTAGTTAAGAATAGAAATTTTATACGTTATCAAAAATTTTGTTTTCTGTCTCACATTGGCATTGAAATTTAACCCAGAAAATTCCAAATTCTATTATACATTTAATTTCAGTTGAAAAGTCATACTGTCAAGGCGTAAGAAATTTTTCGGAAAGAAAAAAGAAAATAATTATTCTTTCTGTGAATTTTCAAATATTTTATAAAAATTTCAAATTCAAGGAAAATTCTCAATTTCGTGGAAAAAGCAAGAGGTTAAGAATTTTGTGTTGAAATGTTCGTGTTCTTTAAAATTATATAAAAATGAGATTATTCTTTAGGCTGCCGATTCTGTGGAGAATTGGCACATTCTACATCCATCTTAACGTCTTTGATTTTCAAAGGACTTTATGCTGCTGATTTTGTACGGCCGCTGGAATTTTTAAAGGATTATTTCATCCATCAATTAAGAAGTCATTAAAAACAAACACGGATTTGTCAAATTTTAATTCTGACCCGGATTTGAGCAATTTTTATAAAAAAAAAACCAGACACAACAAAAAGGAATTATCGTTTAGAGTCCCGCTAAAGCGGAGATTCCATTTATAATGGCGATTTCTTAGGGAGAACATTCATGAAAGCTTTTGGCCCAAAATGATGTTCTCCAAGAATTAAACGGAATTTTGTAACCATACTTACATGATGACCATAAAGAAGACAAACCTCTAATTTTAATTTACATCCTAAAATATTTTTTTTTTTTTAGAAAATCAATACACTTTATTTTAACCAGGCGTTTTGCAAACTTGAATTATAAATTAATAATTACAGCCGCAGTTTAATGTGTGATTCCCAGTCATCAGGCCTGCTAAAACAATTTTAATTAAATAATCTTATAACATTTGTTCCTTATTCTTATAACATACGTTCTCATTCTTTTTCCATAATTTTAATATTTTATTTCTCCTTTTTATACCCTCCACCATAGGACGGGGGATATACTAATTTCGTCATTCTGTTTGTAACTACTCGAAATATTCGTCTGAGACCCCATAAAGTATATATATTCTTGATCGTCGCGAAATTTTATGTCGATCTAGCCATGTCCGTCCGTCTGTCCGTCCGTCTGTCTGTCGAAAGCGCGCTAACTTCCGAAGGAGAAGAGCTAGCCGCTTGAAATTTTGCACAAATACTTCTTATTAGTGTACGTCAGTTGGTATTATAAATGGGCCATATCGGTCCATGTTTTGATATAGCTGCCATATAAACCGATTTTGGGTTTTGACTTCTTGAACCTCTAGAAGGCGCAAATCTTATCCGATTGGAATGAAATTTTGCACGACGTATTTTGTTATGATATCCAACAATTGTGCCAAGTATGGTTCTAATCGGTCCATAACCTGATATAGCTGCCATATAAACCGATCTTGGGTCTTGACTTCTTGAGCCTCTAGAGTGCGCAATTCTTATCCAATTTGAATGAAATTTTGCACGACGTATTCCGTTATGATATCCAACAATTGTATCAAGTATGGTTCAAATCGGTCCATAACCTGATATAGCTGCCATATAAACCGATCTTGGGTCTTGACTTCTTGAGCCTCTAGAGTGCGCAATTCTTATCCGATTTGAATGAAATTTTGCACGACGTGTTTTGGTATGGTATCCAACAATTGTGCCAAGTATGGTATAAATCGGTCCATAACCTGATATAGCTGCCATATAAACCGATCTTGGGTCTTGACTTCTTGAGCCTCTAGAGGGCCCAATTATCGTCCGATTTAACTAAAATTTTGCACGTAGTGTTTTGGTATTACTTTCAACAACTATGCTAAGTATGATTCAAATCGGTTCATAATCTGGTATAGCTGTCATATGAACCGATCTTGGATCTTGACTTCTTGAGCCAAGTGATGGCGCAATTCTCATCCGATTTGGCTTAAATTTTGCATGAGGTGTTTTGTTATGACTTCCAATAACTGTGCCAAGTATGGCGTAAATCGATATAGAACCTGATATAGCTGCCATATAAACCGATCTGGGATCTTGACTTCTCAAACCTCTAGAGGGCGCAATTCTCATCCGATTTGGTTGAAATTTTGTACAAGGCCTTCTCTCATGACCTTCAATTTACGTGTCTAGTATGGTCTGAATCGATCAATAGCTTGATACAGCTCCCATATAAACCTATCTCCCGATTTTGCTTCTTGAGCCCTTACAAGGCGCAATTCTTATCCGAATGAACTGAAATATTACACAATGACTTCTACAATGTCAATCAGCATTCAATTATGGTCCGAATAGGACTATAACTTGATATAGCTCCAATAGGATAACAGTTCTTATTCAATATTCTATGTTTGTCTAAAAAGAGATACCGCGCATAGAACTCGACAAATGCGATCAATGGTGGAGGGTATATAAGATTCGGCCCGGCCGAACTTAGCACGCTCTTACTTGTTAAATATGTTTTACATCATCATTATCTACTGTTTTGCTTAATTTTAATTAAATATTGTCATGAATTTCTAAGAAATTAATTGTTCATTTGTGAAAGGTGAAGGAAATTAAGTAGAGGAGGGCGGGAAGCTGATCAGTTAGACAAGATCTATAGCTGTATCACATAGTAATATCATCACCTCTTTCTTCTACTTCTCCATTTTCTTTTTACCTACTTTTTTATTTTCTTCCTATATCCTTTCCTTCTGAAGAGCTACCTTACTTTACTTTTATGTTTACGAAACCGAGTCTACTTCTGAAGGGAAAGAACTGCCCCAAGACTGAGCACGGCCGGGGCAAGGAGGTAGCCACTCCCAGAGGAAGTAGAGCCCGTGTGGCGGTTCGTTACATAAATTAAAGGGCGCCCAACGTGGGGCAGCAACTGGTCGTTATCTGGCTATCCTTGATTTTGATTGAACAGTGGTTTGACACCTTAATGCTGGTCCCTTATATTTATTTTCCTTCTTAAACTTAAATCATTTAAAAGTGATTGAGATTTTCGACTTTTGCTGATGCGAATTTCGTACAATATTACTTTTATTGGATTTTCTATCTTAATTTATTTATTTATTATTGTACCCTCCACCATAAGATGGGGGGTATACTAATTTCGTCATTCTGTTTGTAACTACTCGAAATATTCGTCTGAGACCCCATAAAGTATTTATATTCTTGATCGTCGTGAAATTTTATGTCGATCTAGCCATGTCCGTCCGTCTGTCCGTCCGTCCGTCCGTCTGTCTGTCGAAAGCACGCTAACTTCCGAAGGAGTAAAGCTAGCCGCTTGAAATTTTACACAAATACTTCTTATTAGTGTAGGTCGGTTGGTATTGTAAATGGGCCATATGGGTCCATGTTTTGATATAGCTGCCATATAAACCGATCTTGGGTCTTGACTTCTTGAGCCTCTATCGTGCGCAATTCTTATCCGATTGGGATGAAATTTTGCATGACATGTTTTGCTATGATATCCAACAACTGCGTCAAGTATAGTTTAAATCGGTCCATAACCTGATATAGCTGCCATATAAACCGATCTTGGGTCTTGACTTCTTGAGCCTCTAGCGTGCGCAATTCTTATCCGATCAGAATGAAATTTTGCACGACGTGTTTTGTTATGATATCCAACAACTGTGCCAAGTATGGTTCAAATCGGTCCATAACCTGATATAGCTGTTATATAAACCGATCTTGGGTATTGACTTCTTGAACCTCTAGAGTGCGCAATTCTTATCCGATTGAAATGAAATTTTGCACGACGTGTTTTGTTACTATATCCAACAACAGTGCCAAGTATGGTTCAAATCGGTCTATAACCTGATATAGCTGCCATATAAACCGATCTTGGGTCTTGACTTCTTGACCCTCTAGAGGGCGCAATTCTTATCCGATTGGAATGAAATTTTGCACGACGTGTTTTGTTATGATATCCAACAACTGTGCCAAGTATGGTTGAAATCGGTCCATAACCTGATATAGCTGCCATATAAACCGATCTTGGGTCTTGATTTCTTGAGCCTCTAGAGGGCACAATTCTTATCCGATTTGAATGAATTTTTGCACGAAGTATTTCGTTATGATATCCAACAACTGTGCCAAGTATGGTTGAAATCGGTCCATAACCTGATATAGCTGTCATATAAACAGATCTGGGGATTTGACTTCTTGAGCTTCTAGAGGGCGCAATTTCTATCCGATTTGGCTGAAATTTTGCATGACGTATTTTATTTTTACTTTCAACAACTATGTCAAATAAGGTTTAAATCGGTCCATAACCTGATATATCTGCCATATAAACCGATCTGGGATCTTGACTTCTTGACCCCTAGAGGTCGCAATTATTATCCGATATGCCTGAAATTTTGTACGCTGGATCCTTTCATGACCATCAACAAACGTGTTTGTTATGGTCTGAATCGGTATAGCCCGATACAGATCCCATATATAAATCGTTCTCTCTATTTTACTTCGTGAGCCCCAATGGGCGCAATTCTTATACGAATTGGCTGAAATTTTACACAGGTCTCCAACATATAATTTAATTGTGGTCCGAACCGGACCATATATTGATATCGTTTTAATAGCAGAGCAAATCTTTTCTTATATCCTTTTTTGCCTACGAAGAGACGCCGGGAAAAGAACTCGACAAATGAGATCTATGGTGGAGGGTATATAAGATTCGGCCCGGCCGAACTTAGCACGCTTTTACTTGTTTTCCATAATTTCTTTTAACAATTGTGGTGGGACTTTATTAATTGGTGTAGATCGTTAAATTACCACTGCAATAGTTTAAGGAAATCTTTCTTTATACTTTCTAATCTGGACTTTTCATGATGGTTTTATATCGTTTTACTGCCACTGCAATAGTTCAAAGTTATTATACCCTCCACCATAAGATGGGGGGTATACTAATATCGTCATTCTGTTTGTAACTACTCGAAATATTCGTCTGAGACCCCATAAAGTATATATTTTCTTGATCGTCGCGACATTTTATGTCGATCTAGCCATGTCCGTCCGTCCGTCCGTCTGTCTGTCGAAAGCACGCTAACTTCCGAAGGAGTAAAGCTAGCCGCTTGAAATTTTGCACAAATACTTCTTATTAGTGTAGGTCGGTTGGTATTGTAAATGGCCCATATCGGTCTATGTTTTGATATAGCTGCCATATAAACCGATCTTGGGTCTTGGCTTCTTGAGCCTCTAGAGTGCGCAATTATTATCCAATTTGAATAAAATTTTGCACGACGTATTCCGTTATGATATCCAACAATTGTGCCAAGTATGGTTCAAATCGGTCCATAACCTGATATAGCTGCCATATAAACCGATCTTGGGTCTTGATTTTTGAGCCTCTAGAGTGCGCAATTCTTATCCGATTTGAATGAAATTTTGCACGACGTGTTTTGGTATGCTATTCAACAATTGTGCCAAGTATGGTATAAATCGGTCCATAACCTGATATAGCTGCCATATAAACCGATCGTGGGTCTTGACTTCTTGAACCTCTAGAAGGCGCAAATCTTATCCGATTCGAATGAAATTTTGCACGACGTATTTTGTTATGATATCCAGCAATTTTGCCAAGTATGGTTCAAATCGGTTCATAATCTGATATAGCTGCCATATAAACCGATCTTGGGTCTTGACTTCTTGAGCCTCTAGAGGGCCCAATTATCGTCCGATTTAACTAAAATTTTGCACGTAGTGTTTTGGTATTACTTTCAACAACTATGCTAAGTATGGTTCAAATCGGTTCATAATCTGGTATAGCTGTCATATAAACCGATCTTGGATCTTGATTTCTTGAGCCAAGTGATGGCGCAATTCTCATCCGATTTGGCTGAAATTTTGCATGACGTATTTTATTCTTACTTTCAACAACTGTGTCAAGTAATTTACAAATCGAATCATAACCTGATATAGCTGCCATATAAACGGATGTTATATCCTGACTTCTTGAGTCTCTAGAGGTCGCAATTATTATCCGATTTGCCTGAAAATTTGTGCAACGGATCCTCTCATGACCATCAACATACGTGTTAGATATGGTCTGAATTAGTCTATAGCCCGATACAGCTCAGATATAAATCGATCTCTCTATTTTACTTCTTGAGGCCCCATAGGGCGCAATTCTTATGCGAATTGGGTGACATTTTACACAGGTTTCCAACATATATTTTCAATTGTGGTCCAAACCGGACCATATCTTGATATCGCTCCTTTAGCAGAGCAAATCTTTTCTTATATCCTTTTTTGCCTAAGAAGAGATGGCGGGGAAAGAACTCGACAAATGCGATCCATGGTGGAGGGTATATAAGATTCGGCCCGGCCGAACTTAGCACGCTTTTACTTGTTTTTAACTGCATTTTTCAAGTTATAGTGGATCTATGCTTTCTGGTTTTAAAGTGGAAAGTTACCCTGTAGTTTGATATGCAGTTTCTTTATAATTCATGATGATGTTACTAGAACATAACACCTCTACTTTAATGTACCTTTTTCCGAGTAGCAACTGAATATTTTTGCCATTATACAAAGTAATTTTTTTTTAATATTTTTTTTTGTACTGGTTATATTAGTCAGTTAAGATTATATTCTAAATCCAAATCAGAAAACTACACACATACAAAATGCCTGTTTTACGAAGTAGTGACAGAAGTGCTAATATTGATGCACAAGCAAATTCTTCTTACGTGATAGATGAGAATGCTACCACTCCTGAAGGGGAGCATAGAGGTAGGACTAGGAGTAGTAATTTGCAAACAGATCGTGCTAGGGCACCATCTACTAGTGGCAAGAGACGAAATAGAGTTGATGACAGTGGAATCCGTTTATTGGTTTCTGAATCTATTTCTGAATTGCGTGGTGAGATTACATCGTCTATTGCGAATGAACTCGAGAGATTAGTTCAGAGTTTAAATTTGAATATAAGTGCTACTGCACCTAGTCAAAACACAAATTCAGTGATTAGATCTGGATCAGTCAGAAATACAGGCTCAAACATATTACAAAACAACCCTGAGAAAATTATGAATACAATCCGTAATTGGAAGTTATCTTTCTCAGGTTATGATAAGGATATAGCTTTCGAAGAATTTATTTACATGGTGAATATTATGACCACTAATACCCTTAATGGCAATTTCGAATTACTGTGCAAGTATGTTCACATTCTGTTTGAGGACAAGGCATTGGAATGGTATTGGAGATACCATCGTCAGAATGAAGTTGTAGAATGGACAGGATTGTGTGTATCGTTGAAAACGCAGTACAAGGACTGTTTCAACGACTTTGATCTGAAGGATGATATTCGACGCAGGAGGCAGAGACACAATGAGTCTTTTGACGAATTCTACGATTCCATAATGTCTATTGTCGATCGACTTCGGGTGCTCATGACAGATGAGGAACTGTGTGAAAAATAGGGAAAATAGTGAATAGGGCACGAATTGCTGCATTTATTGGGTTGCCCAAAAGGTAATTGCGGATTTTTTAAAAGAAAGTAAATAAATTTTTAATAAAACTCAGAATGAACTTTAATCAAATATATAATTGCCATTTTGTTCGATAACCTTTTGCCATCTTCCTGGCAAATTTAGTATTCCACGCTCATAGAACTTCTGGCTTAATCTGAAAAAAACTGAACCAAGTGCGATTTTATAGCCTCATCATTGCCGAAATTTTACCATTTAAGGAGTTCTGCAAAGATCGAAATAAATGGTAGTCTGATGGTGCAAGGTCAGGGCTATATGGTGGATGCATCAAAAGTTCCCAGCCAAGCTCACTCAGTTTTTGGCGAGTGACCAAAGATGTGTGCGGTCCAGCGTTGTCCTGGTGGAATATGACACCTTTACGATTGACCAATTCTGGTCGCTTCTCCTTGATGGCTGTATTCAATTTGTCCAATTGTTGACAGTAAACAACCGAATTAATCGTTTGGTTCCTTGGAAGCGGCTCAAAATATACCACACCCTTCCAATCCCACCAAACAGACAGCAAAACCTTATTTTGGTGGATATCAGCCTTTGAAGTGGTTTGAGCTGGTTCACCATGTTTGGACCATGATCGTTTTCGACTAACGTTGTTGTAAACAATCCATTTTTCATCTCCAGCTATGATTCGTTTTAAAAACGGATCGAATTTATTGCGTTTAAGGTGCATATCACAAGCGTTGATTCGGTTTGTTAAATGAATTTCTTTCAATACATGTGGTACCCAAATATCAAGCTTTTTCACCAGTCCAAGACTTTTTACGTGATAATGAACGGTTGATTTTAGTATATTTAACTTCTCTCCTATCTCACGCTCAGTTACATGACGATCCAATTCGATTAATGCTTTGATTTGGTCATCATCAACTTCATTTGGCCGACCTGAACGTGGCTCATCTTTAAGTGAAAAATCTCCAGAACGGAATTTGCGAAACCAATTTTGACACTGTCTTCCTTTTAAGGCTTTATCACCATACACATCTCGTAACTTTTTAGCAACCTGCTCCGCGTTTTTTCTTTTACGGAAATAATAAAGTAAAATATGACGAAAATGCTCCTTTATGGGCTCTATATCAAAATTGACGCCAAACAAACAAATGTAAACAAAATTTTGCGCAATTTTTTCTAAAGCAAGCTACAAGGAACAGCTGATATCTGACAGAAGAAAGAATGCAATTACAGAGTCACAAGCCGTTGAAAAAATTTGTCAACGCCGACTATTTGAAAAATCCGCAATTACTTTTTGAGCAACCCAATAGACATTTCTAGTGTTTCTCAACTTCGGAAGTCGGTTAGAAAATACGAAAAGTTTGTCATAGAGCTTCAAGCAGCAAATAAATGGGGCCGTTATCGAAATAGAGGTCAATTAGCTGAAGTGGAAATGAAGAGCTTCCAGACAACGACGATTCTGAAAAAGGTGATGTGATGGAAATCATCCGAAATGTTTCTTGTTAGAATTGGCGTCCGTCCGTCCGTCTGTCTGTCGAAAGCATGCTAACTTCCGAAGGAGAAAAGCTAGCCGCTTGAAATTTTGCACAAATACTTCTTATTAGTGACGTCGGTTGGTATTGTAAATGGTCCATACAGGTCCATGTTTTGATATAGCTGCCATAAAAACCGATCTCGGGTCTTGACTTCTTGAGCATCCAGAGTGCGCATTTCGTACCCGATTGGAATGAAATTTTGCACGACGTGTTTTGTGATGATATCCAACAACTGTGCCAAGTATGGTTCCAATCGGTCCATAACCTGATATAGGTGTCATATAAACCGATCTTGGGTCTTGACTTCTTGAGTGCGCAATTCTTATCCGATTTGAATGAATTTTGGCACGTAGTATTTTGCTATGACATCCAACACCTATGCCAAGTATGGTTCAAATCGGTTCATAACCTGATATTGCTGTCATATAAACAGATATGGGGACTTGACTTCTTGAGCTTCTAGAGGTCGCAATTCCTATCCGATTTGGCTGAAATTTTGCATGACGTATTTTATTCTCACTTCCAACTACTGTGATAAATAAGGTTGAAATCGGTTCATAACCTGATATAGCTGCCATATTAGCCGATCTGGGATTTTGACTTCTTGAGCCTCTAGAGGTCGCAATTATTATCCGATTTGCCTGAAATTGTGTGCGACGAATTCTCTCATGACCATCAACATACGTGTTTATTATGGTCTGAATCGGTCTATAGCCCGATACAGCTCCCATATAAATCGATCTCACTATTTTACTTCTTGAGCCCCCAAAGGGCGCAATTCTTATCCGAATTGGCTGACATTTTACACAGGTCTCCAACATATAATTTAATTGTGGTCCAAACCAAACCATATCTCGATATCGCTCTAATAGCAGAACAAATTTTTTCTTATATCCTGTTTTGCCTAAGAAGAGATGCCGGAAAAAGAACAAATGCGACAAATGCGATCCGTGGTGGAGGGTATATAAGATTCGGCCCGGCCGAACATAGCACGCTTTTACTTGTCTGTTTTGAATTAATTCTAAATTGCTTTGCTATTTTATATATTGAGTTAATTAATATATCTTTACTTTTATTTTTAAACTTGATTTTATTTATTGTTTATTTTTTATGTATGAAACAAAAATTCCTAAAGAGTGTAAAAATTAAATGAACTAAATCAACTATTATTTAATTACTATTAAATAATAATGTTTAAACAGGTGAAGTAATGCGTTTGGCTTTATGGGGGAAATGAGTAGATTTTTTTAATCCATTGAAGTGGTGCCCTTTTTTAAACCGGAAAAATTACCGACTTTTCAAACGGGTGAAATGACCAATTTTTTAAATCAGTGAAATTACTAGTGTTTTTAACTGACCGGTTAAAAATTATTGGTATTATAGGTATGACATGACCATACAAAAATCACCGGTAATATTTACAGTCAGGGAACGTGTCACTGAAAACCGGTGAAATCACCAGTTTGGGACCGGTTCAAAGTCCTGCAGGGTTGCTAGTTCGCCTATACATATGTCGATGCAGTCACATCCAAACAACACACACACAACTACAACTATGAATATGTACATGCCTAAAGCACGTACACAAAAAAAAATATTAAGAAAATTGTTTCAATTAAAAATAAAAATGATTTCAAATAAAAATTAATTGAATCAATATTTTTTTAAATGAATCCGGATTTTTTTTTCAATTACCATGGTGATTGAAATTTTGGCAATTTTTAATTAAAAAACTCATTGGTTCAATCAGTTTTAATTCCAATTACAGTCGTGATTGAAAGTTTTGCCATTTTCAATAACAAAATTTATTGATTCAATCATTTTGATAATTGAATTTAAACTTTTTTTATAACCTCCACCATACGATGGGGGGTATACTAATTTCGTCATTCTGTTTGTAACTACTCGAAATATTCGTCTGAGACCCCATAAAGTATATATATTCTTGATCGTCGCGACATTTTGTGACGATCTAGTCATGTCCGTCCGTCTGTCCGTCTGTCTGTCGAAAGCACGCGAACTTCCGAAGGAGTAAAGCTAACCGTTTGAAATTTTGCACAAATACTTCTTATTAGGGTATGTCAGTTGGTATTGTAAATGAGCCATATCGGTTTATGTTTTGATATAGCTGCCATATAAACCGATCTTGGGTCTTGACTTCTTGAGCCTCTAGAGCGCGCAATTCTAATCCGATTGGAATGAAATTTTGCAAAATGTGTTTTGTTATGATATTCAACAACTGTGCCAAGTATGGTTCAAATCGGTTCATAACCTGATATAGCTGCCATATAAACCGATCTTGGGTCGTGACTTCTTAAGCCTCTAGAGTGCGCAATTTTTATTCGATTGGAATGAAATTTTGCACGACATGTTTTGTTATAATATCCAAAAACTGTGCCAAGTATGGTTCATATCGGTCCATAACCTGATATAGCTCTCATATAAACCGATCTTGGGTCTAGACTTCTTAAGCCTCTAGCGGGCGCAATTCTTATCCGATTTGGTTGAAATTTTGCATGACGTTTTTTATTCTTACCTTCAACAACTGTGTCAAATAAAGTTCAAATCGGTTCATAACCTGATATAGCTGCCATATAAACCGATCTGGTATCTTGACTTCTTGATCCTCTAGAGGTCACAATTATTATCCGATTTGCACGAAATTTTGTACGACGGATCCTCTCATGACCATCAACATACGTGTTTATTATGGTCTGAATCGGTCTATAGCCCGATACAGCTCCCATATAAATCGAACTCTCTATATTACTTCTTGAGCCCCCAAAGTGTCTCCAATATATAATTCAATTGTGGTCCGAACCGGACCATATCTTGATATGGCTCTAATAGCAGAACAAATCTTTTCCTTCATCCTTTTCTTTGCCTTAGAAGAGATGCCGGGAAAAGAATTCGACAAATGCGATCCATGGTGGAGGGTATATAAGATTCGGCCCGGCCGAACTTGGCACGCTTTTACTTATTTTAAATGTAATCGTGGTGTTGATACATTGAATATCGTGTGGTAGATTATTCCAAAAACGTATGTTGCTAGTATAAAATTGTTGTTCTAAAAGGCATTGATTTTCTACCTCTATCAGATTGGGCTTACCTCAGTCTCTCAAACAAATATCTGGGTTTCTTTTCCACAATAATCTTATTTAAAAATATTAATGATCTGGTATTTAGAAGATTGTTGAATCTAAGTCCAAATAGAGAATCTACTATTGTAAAACATGCTGACTCGTTTTTAAACCATGCACATAACGGACTATGCTGTTAAAAGCTACATTTAAATTTCGGAGGCTCGAAGAATCACAATTCGGAAAAGTTCACAACCATATATCAAACCAAATATCCGGTTGTCGCATGAACGAGATATCGGTCTACATGGCAGCTATATCCAAATCTGGACTTGGCCCAAGTTGCAGAAAAATATCGAAAAGCCTAACAAAGCGCACTGTCCCACATTTCGGCGAAATCGGACAATAAATGCGCCTTTTAAGGACCCAAAACCTAAAACCGGGAGATCGGTCTATATGACAGCTATATCCGAATATGGACCGATCTAGGCCAAATTAATGAAGGACGTCGAAGGGTCAAAGACAACTCACTGTCTCAAATTTCAGCGATATCGAACAATAAATGCGCCTTTTATGGCCTCAAACCCTAAAACCGAGAGATCGGTCTATATGGCAGCTATATCCGAATCTGGACCGATCTAGGCCAAATTGATGAATGATGTCGGAGGGCCTAACGCAACTCACTGTCCCAAATTTCAGCAAAATCGGATAATAAATGTGGCTTTTATGGGCCTAAGACCCTAAATCGGAGGAATGGTCCATATGGCAGCTTTATCCAAATCTGAACCGATCTCAGCCAAATTGACGATTTATTTCGAAGGGCCTAACAAACTGTCCCAATTTTCAGCAAAATCGAATAATAAATGTGGCTTTTATGGGCCTAAGACCCTAAATCGGAGGAATGGTATATATGGCAGCTATATCCAAATATGAACTGATCTGTGCAAAATTGATGAATGATGTCGAAGGGCCTAACGCAACTCAGTGTCCCAAAATTCAGCAAAATCGGATAATAAATGTGGCTTTTATGGGCCTAAGACCCTAAATCGGCGGATTGTTCTTTATGGGGGAAATATCAAGATATAGTCCGATATAGCCCATCTTCGAACTTAACCTGCTTATGGACAAAAAAGTATCTGTGCAAAGTTTCAGCTCAATATCTCTATTTTTAAAGAATGCAGGGTGATTTCAACAGACAGACGGACGGACATGTCTAGATAGTCTTAGATTTTTACGCTGAACAAGAATATATATACTTTATTGGTTCGGAAGTGGATATTTCGATGTGTTGCAAACGAAATGACAAAATGAATATACCCCCATCCTTCGGTGGTGGGTATAAAAAAGAAGTGAACCTATAATCGAGCCTTGGGGAACCCCCTTAGGTACGAACAAGGGGTTAGATAATATATTCCCTGCGCATACTGACTGCCGTCTAGATACGACATAATCAGACTCGTTGCCGTTGATGTGAAGTTAAAAATATTCCGTGTTTCATGGAGCTCAAAATTGAATTAAACAGGTACGTAAAGTACGGTAGAAGATATGGAAGTAACATTCTTATGATTTTCAAGAACTGTGTTAAGTAAGGTTCAAATCCATATATAATCGGATACAGCTCCCTTATAAACCGATCACCCGAGTTGACTTCTTGAACCCCTGGAGGCTGCAAGTTTTGTCCGATTTGGCTGACATTTTGCATGTTGTGATTCGTTAAGACTTCCAACAACTGTAACTAGTACGGTTCAAATCGATCGATAACCTGATATAATAGCTCCCTTATACACCGATCTCCCGATTTGATTTCTTGAGCCCTTACAAGCCGCAATTTTTGTCCGATTTGGCTGAAGTTTTGCACGTAGTGATTCGTTATGACTTCCAACAATTGCGTCTATTACGGTCCAAATCGGTCAAGAACCTGATAAAGGTCCCATATAAACCGATTTCCCGATTTGACTTCTTGAGCCCCTACAAGCCGCAATTTTTGTCCGATTTGGCTGAAATTGAGTATGAAGTGTTTTGTTATGAATTGCAAGAACTGTGTTAAGAACGGTCCAAATCGGTCTATAACCTGATATTGCTAACATATAAACCCATCTCCCGATTTTACTTTTTGAGTCCTTACAAGCCTCAACTTTTGTCCGATTTGGCTGAAATTTTGCATGTAGTAATCCGTTACGACTTTCAACATCAGTACCAAATACGGTCCAAATAAGTCAATAATCTGATATATCTCCATGTAAGCCGGTCTCTCGATCATCCTTATTCGGTTCCTAGAAGCTTGAATTTTTGCTGGTTTCACAGAAGTTTGGTATGTAGAATAAAATTGTGCCCTTCAACTAAATTTATTTCTTGTGATGTGAATTTTGTAACTTTTGTCTTCTTGATTTGGCTCGAGGTCATCGAACAATTTACAAAACCAGGAGTTGGTGTTGTATTTGTAATTTTTACCAATATTTCGACCACCGCCGGTGATCTTCATCAGGGTTTGAAATTTTGAAGCAAAACAATAGACTTTACCTTTACAGTCGAACTTGTGTGCTTCTATGTTCTAGCATTCCTGAGATCCGTTTCGCTACCCCCGTTTATAAGATTATTAAGTTTTGAACTAACTGCGTATAAAATTTTAGAAATCTGTCCCTTTCTGTAAAAAAAGTACCAAAAATAGCAATGCATCGAATAACTCATAAAGTCTCCCAATATATATTGTCAATGTATTCATAAATGCCAATTTTGAGCGCTTTAGCTCAATTCGTAATAAAAATACCATTTTGTATGTTTAAGTACCTAAATACACGATTTTGAAAAAAAAATATAGGCAAGGTGTAGCTGTATCCCAATTTTGAGAGCTTTAAACACTTTCTAAAGAAAGTACCATTTTGTATGTTAAGTACCTAAATACCCGATTATTAACAATCTCCTGGTGACCCAAAATTTATAGTCAATGTGTATTTGTATTGAAATTTTGAGAGCTTTATCTCACTCCGTTAAGAAGCACCATTTTGTACGGTTGTGCACCTAAATATACGAATAAACTAGAAAGGAAGAGCAAAAGTCGGGCGGTGCCGACTGCACCTACACCTGCCCTATAAGTACAATGTGGGACCTATATCCAATTCTGAACCAATTTTGATGGACCTCGGCGAGCAAATATGTTCAAACTGCGAAAACTTCGGTTGACAAATGACAACATTATGGCAAATTACCCAAAACCTGACGAACGTATATATGGGAGCTATTTCTAATTCTGAATCGATTCCGAGCAAACTTCTCATATAATGTGGTAGTCGTCGAGGAAAGCGTTGTGCAAAATTTTGGCAAGATTGGTCTAACAATGCGCTTGCAGTGGATCTTGGGGTGAAAAAAATCTGGCGATATACATATATGACAGCTATATCTAAATCTGGGCCGATTTCTATGAAATCGGCCCAGATTCAAAGAAAAACAAGTAAAATGGCGTTAAGTTAGGCCGGGCCGAACTTCGAATACCCACCACCTCTGGTATATATGTAAACCGCCTTTCATCAAAATCCGGAGAAAATTGCATACGTTACGTCCCATAGCAGTTATATCGAAATATGTTCCGAGTTGGGCCAAATACTAATAAGTACAAGTTATTGTTCAATTGTGTATAACAAAATATTGGTCTTTTTAGTAGATATATCTAAAAATAAACCGATCTGAACCATATACGACACAGATGCCGAAAAGCCTTATATAAGTCACTGTTTCAAATTTCAATGAAATCGGATTATAAACGCGCCTTTTATGGGGCTAAGACTTTAAATCGAGCTATGGCAGCTATATCCAAATCTGAACCGATCAGGGCCAAATTGAAGAAAGACGTCGAAGAGCCTAACACAACTCGCTGTCTCAAATTTCAGCATTTTCGGACAATTAATGCGCCTTTTACGGCCCCAAAACCTTAAATTGAGAGATCGGTCTATATGGCAGCTATAGTCAAATCTGGACCAATCTGGGTCAAATTGAGGAAGGACGTCGAAGAGCCTAACACAACTCGCTGTCCCAAATTTCAGCATTTTCGGACAATTAATGCGCCTTTTACGGCCCCAAAACCTTAAATTGAGAGATCGGTCTATATGGCAGCTATATCCAAATCTGAACCGATCAGGGCCAAATTAAAGAAAGACGTCAAAGGATCTAAGACAACTCACTGTCTCAAATTTCAGCGATGTCGGACAATAAATGCGCCCTTTATGGCTTCAAAACCTAAAACAGAGAGATCGGTCTATATGGCAGCTATATCCAAATCTGGACCGATCGGAGACAAATTGAGCAAGGATATTGAAGGGTCTAACACAACTCACTGTCCCAAATATCAGCAAAGTCGGGTAATAAATGTGGCTTTTATGGGCTTAAGACCCTAAATCGGAGGATCGGTCTATATGGCAGTTATATCCGAATCTGAACTGATCTGGGCCAAGTTGACAAATTTCAGCAAAATCGGATAATAAATGTGGCTTTTATCGGCCTAAGACCCTAAATCGGAGGATCGGTCTATATGGCAGCTATATCCAAATCTGAACCGATCTGGGTCAAATGGATGAAAGATGTCGAAGGGCCTAACGCAACTCACTGTCCCAAGTTTCAGCAAAATCGAATAATATATGTGGCTTTTATGAGCCTAAGACCCTAAATCGGAGGAATTGTTTGTATGGCAGCTATATCCAAATCTGAACCGATCTGTGCCAAATTGATGAATGATGTCGAAGGGCCTAACGCAACTCAGTGTCCCAAATTTCAGTAAAATCGGATAATAAATGTGGCTTTTATGGGCCTAAGACCCTAAATTGGCGGATCGTTCTATATGGGGGCTATATCAAGATATAGTCCGATATAGCCCATCCTCCAACTTAACGTGGTTATGGACAAAAAAAAAGAATCTGTGCAAAGTATCAGCTCAATATCTCTAGTTTTAAAGACTGTAGCATGATTTCAACAGACAGATGGACGGACATGTCTAGATCGTCATAGATTTTTACGTTGATCAAGAATATATATACTTTATAGGGTCGGAAATAAATATTTCGATATGTTGCAAACGGAATGACAAAATGAGTATACCCCCATCCATCGGTGGTGAGTATAAACAAGTAAGAGCGTGCTAAGTTCGGCCGGGCCGAATCTTATATACCCTCCACCATTGATCGCATTTGTCGAGTTCTATGCGCGGTATCTCTTTTTAGACAAACATAGAATATTGAATAAGAACTGTTATCCTATTGGAGTTATATCAAGTTATAGTCCGATTCGGACCATAATTGAATGCTGATTGACATTGTAGAAGTCATTGTGTAATATTTCAGTTCATTCGGATAAGAATTGCGCCTTGTAAGGGCTCAAGAAGCAAAATCGGGAGATAGGTTTATATGGGAGCTGTATCAAGCTATTGATCGATTCAGACCATACTAGACACGTAAATTGAAGGTCATGAGAGAAGGCCTTGTACAAAATTTCAACCAAATCGGATGAGAATTGCGCCCTCTAGAGGTTTGAGAAGTCAAGATCCCAGATCGGTTTATATGGCAGCTATATCAGGTTCTATATCGATTTACGCCATACTTAGCACAGTTATTGGAAGTCATAACAAAACACCTCATGCAAAATTTAAGCCAAATCGGATGAGAATTGCGCCATCACTTGGCTCAAGAAGTCAAGATCCAAGATCGGTTTATATGACAGCTATACCAGATTATGAACCGATTTGAATCATACTTAGCATAGTTGTTGAAAGTAATACCAAAACACTACGTGCAAAATTAGTTAAATCGGACGATAATTGGGCCCTCTAGAGGCTCAAGAAGTCAAGACCCAAGATCGGTTTATATGGCAGCTATACCAGATTATGAACCGATTTGAACCATACTTGGCAAAATTGTTGGATATCATAACAAAATACGTCGTGCAAAATTTCATTCCAATCGGATAAGATTTGCGCCTTCTAGAGGTTCAAGAAGTCAAGACCCAAGATCGGTTTATACGGCAGCTATATCAGGTTATGGACCGATTTGAACCATACTTGGCA
The DNA here is from genome assembly GCF_963082655.1 of Stomoxys calcitrans. NCBI lineage: Eukaryota > Metazoa > Arthropoda > Insecta > Diptera > Muscidae > Stomoxys > Stomoxys calcitrans. The sequence goes on along the minus strand of NC_081552.1, from coordinate 78,547,075 downwards.
CAATTGTTGGATATCATAACGGAATACGTCGTGCAAAATTTCATTCAAATCGGATAAGATTTGCGCCTTCTAGAGGTTCAAGAAGTCAAAACCCAAAATCAGTTTATATGGCAGCTATATCAAAACATGGACCGATATGGCCCATTTACAATACCAACCGACCTACACTAATAAGAAGTATTTGTGCAAAATTTCAAGCGGCTAGCTCTACTCCTTCGGAAGTTAGCGTGCTTTCGACAGACAGACGGACGGACGGACATGGCTAGATCGACATAAAATTTCGCGACGATCAAGAATATATATACTTTATGGGGTCTCAGACGAATATTTCGAGTAGTTACAATCAGAATGACGAAATTAGTATACCCCCCATCCTATGGTGGAGGGTATAAAAAGACTAAGTGATGACTATTTGAAAGGTAGTCATATCTATTCATATTTCATAGACAACCACCACATGATGATCCACTCTAAGCGAGTAGCGCTATCATTTAAATTTGCGCCATTCGACTCTCTTCAATTGGATTTACTTGATCCAATTGGATTAAGTTGATCGTATTGAAAACAATCAGTAGATGGCGCTAATTTGGAGAAGCCAACATGAACAGAAAGAGGCAGAGTGGTCAAAATTAATCATCCAGCATGTATCTTTGTTATGACAATCTATAGATCCTTTGAATAAACAAAAATAAAATATAGGAATTTCGTTGCGGTTGTTTGCGGTATTAGTTCTTAACTTTCCACACAAGACACTGTTTAAGGTAGTTTAATTGTCAATCTTTGCCATAGAAAAAATTGATATAAATACAAAAAATTTCTATAGAAAAAAAAATTTTGCAGTAAATTCTTATTAGTTAAAATGTTGTCAAAATTTTCGAGTAAGAATAAGAAACATATTTTCCGCGTGGTGAAAATGATCTTTTGTTTGTTTGTCGATTTCCTTGTTTGTGTGTTCCTTATAAGCTCTGAAACGGCTGAAATGATTTTCTTGAAATTTTCACAGAATGTGCATTATGGACCTGTGGTAAAAATGGGAAACGTCATTTTTTGTTATGTCACGATGGGGGGACCCTCCCCCTTACCCTAATTTTCGAAATCGCCAGATCTCGGAGTTGGGTAGGGCGATTTAAACTAAATTTTGTTTGCACACTTACAGCGACCTAAAAACAAAAAATTTGGTATCAAAATCTGGGGTGGTGTGCCTAAGAGGACCGCCAACCCACAAAACTCGGCAAACGGATTTATAGACCAATCACTACAACATGGGACTCAAGTAAAGGGTATTTGAGAGTAGAAAACGAATCTGATATCCAATTGTGGAACGAAGAGTTTCGTGGGTCACCCCACCCCTATAAAACCCCTCAATCCGACATATTTACCGACCATTGCAATATGGATTTTTGTCTTTGGGAATAGAGCACAAAATTGACGTTCGCTTTTGGGACCAAGCCTCTGGTGGTCCACCACACCTCAAAAAGGACTTTTACTGACCTTTGCAATGTGGGGTTTAAATAAGAGGTACTGGAGTGTAGAAAAATCCATAGTAAAACTACAATTACGCAGAAATTTTCTATTTTAGAGTACTCCTCTCCAACATAGCATAATCGGGCGCAGACGTGCGGGCCAGGCTAAACTAGTATAATATATATGAAACGTACTGTTGTGGCCTTCAGAAAAGTTATGCCCGTTTTAAACCGAAAATATAGGAAAACGCATTTTTCTCTACATTAAGACCCCTGCATATTTTTATACCCCCACCCCACCGATAAAGCCCCCATATAGACCGATCCGCCGATTTAGGGTCTTAGGCCCATAAAATCCACATTTATTATCCGATTTTTCTGAAATTTAGGACAGTGAGTTGTGTTAGGCCACTCGACATCCTTCTTCAATTTGGGCCAGATCGGTTCAGATTTGGATATAGCTGCCATATAGACCAATCTCTCGATTTAAGGTTTTGGGCCCTTAAAAGGCGCATTTATTGTCCGATATCGTCGAAACTTGGGACAGTGAGTTGTGTTAAGCCCCTCAACATACTTCTGCAATATGGCACAGATCGGACCAGATTTGGATATAGCTGCCATATAGAACGATCTCTCGGTTTTAGGTTTTGGGGCCATAAAAGGCGCATTCATTGTGCGATGTTGCCGAAATTTGGGACTTTGAGTTGTGTTAGGCCCTTCTGGCCCAGATCGGTCCAGATTTGGATATAGCTGCCATATAGACCGATATCTCGATTTAAGATTTTGGGCCCATAATAGGCGCATTTATTGTCCGATGATGCCGAAATTCAGGACAGAGAGTTAAGTTAAGCCCCTCCACATTTTTCTGCCATTTGGTCTAGATCGATCAAGATTTGCATAAAGCTGCCATATAGACCGATATCTCGATTTGAAGCCTTGGCCCCATAAAAAGCGCAATTATAATCCGATATCACTGAAATTTGAAACAGTGACTTATGCTAGGCTTGTCGACATCTATGTTGTATATGGTTCAGATCGGTTTATTTTTATACCCTCCACCATAAGATGGGGGGTATACTAATTTCGTCATTCTGTTTGTAACTACTCGAAATATTCGTCTGAGACCCCATAAAGTATATATATTCTTGATCGTCGTGAAATTTTATGTCGATCTAGCCATGTCCGTCCGTCTGTCCGTCCGTCTGTCCGTCCGTCTGTCCGTCCGTCCGTCTGTCTGTCGAAAGCACGCTAACTTCCGAAGGAGTAAAGCTAGCCGCTTGAAATTTTACACAAATACTTCTTATTAGTGTAGGTCGGTTGGTATTGTAAATGGGCCATATGGGTCCATGTTTTGATATAGCTGCCATATAAACCGATCTTGGGTCTTGACTTCTTGAGCCTCTATCGTGCGCAATTCTTATCCGATTGGGATGAAATTTTGCATGACATGTTTTGCTATGATATCCAACAACTGCGCCAAGTATAGTTTAAATCGGTCCATAACCTGATATAGCTGCCATATAAACCGATCTTGGGTCTTGACTTCTTGAGCCTCTATCGTGCGCAATTCTTATCCGATCAGAATGAAATTTTGCACGACGTGTTTTGTTATGATATCCAACAACTGTGCCAAGTATGGTTCAAATCGGTCCATAACCTGATATAGCTGTTATATAAACCGATCTTGGGTATTGACTTCTTGAACCTCTAGAGTGCGCAATTCTTATCCGATTGAAATGAAATTTTGCACGACGTGTTTTGTTACTATATCCAACAACAGTGCCAAGTATGGTTCAAATCGGTCCATAACCTGATATAGCTGCCATATAAACCGATCTTGGGTCTTGACTTCTTGACCCTCTAGAGGGCGCAATTCTTATCCGATTGGAATGAAATTTTGCACGACGTGTTTTGTTATGATATCCAACAACTGTGCCAAGTATGGTTGAAATCGGTCCATAACCTGATATAGCTGCCATATAAACCGATCTTGGGTCTTGACTTCTTGAGCCTCTAGAGGGCACAATTCTTATCCGATTTGAATGAATTTTTGCACGAAGTATTTCGTTATGATATCCAACAACTGTGCCAAGTATGGTTGAAATCGGTCCATAACCTGATATAGCTGTCATATAAACAGATCTGGGGATTTGACTTCTTGAGCTTCTAGAGGGCGCAATTTCTATCCGATTTGGCTGAAATTTTGCATGACGTATTTTATTTTTACTTTCAACAACTATGTCAAATAAGGTTTAAATCGGTCCATAACCTGATATATCTGCCATATAAACCGATCTGGGATCTTGACTTCTTGACCCCTAGAGGTCGCAATTATTATCCGATATGCCTGAAATTTTGTACGATGGATCCTTTCATGACCATCAACAAACGTGTTTGTTATGGTCTGAATCGGTCTATAGCCCGATACAGATCCCATATATAAATCGTTCTCTCTATTTTACTTCGTGAGCCCCAATGGGCGCAATTCTTATACGAATTGGCTGAAATTTTACACAGGTCTCCAACATATAATTTAATTGTGGTCCGAACCGGACCATATATTGATATCGTTTTAATAGCAGAGCAAATCTTTTCTTATATCCTTTTTTGCCTAAGAAGAGATGCCGGGAAAAGAACTCGACAAATGAGATCTATGGTGGAGGGTATATAAGATTCGGCCCGGCCGAACTTAGCACGCTTTTACTTGTTATATATAGCTACTAAAACGACCAATATTTTGTTATACACAGTTGAACAATAATTTGTATTTGGTCCAAATTTATTAGTATTTGGTCCAAATTGGAACATATTTCGTTATGACTGCTATGGGATATAAGGTATGCAATTTTCACCGGGTTTTGATAAAAGGTGATTTACATATATAGCCGAGGTGTTGGGTATCGAAAGCTCGGCCCGGCCGAACTTAACGCCTTTTTACTTGTTATTTGTTGCTTTCATGCGCGGAATATTTTTGTAGTGTCCAAGAAATTCGACTAACAAAACCTTTTTTGAAATTTTCGCAGAAGCTGTTGCTTGTTAAGGAATTATCAACCGATTTGAAATTTTTTGCCTGATTTGAAAAGCTGATAAAATTTACTATATTTTTGTAGCGATCCTTCAGTCTAAAGTAATGCGAGTTACAAATCAAGAAATTTGAAATAAGTCAATTCTTGTTATACACTCTACCAAGGCTAATTTAATTCTTTAGTCTCTATAAAGAAAGTTTGGCCTAACAATTTCAATTTAAACCCAGATTATCATCAAGACACAACCAATAAAAATATCGTTCTAGTTTTTTAATATTTTATAGGCGAATATCTCTCCTAAAAAATATAGGCGTACATTTTGGACACATTTCTTTACGAAAATACCCAGTCACCAAACTGAGGAAAGATGTTTGAAAATCTGGAATTTTTAAGTAAAATGGCTGTAGAGAGCTCAATCCTTGGAAGGCTCAAAAAATTTTTTGCATGTAATTAAGAACCACTTGGAGTAATAAAAACGTATTATTAAAGTGGAAGTAAATGCGCTTTAGACAGCCCGAACAAAATTTCGTAGGGTTGATATGACCAACTTTAAAGGGCCACCAACGGACCTCGGACTTTCTAGTGCCTTGCAATTTTGCACAGCAACTGGTTAAAGCCTCAGCTATAACATTTAAAAGTTCGTGGTGATATCTTCATACGCTCCATGACAGACTTATTTCCTTCCACTAATTTTTTTTCATCCCACTGTGCGTTGGTTGTTAAAGCTGCTCGAATATGATTTTAACTCTTACCATCGTTTGGGAAAGCTTAAGACGAATGTCGACGCGATGAGTAGAGCTCCCGCGGAAGTAGAAGCAGATCCAGGAGACACAATAGCGAAGCTGATGCACATAGACATCACGACAGATGGATGCATGTGCACAGAATCCTGAGCATGTGCAGATAATGACCATAATGGTAGGCGAAGTTGAGTCATCTCAGCCGACGCATTACTGTAAGGAGTTTCTGATGAAATCAAACAGGCTGTACAAAAAAAAAACCAGCGAGGAGAATGATCTGTTTGTCATTACAAATGGTTTGCGATGGTAAATCGTTTGACAATGTCATGATGTTGGACATCCAGGAATAAATGGTACCATAAAGAAGATAGGGGAACATTTCTGGTTCAGATTAATAAGCAACTATGTAAAACGCTACATGAAATCCTGTGTCGATCTGCTTTAGCCGAGAACCGAGGAAGAAGGTATACCAGCTTTATAGAATGGATATCCTAACGGTGCCGTTTGAAGTGATTCATTTGGATCAATAACATACGGTATTGATAGTAAAACAACACCGTATGGTACAAAAACAATACCGGATGGTATGGATGAAACATAAATTGATTAGTACTGTTTGATAATAACCTTATTCCCTAACTGGTATTGTTTTTAATACTTAACTGTTATTGGTTTTAGCACTAGACCGTCATTGGTTTACGTACCCAACTGTTATTGAGTATTTCACCCTCTAATGAACCAAAAAAAAAATGCATTCAAAATTTTTTAATATCATTTTATTTCGATTATTTATGTTAATAATTACAAAAAGTAATGTTACACCGTGAATAACTCCCAGAAGTGGTTTTTATATGAATACACCAGCACAGTATCTTTTTCAACACTGAAGACTATCATGTTTTTGATGTAAAATGTCCTTAGAATTTGTACTATTTCCATTTTCACCACTTTCGAGTATTTGAGCAGGTATTTACGAACTCAAATTGTATTTACATTTTATTTATTTGTTTAACAAATATTTTATAATAGCGTCAATATTTTAAGTACAAATGTCAAAAAAAACTTCTGCCGCGTTGAAAAGAATACAAATGTGACGCCGTCAATTCTTAATAGGCTCCTTTCTCTGGTATTTAATTGATAGCATATGTTATTAAAAAACTTTGCCAATGACGCGAACAAAATACTACCAGGCGGTATTGGCAAAGTACCGTCGTTTTTGGGTGCGCTGACTCATTGCTTTGCGACTATTCCTGTTCGATCAACGAGTGCTAGACGCCCTTACCCATCTTACTCTGAATTTTGTTTTGCCAAGTCGAAAAGTGACTGATCGAGGAACAGCTTTGACATAGTCGATGTTTGCCGATTATTGTAAATAGATCGATATTCAACACGTCAAGGTTGCAGTACGGATACCCCGAGCGAATTGGTTAGCCGAACGGGGGTACTGAACTATTTGGTCGTTCCTGAGGACTTCAACGAATACCAAGGACTAGGACAATGAACTCAGACATGTACAATGGAAGATCAATACGTCAGTCAATAATACGACTACGTATTCACCAATTGATCTTATATTAGCTGCGAGTGGTTTGGAAAGACAGTTTAGACGCAAAATATAAATTTCCTTTCCAGTATAACGAAGGCATTTAGTTTTGATTAAGAGTTCAATGATGAGCACTGGGGAATCTGTGAAACTTTACGCTAAGTACAGAGGTACATACATCGTCAATAAAGTTTTGCGATTCGACATGTATGTCATTGAAGCCATCGAGAGAGAACAGAGAAATGAATGTAAATTCAGCAGTGGCAGGATAAAGCCATGGTGTGCCTTGTTTCCAGAGGTTGACTAAGTGTACCAAGGAGATGGTCGTCATGAGGACCATTCCAAAAAGTCCTAGTAACTCGAGGGCGAGTTATCGAAGGGTTGGATGATGGCTGCCCTTATGAATTACACATGACGGCAACTCTGGACAGATGTCAAATGCGTCTGGACAGTTGTCAAGCATACCAATCGGCTTGCAATAACTTCTAGAATCGATTTAGCTATGCCCGACTGTCTGTCAATGTATTCTTGCAACCAAGGTACAGTTCGCATTTTTGTCCGATTCCCAACAAATTTTGCACGTTACTTTTTTCGGCCCAAAGAAGAACGCTATTGGTTTCGAAAAATTCGTACAGATTGAAATATAGCTCCAATATACGTGTATATCTTCCACCCAATGTGCATATTTATGGCTATAATAGGCACAATTTATTTGCGATATTTACAAAACCTTACATGCTCTCGCATTTGCTTAATAGCAGCATCTTCTTCTTATATATAAAAATCAATTTGTGTTCGTTTGTAGGTTTGTTTGTATGTTTGTGTGTTCTGTATAGACTCAGAAACGGCTGAACCGATTTTCTTGAAATTTTCACAGATGGTGCATAATGATCCCATGGTGAAAATAGGGTACCACATTTTTATACCCACCATTCATTCCGTTTGCAACACATCGAAATATCCATTTCCGACCCTATAAAGTATATATATTCTTGATCAGCGTAAAAATCTAAGACGATCTAGACATGTCCGTCCGTCTGTCTGTTGAAATCACGCTACAGTCTTTAAAAATAGAGATATCGAGCTGAAATTTTGCACAGATTCTTTTTTTGGTTAAGTTCAAAGATGAGCTATATCGGACTATATCTTGATATAGCCCCCATATAGACCGATCCGCCGAATAAGGGTCTTAGGCCTATAAAAGCCACAGTTATTATCCGAATTTGCTGAAATTTGGGACAGTGAGTTGTGTTAGGCCCTTCGACATCCTTCGTTAATTTGGCTCAGATCGGTACAGATTTGGATATAGCTGCCGTATAGACCGATCCTCTGATTTAGGGTCTAAGGCCCGATTTTGCTGAAATTTGGGACAGTAAGTTGTGATAGGCCCTTCGACATCCTTCGTTAATTTGACCCAGATCGGTTCAGATTTGAATATAGCTGCCATATATACTGATCCTCCGATTTAGGGTCTTAGGCCCACAAAAGTCTCATTTGTTATCCAATTTTGATGAAATTCGGGACAGTAAATTGCGTTAGACCCATCGATATCCTTCGTCAATTTGGCCCAGATCGGTCCAGATTTGGACATAGCTGCCATATAGACCGATCAGCAGATTTAGGGTCTTAGGCCAATAAAAGCCACATTTAGTATCCGATTTTGCTGAAATTTGGGACAGTGAGTTGTGTTTGGCCCTTCAACATCCTTCGTCAATTTGGCTCAGATCGGTTCAGATTTGGATATAGCTGCCATATTGACCGATTTCTTGATTTAAGGTTTTGGGCCGATCAAATGCTCATTTATTGTCCTATGTCGCCGAAATTTGGGACAGTGAGTTTAGTTAAGCCCCTTGACATACTTTTGCAATATCGCACAGATCGGTTCAGATTTCGATATAGCTGCCATATAGACCGATATCTAGGTTGTAGGTTTTGGGGCCATAAAAAACGCATTTATTGTCCGATGTCGCTGAAATTTGAAACAGTGAGTTTAGTTAGGCTTTTCGACGTCCTTCTTCAATTTTACCCAGATCGGTCCAGATTTGAATATAGCTGCCATATAGACCGATATCTCGATTTAAAGTTTTGGGCCCATAAAAGAGCCCATTTTTGTCCGATTTCGCCGAAATTTGGGACAGTGTTTTGTGTTAGGCTCTTCGAAATGCCGCGTAGACCGATATCTCGATTTAAAAGGCGCATTTATAATCCGAGTTCACTGAAATTTAATACAGTGACTTATGCTATGCTTTCCGACATCCGTGTCGTATATGGTTCAGATCGGTTTATTTTTATACCCACCACCGACGGATGGGGGTATATTCATTTTGTCATTCCATTTGCAACACATCGAAATATCCATTTCCGACCCTATAAAGTATACATATTCTTGATCAGCATAAAAATCTAAGACGATCTAGACATGTCCGTCCGTCTGTCCGTCTGTCTGTTGAAATCACGCTACAGTCCTCAGAAATAGAGATATTGAGCTGAAATTTTGCACGGAGTCTTTTTTTGTTCATAAGCAAATTAAGTTCGAAGATGAGCTATATCGGACTATATCTTGATATAGCCCCCATATATACCGATCCGCCGATTAAGGGTCTATGGCACATAAAAGCCACATTTATTATCCGATTTTGCTGAAATTTGGGACAGTAAGTTGTGTTAGGCCCTTCGATATCCTTCGTCAATTTGGCTCAGATCGGTCCAGATTTGGATATAGCTGCCATATAGACCGATCCTCAGATTTAGGGTCTTAGGCACATAAAAGCCGCATTTATTATCCGATTTTGTTCAAATTTGGGGACAGTGAGTTGTGTTAGGCCCTTCGACATCCTTCTTAAATTTGGCTCAGATCGGTTCAGATTTGCATATAGCTGCCATATAGACCGATCCTCCGATTTAGGGTCTTAGGCTCACAAATCATACTTAAATTTAAGACAGTGAGTTGTGTTAGGCCCCTCGACATCATATATCAAATTGGCTCAGATCGGTCCAGATTTGGATATAGCTGCCATATAGACCGATCCTCCGATTTAGGGTCTTAGGCCCATAAAAGCCACATTTATCATCCGATTTTGCTGAAATTTGGGACAGTGAGTTACGTTAGGCTCCTCGACATCATTCGTCAATTTGGCCCAGATCGGTCCAGATTTGGATATAGCTGCAATATAGACCGATCTCTCGATTTAAGGTTTTTTGCCCATAAAAGGCGCATTAATTATCCTATGTCGCCGAAATTTGGGACAGTGAGTTATATTTGGCCCTTCGTCATCCTTCGTCAATTTGGCTCAGATCGGTCCAGTTCGGGATATAGCTGTCGTATAGACCGATCTCTCGATTTAAGGTTTTTTGCCCATAAAAGGCGCATTTATTATCCTATGTCGCCGAAATTTGGGACAGTGAGTTATATTTGGCCCTTCGTCATCCTTCGTCAATTTGGCTCAGATCGGTCCAGTTCGGGATATAGCTGTCATATAGACCGATCCTCCGATTTAGGGTCTTAGGCCCATAAAAGGCGCATTTATTGTTCGATGTCGCCGAAATTTGGAACATTGAGTTAGGTTAAACCCCTTGACATAGTTCTACATTATGGCACAGATCGGTCAAGATTTGGATATAGCTGCCATATAGACCGATCTCTCGGTTTTAGGTTTTGGGGCCAGAAAAAGCGCATTTATTGTCCGATGTCGCCGCAATTTGGGAGAGTGAGTTGTGTTGGGCCTTTCGACATCCTTCTTCAATTTCACTCATATCGATCAAGATTTGGATATAGCTGCCATATAGACCAATATCTCGATTTAAAGTTTTGGCCTCAAAAAAGACGCATTTTTAATCCGATTTAACTGAAATTTGACACATTGACTTATGTTAGGCTTTTCGACATCCATTTTTTATATGGTTCAGATCGGTTTATTTTTAGATATAGCTACTAAAAAGACCAATATTTTGTTATACGTAGTTGAACAATGACTTGAACTTATTAATAATTGGTCCAAATCGGATCATATTTTGACATAACTGCTATATGACATAAGGTATGCAATTTGCACTGGATTTTGATGATAGGTATTTTACATATATACCCGAGGTGGTGGGTATCCAAAGTTCGGCCCGGCCGAACTTAACGCCTTTTTACTTGTTAGATATAGCTTCTGTACTTATTAGTATTTGGTCCAAATCGGAACATATTTTGATATAACTGATATGGGACATAAGGTATGAAATTTTCACCGAATTATGATGAAAGGTGGTTTATATATATACCCGAGGTGGTGGGTGTCCAAAGTTCGACCCGGCCGAACTTAACACCTTTTTACTTGTTTTAAATCAAATCGAATTGCCATATTAAATTATTTGTGCTAATTGTGCTAAAGAACTAATTTGTTAGTCTATATATTTTGTGCGGTGGCGACAGTTCTTTGTAGTAACGCTTTAAACCATGCTAAACTTTTGAACAAAATAGTTTTGCCCAGCAACATGTTGTTTGGACTTGTCTAGGAAAAGAAAGCCCCTTATCGATGAACCCCTTGTCCCATCATAATTTTGGGGGTATGGCGGCCTACATTTATTTGTAGGCCCCCCGAACTAAATAAATCACACAGTGACCTATTGGTTGCCCCAAAAGTAATTGCGGATTTTTTAAAAGAAAGTAAATGCATTTTTAATAAAACTTAGAATGAACTTTAATCAAATGTACTTTTTTACACTTTTTTTCTAAAGCAAGCTAAAAGTTACAGCTGATAACTGACAGAAAAAAGAATGCAATTACAGAGTCGCAAGCTGTGACAAAATTTGTCAACGCCGACTATATGAAAAATCCGCCATTACTTTTTGGGCAACCCACTGTTGCCCAACTGTTTTGGGGTGAGGTGGTCCGCTAGATATATAAGCAGAATAAAGATATCTGATTCGCAGTCCACAACCTTATACCTTGTATTTGAACCCCACACTGCAATGATTGGTGTATGCAGCCGTTTGGGTTGGACGACTACATGAGGGCTGTGCGACACACACCATCTGCTACTTGTGCACATATTTGAATAACGCACAAAAATATCTACAACTTGGTTCTCATTGTTTTAAAGGGTCAAATAACCTATTGAAAGTGATTTAATGTCATATTAGAAATCGGATCGCAAATACCATGCATTTGAGCTATGATCGAGTATAATTCCCATTTAGGCGGCTTTTTGCGCGAGGGCGAACCCCAATCACTTGTACCTCATTTGTTATGTCATATTCGTAACTACACCCGAACACCTTTCATATTGTCATTATCGTCCAATAAACCTATTTTAGGGTCTTTTAGGGTCGCGGCGGCCCCCAGTTACTTACACACATTTTTATACCCACCACCATTTTGTCATTCCGTTGGCAACACATGGATTGCAATACATATATATATATATATATATATATATATATTATATATATATATATATATATATATTATATATATATATATATATATACATATATATATATATATATATATACAGGGTGGCTGATGAAAGCCGCTACCAAAAAAAAATGTAATAACTTTTTTTCTATTTAATAATAATAATTTAATAATTAATTAAATTAATTAATTAATTAATTTAATTAATAATAATTTAATAATTAATTTAATAATTTAATTTAACATGAATAAAAGAAAAATGTATTCCATACACCGAAAAAAAAATGTAGCAATATTCATCATTGTAGCAATATTCATCAGCCACCCTGTATATATATATATATATATATATATATATATATATATATATATATATATATATATATATATATATATATATATATATATATATATATATATATATATATATATATATATATATATATATATATATATATATATATATATATATATATATATATATATGTATATATATACTTGATTTAGACATATCCGTCCGTCTGTCCGTCTGCCTGTTCAAATCACGCTACAATCTTTAAAAATAGAGATATTGAGCTCAAATTTTGCACAGATTCTCTTTTTGTCCATAAGCAGGTTAAGTTCGAAGATCGGCTATATTGGACTATATCTCGATATAGCCCTCATATAGACCGATAGGACGATTTAGGGTCTTAGGCCCATAAAAGCCACATTTATTTTCCGATTTTGCTGAACTTTTGGACAGAGAGTTGTGTTAGGCCCTTCGACGTTCTTCGTCAATTTGGCTTAGATCTGTCCAGATTAGGATATAGCTGCCATATAGACCGATCCTCAGATATAGGTTCTTAGGCCCATAAAAGTCACATTTATTATCCGATTTTGCTATAATTTTGGACAGTGAGTTGTCTTAGGCCCATCGACATCTTTCTTCAATTTGGCTCTGATCGGTTCAGATTTGGATACAGCTGCCATATAGAACGATCTCTCGATTTCAGGTTTTAAGCCCATAAAAGGCGCATTTATTGTCCGATGTCGCCGAAATTTGGGACAGTGAGTAAGGTTAAACCCCTTAACATACTTCTGCAATATGGCACTGATCGGTCCAGATTTGGATATAGCTGTCATATAGACCGATCTCTCGGTTTTAGGTTTTGGGGCCATAAAAGGCACATTTATTGCCCGATGTCGCTGAAATTTGAGACAGTGGGTTGTGTTAGGCTCTTCGACATTTTTCTGCAAGTTGGCCCAAATCGGTCCAGATTTGGATATAGCTGCCATATAGACCGACATCTCGATTTAAAGTCTTGGCCCTATAAAAGGCGAGTTTATAATCAGATTTTACTTAAATTTGACATATTGATTTATGTTAGGCTTTTCGACATCCGTGTCGTATATGGTTCAGATCGGTTTATTTTTACATATAGCTACTAAAACTACCAATATTTTGTTATACGCAATTGAACAATGGCTTGTACTTATTAGTATTTGGTCCAAATCGGACCCTTATGCATACCTTATGCCCCTTATGCTATGGGGCATAAGGTATGCAATTTTCACCGGGTTTGTGGTCGTGGTATGTATAGATAGATAGATAGATATACTAGCATCGGGGTGGTCCGCTTCTCTGCCCCCGTTTTAGATACACCCGTTTTAGTATAGGACTTCCAAAAACGTGGTAGTCACTCAATTTAAAAGATTATGAAGTTTTGTAATAATCTTGTATATAAAAATCAATTTGTGTTTGTTTATAGGTTTATTTGATTGTTTGTTTGTTTGTATGTTTGTGTGTTCCTTATAGACTCAGAAACGGCTGAACCGATTTGAAAACAGATGGTGCATAATGACCCCATGGTGAAAATAGGGTACTACATTTTTTGATATTTGAAGAGGGGCGGACCCTCCCCCTTAACCTAATTCTCAGAAACGCCATTTCCCGAAGATGGTTGGTGCGACTTAAGCGAAATATTGTGTGCTCTCATACAGTAGCCTTGAAAATAAAAATTTGGTATCCAAATTTCGGAGGGGGTACCTAGGGGGCTGCCCCACCCTGAAACCTACCAAACATATATTTACACCAATCACGACAATATGGGACTCAAATGAAAGGTATTAAGGATAAGAAAACGTATCTGATATCCAATTGTCGGGCCAAGTGCTAGGGGGACCACCCCAAGCCCCAAAACACCCCTAAATCGGACATATATACCGACCATGGCATTATGGGACTCAAATGAAAGGTATATGCGAGTAGAATACGAATCTGATATCCAAATGTGGGACCACGTTTCTGGGGGTCCACCTCTTTCCCAAAACATTCGCCAAACAGGACTTATTTACTGACCATGGGAATATGGGGCTTAAATAAAAGGTATTTGAATGTAGAATACGAATCTGATATCCAAATATGGGACCAAGTGTTTGGGGGGCCGCTTCTCACCAAAAACACCCCCCAAAATGGGACAAATTTACGACCATATCAATATGGGGTTCAAATGAAAGGTCTTTGGGAGTAAAGCACGAATTTGATATCAATATTCGGGAAAAGTGTCTATGGGGCCACCCCACCCCTTCAATACCACCCAAACATACCCCCAAAGAAACAAAAAATTTCGACCATGCCAATATGTGGCATACCATATGAAAGGTATTTGAGCTATACCAAATGAAATATACCGTATGAAAGGTATTTGTAATTAGAAACGAATTTGATAACCAATTTTGGGGCCATGTGTTTTGGGGACGCCTCATCCTATAAACTCCTCTTCAGCCAATGGCAATATGGGGATTAATTAAATGGTATTTGAGACAAAAGCACGATGCTAATATTTTTCAGGGCCACCTGGGGGACCACTTCTCCCCCGTAAGCACCCCTAAGTACGGAAAAACATGAGAATATCGGGCTGAAATGAAGTATTTTAAGAATGGAGTACACCTTACATCCAAACTTAAATTCGTAGACCAATAAAGATCATATGGGATTCAGATAAAGGCACTTATATTGTTAAACTGTTAGTCAAGCGATATACTATTTTCGTAGCATGATATTTCACTAAAAGCTCTTTAATTGTCGAAAATAAATATTCCAAGGAAACTTTTGTTCCATATAAAGTAAAAGAAGGCGCAGCGGAGCAGGCCCTGGTCAGGTAGTATATTATAAAATCAGCTCTGTCTGACTTTTGCCTTCTTTTACTTGTTTTATACCAAACTTCAAATAAAAATTGCGACTTGTAAGGCGTCAAGAAGTCAAATCGGGAGATCGGTTTATATGGGAGCTATGTCAGGTTATAGACAAATTTAGACCATACTTGTCACAGTTGTTGGAAGTCATAACAGTGCACCATATGCAAAATTGGAGCCAAATCAGAAAAAAATTGCAGCTTCCAGGGGCTCAAGAAGTCAAATCGGGTGATCGGTTTATATGGCAGCTATATCTAAATCAGAACCGATATGGCCCATTTTCAATCCCCAACGACCTACATTAATATTAGGTATCTGTTCAAAATTTCAAGCAGCTAGCTTTACGCATTCGACCCCTATCGTGATTTCTACAGACGGATGGGCATGGCTTGATCGACTTGGATTGTCCAGACCAATAAGAATATATATACTTTATGGAGTCTTAGATGAATATTTCGAGGTGTTACAATCGGAATGACTATATTAATATACACCCATCCTATGGTGTTGGGTATAAAAACGATTTTTTAAAAATTTTGAGCTTGTATTTTATCTTATTTTCATCAAACATTAGTATTCATCATCATATTGATCTTCAGCCTCTATATAAGACAACATATGTCGTGCTGAAGTCCCCGGTGGTCCTGGTGGACCAGGAGGACCCATAAAACCTGGGGGTCCTGATTGTCCCGGCGGTCCACGGGCACCAGGAAAACCGCGACGTCCTCTCAACCCCGGAGGTCCTTGCATGCCATTTGGGCCATCACGACCATCAATGCCTGGAGCTCCTTGAGGTCCCATAACACCAGCTGGTCCTATATCACCTGTTGGTCCCCTGGGTCCCTTATTACCCATAGGTCCTGGTAGTCCAGGTGGACCAGGGGGTCCTGGTGGCCCCTGTTGAGTGTAATAAATTTGTGGTACATTACGTGAAGGTCGATGCAATTCTGCAAAGGAGCAATAGCAAAAGCTCAAAAAAACTGAAAATGTATAAAAAAGAAGATTACTGAGGAATGAATCGTTGTGAAAATAAAGAAAGTTTAAAAAACTACAGATTTTCATAAACTATTTGCTTCCTTTGTGGCATGACAGTAAGACCATTTACCAATTCTGTGGCTGTGTTTTTGAAGCATTAACTTTTTTAAAAATTTACCTAATAACAGAGATGTTAAATGTTCCATCGCTGTGCTCGAACTAATTACATTAGAAATGGGAACTGTTTTATATACTCGAAGAAATTGGCCTAGTTTTCCGCCACATGGCATACACGCCACCTTGCCTGAAGGTGGTCATGTATAAATAAAAAGATTTCGTATTTTAGGGCGGCAAAGCCAGTGTAGTAACATTAATTTAATTGAAAAAATTAATTAAATCTTATACTTAAAGTGCTAATGACGACTACATTGTCTTTCTTTTTTATGCAGCCTATAAATCTTATTCAAATGAAATAGGAAACCATAAAAATGTCGTAATGAAAACAATAGCGGAAAATGTTGTAATGTAATGTTCTTAGAGTTGTATAGATTAAAACAATAATAGATTAAAAAAGTAGGGAAATTCTCTCTACGAAAATCCCATCTCAAGTAAAATACGTAAAAAAAAATCTCTAAAAATATAGTGCTTAAAAAATATGTTTTTTAATTTTAAAGTACTTTACCCACTTAAATCACTCCACATGAGCGTTGATCTCTTTGTTTCAGGCCGAACTTTGGATACCCACCACCTCGGGTATGACGGAAAAGCATTATGAAACAAAGAAAAAGGCGTTAAGTTCGTCCAGGCCGAACTTTGGATACCCACCACCTCGGGTATATATGTAAACCACCTTTCATCAAAATCCGATAAAAATTGCATACCTTATGTCCCATAGCAGTTATATCGAAATATATTCCGATTTAGACCAAAAACTAATAAGTACAAGTTATTGTTCAATTGTGTATAACAAAATATTGGTCTTTTTAGTAGCTATATTTAAAAACAAACCGATCTGAACCATATAAAGGGTGATTTTTTTGAGGTAAGGATTTTCATGCATTAGTATTTGACAGATCACGTGGGATTTCAGACATGGTGTCAAAGAGAAAGATGCTCAGTATGCTTTGACATTTCATCATGAATAGACTTACTAACGAGCAACGCTTGCAAATCATTTTCAGTGAATGGGCCCTAGAAAAGTTGGCAGAAAATCCGCTTTTTTATCGACAAATTTTGTTCAGCGATGAGGCTCATTTCTGGTTGAATGGCTACGTAAATAAGCAAAATTACCGCATTTGGAGTGAAGAGCAACCAGAAGCTGTTCAAGAACTGCCCATGCATCCCGAAAAATGCACTGTTTGGTGTGGTGTGTACGCTGGTGGAATCATTGGACCGTATTTTTTCAAAGATGCTGTTGGACGCAACGTTACGGTGAATGAACACATTTCGAACCGAACACTGATTTTGGTAATAAAATTCAATGATTTGCAAGCGTTGCTCGTTAATAAGTCTATTCATGATGAAATGTCAAAGCATACTGAGCATCTTTCTCTTTGACACCATGTCTGAAATCCCACGTGATCTGTCAAATCCTAATGCATGAAAATCCTAACCTCAAAAAAATCACCCTTTACAATATGGATGTCGAAGAGCCTAACATAAGTCAATGTGCCAAATTTCACTTATATCGGATTATAAACGCGCCTTTTATGGGCCCAAAACCTTAAATCGAGCGATCGGACTATATGGCAGCTATAGTCAAATCTGGACCAATTTGGGTCAAATTGAGGAAAGATGTCGAAGAGCCTAACACAACCCGCTGTCCCAAATTTCAGCGTTTTCGGACAATAAATGCACCTTTTACGGACCCAAAACCTTAAACCGAGAGATCGGTCTATATGGCAGCTATATCCAAATCTGAACCGATCTGGGCCAAATTGATGAATTATATCGAAGGGCCTAACGCAACTCACTGTCCCAAATTTCAGCAAAATCGGATTATAAACGCGCCTTTTATGGGCCCAAAACCTTAAATCGAGCGATCGGTCTATATGGCAGCTATAGTCAAATCTGGACCAATTTGGGTCAAATTGAGGAAGGATGTCGAAGAGCCTAACACAACCCGCTGTCCCAAATTTCAGCGTTTTCGGACAATAAATGCGCCTTTTACGGACCCAAAACCTTAAACCGAGAGATCGGTCTATATGGCAGCTATATGCAAATCTGAACCGATCTGGGCCAAATTGATGAATGATGTCGAAGGGCCTGACGCAACTCATTGTCCCAAATTTCAGCAAAATCGGATAATAAATGTGGCTTATATGGGCATAAGACCCTAAATCGGCGGATCGGTCTATATGGGGGCTATATCAAGATATTATATCGAAGGGCCTAACGCAACTCACTGTCCCAAATTTCAGCAAAATCGGACAATAAATGTGGCTTTTATGGGCAAAACCCTAAATCGGAGGTTCGGTCTATATGGCAGCTATATCCAAATCTGAACCGATCTGGGCCAAATTGATGAATGATGTCGAAGGGCCTGACGCAACTCATTGTCCCAAATTTCAGCAAAATCGGATAATAAATGTGGCTTATATGGGCATAAGACCCTAAATCGGCGGATCGGTCTATATGGGGGCTATATCAAGATATAGTCCGATATAGCCCATCTTCGAACTTAACCTGCTTATGGACAAAAAACGAATCTGTGAAAAGTTTCAGCTCAATATCTCTATTTTTAAAGACTGTAGCGTGATTTCAACAGACAGACGGACGGACAAGTGTAGATCTTAGATTTTTACGCTGATCAAGAATATATATACTTTATAGGGTCGGAAATGGATATTTCGATGTGTTGCAGACGGAATGACAAAATGAATACCCTTCGGTGGTGGGTATAAAAACTTTATAAATGTTTAGGTAAAAAGTAGTGTCGCAAAGTGCATTGAGCAGGCACAAAAGTAATTTATTAAAATTTTGGCTTTATAAAATAATTTGGAGGTAGCCTAGGCGAAAGTTTGCTTTTAGAAAATTTTTCACTGAAATATTGTCATTAAAAAATTAAAAAATTATGATTATGAAATTGTAGTCTATGGAAAATTTTTATTGAAATATTGTCCTTAGGAAAAAAAGTAATGAAATGTTGACTTTAAGAATATAAAGAAGAAAATGTTACGCTGAATTTTTAAGATTTTGTCTTTTGGAAAAATTTTGATAAGGTTTTGTCTTTAAAAATATTACGCTGAAATTTTATCTTTAAAAAAAATTTCATTAAAATTTTTTAATAAAAAATTGCATTAAAATTCCATTATTGCATTTTATTGGGTTACGCAAAGAGTAATTGCGGATTTTTTAAAAGAAAGTAAATGCATTTTTAATAAAACTTAGAATGAACTTTAATCAAATATACTTTTTTACACTTTTTTTCTAAAGCAAGCTAAAAGAAACAGCTGATAACTGACAGAAGAAAGAATGCAATTACAGAGTCACAAGCTGTGAAAAAATTTGTCAACGCCGACTATATGAAAAATCCGCAATTACTTTTTGGGCAACCCAATATTATTATAAATATAAATTTTTGTCATTTTAAAAAGTTTTACTAAAATTTTGTGTTTAGTATAAATTGAATTTAATTTTTTTATGGACAAAATCATTTGACTCTGGCTCGAGACCCCCGAGGGTCTCGAGGATGTGAACCGACTTAGACCCTACTGAACACAGTTGTTGAAAGTCATAACGGAACACCACATGCAAAATTTCAGCCAAATCGGACAAAAATTGCGGCTTGTAAGGGTTCAAGAAGTGAAATCGGGAGATCGGTTTATATGGAAGCCAGGGAGGTAGCCAGGATTTTATTTGGGGTGGGAAGTTAACACCCCACTTTGTTTCTAAATCAAAAATTTCCAAAATTCTTGCAACAGGGATGTTCAATATCAATAAGGGATTTTAGCTATTTGGGAGTAAATGAGCTGGGATTTGTGTCATTAATGTGGAGAAACTTTGCACATGGCAAATTCATACTACGGAGATGTAGTACATTTTTCGTTTTGTTTGAAAATTACTCCAAATTCACTATTTATATTTTTTATTTTATTTCAAATAAAATAAAAGCTTCAAGTTTATTGAGGAATGAATCACCTCACTTGCCTTTTAAATGAAAACCCGAGATGATTGAGTTCAAAATGGGATGATATGGTTGTCTTTTATTTAGAGGGGTGTATGGGATACAACTTACATTTTATGTAGATGATAAAAAGCTGCAGAGAACCAACCACTTGGATGTGATGCTGTAGTAAAAAGGAGATCGAGACTTCTTCGTGGCAACACCAAGAAGCATCGGCCTCCACTCAATCCAACAACACACAAAGAGGATGGTTAACTTGTTGCCATACTATTAATTTGGAATACTGGGATGTTTCAACAGTGACTTAAAAACTATTACATGGTAATTCAAAATAAGGTAAGGTAAATTAGATAATCAATTCAAATAATTCAAAATAACATCAGAGGGAAACTACTTTCAACATCCTGCCCCCCTTGGCCGGAAAGGGCAACAATTATAGAGCGCGTTTGAGTTGGTTCAATATACGAAAAGCTTTCTCCAGGCACCGTTGAGATTTTTCTGAATTACTGTTATTACCATAACGTAGTCTAGAATTTGCTGAGTTATGACCACCTCTCTCGGCTGGACGCAATTGTGTAGTTGGACGTTGGCATTTGTTTTTTAGAACTCTTCTTCTGTCAGCTCGGCATCGTTCTGGTTGTAGTCTTTGTTGAATTGGTTCATGGAGTAGGGTGTGGTGTCCCCTTTCGCAACGTTGGCATAAATTAGTTGATGTGCACTGCGCTGTTTTATGCGAACGGGCCAAACAATTTAAGCAATACTTATGGCGAACAACAGCACGACGACGATCTTTGACCGCCATTTTTAAGAACTGTCTACAATATCTAAGAGGGTGATAATTTTTACAAATTAGGCATTGATGGATTCTGGAATTTCTTCTGTCCCTGTGGAAGACAAAATTTTGTGTGATGATATGAAATAATGATAATTTCAAATAGGTACGTCTTGACAGAAACGATTGTAAGGAATATTTAAGATTGAGGAGCATTATATGGTAAAATACACAATTTTACTATTGGTCTCCTTATGGTCCCAAGCTGAGTCCTTATATCAGCTACCCGGGCAAGACCGTCTGGTCCTAGATAAACTTTTGTAATGCGACCCAACCGCCATTCACACGGAGGCAAGGAGTCGTCTTTAATAAGGACGAACTGGTCTACGGATAAATTCTTTTGCAAACGCTGCCACTTGTATCTGCTTTGAAGTTCCTTAATGTACTCATCCTTCCACCTCCGAGCAAATTGGTGTTGGATAGATTTGAGTTTATCCCATTTGTCTACAATAGGAAATGTCTCGTCAGTAGCCTCCGGCATAGCAACCATAGGAGCACCTCGTAAAAGTGACCTGGGGTCAAGGCTAATAATTCCAAAGGGTCGTCCGTCATCGGTGATAGGGGTCGAGAATTTAAGACCGCCTCGATTCGTACTAAAAGGGTGCAAAATTCCTCGAACGTGTATTTGGCATTCTGGGTTACTTTCCGAAAATGCATTTTAAAGGATTTCACCCCAGCTTCCCAAATTCCCCCCATATGTGGGGCATTGGGAGGAATAAAGGTCCACTGAAATCCATGTGTAGCGTACTTTTCAACAATATCCTTGGATATGGCTTTGAGAAAATGGACATATTGGAAATTAAATGCTCTCTCAGCCCCCACAAAATTAGTACCATTATCCGACATCAACTTTTGTGGCAGGCCTCGCCTTCCAACAAATCTTACAAAGGCAGCCCGAAATGAGGCAGATGAAAGGTCCGAGCAGAGTTCCAAATGGATGGATTTCGTACTTAGACAAATAAAAATGCAAACATAACCTTTAAGAAATGTAGCCTGTCGTAGTCGAGACACCTTTATTGGAAATGGTCCCGCGAAATCTAGACCTGTTATGGTGAACGGAGGGGAAAATTTGCTTCGTTCAATAGGCAATGCTGCCATGAACTGTGTTTGGAGGCGCTGTTTATATGCAATGCAAGTTTTGCATTGATGTATGCATTTCTTTATTGCTGATCTAAGCCTCGATACATAATATTCGCTTCGAATTGTCCTTATCATTAGGTTGTGTTCGGCGTGCATCAAAAAAATGTGAGTAAACTCGATTAATAAAGTGCAATATTTGGACTTTACGGGGACTATGATGGGATGGCGTTCGTTAAAGGCGAAATCTGAATTTGAGATTCTGCCTGAGGCTCTGAGTACCCCACATTTATCAATAAAAGGATTTAGAGAATATAAAGGACTTTTCTTGCTAATAGGTTTTGACGTCAAAAGTGAATGATATTCCTTGCCATAGTACTGCCTTTGGGCCAAAGTAATTAGCAAGTTTTTTGTTTCGGTGAATTCGGAATGTGTTATAATTTTGGAGTCTTGAGTGTGTTGTTGTCGTTTTTCTTTGTGGGAGTTATGCAAAAACCTTCGTACATAGCAAATTACTCGTATGGCGCGGTCCCACCTTGAAAATCTTTCTAAGGGATCTACAATTTCGTTCATATGGAAAACATTTATCTTTTTCTTTTCGGGCGGGTCAATATATGCAGGAAGAGACTTTGGCCATTCGTTTGGCGGCTCTATAAGCCATGTTGGACCCTTCCACCACAAGGAATTCTGCATGAGGTCCATAGTATTACAACCCCTAGAACCCACATCTGCTGGATTGTCTGCTGATCGAATGTGACGCCATGAAATGTTACCAATATTTCGAATAATTTCTGCTGTCCTATTAGCGACGTATGTCTTCCATGATGATGGCGGTTTTTCTAACCAGCCGAGGACAATCGATGAGTCACACCATAAGTAGAGGTCATAATTATTTATCGGGAGTTGAGACAGTACTTTTTTCACCAACCGAGAGAGAAGTAGAGCACCACACAATTCCAGTCTTGGTAGACTTACGGGTTCTAGCGGAGCCACTTTGGTTTTTGACACAAATAAATTAGATTCCGTTGATTGATTTCTTTGGACACGTAAATAGATAACCGCGCAATACGCCTTCTCAGACGCGTCACAGAAACCGTGAATCTGCGTAGAGACAAGGGGGGCAAACTTTACCCAGCGAGGAATATGTATGTTGGGTATTAGCTGTATGTTATCTACAAATTGATTCCACTTGAGCAGGGTATTGGGTTTGACGCTTTCATCCCACTTAGTTCCTTCCAACCAGAGATGTTGTAGGAGCATTTTTGACTGGATTATAATGGGCGAAATCCACCCCGCCGGGTCAAATATTTTTGCGACAGTGGACAGTATTTTTCTTTTTGTAATATCTAATTGTTTTTCTATGGGTTCTATTTTATATGAAAAACAATCTTTCAGCGCGTTCCACTGTATTCCAAGCGTTTTAGTACCGCTTGTTTCTGCGAACTTGAGAAAGTCACAATCTAAGAGTGATTCGTTGGGAACGGATTCCAGTATATCTTTGGTGTTTGCCGATATTTTTCTCAAATGAAATCCAGCAGATTCCAATACCGTAATGATTTGAGAGAGCACTTTTATAGCCGAATTTAAATCATGAGAGCCTGTCAGAATATCGTCTACGTATGTCTCATTTCTTAAAATATGTGCTGCCTGAGGAAAACGATCCTCAGAGTCTTTGGCAAGCTGTAATAATGTCCTGATGGCTAAATATGGTGCACAATTTACACCAAATGTCACCGTTCGGAGTGTGAAGTCTTGAATGGGATCGCATGGGTTCATCCGAAAGACGATTCGTTGAAAGGGAGTGTCTCCATCATGGACCAAGATCTGGCGATACATCTTTTCTATATCACCGCAAAAAACGTACTGATATAGCCGCCAATTAACGATCAGGGTCATGAGGTCCAGTTGTAGGGTTGGTCCAACTAATAAGATGTCATTTAAGGAGTTGCCTGAGTTACTTTTCCTTGAAGCATTGAAGACTACCCTTAGCTTAGTACTCCGACTGTCGGGCTTCATAACCGCATGGTGAGGCATATAATATGAGTGAAATGAACCTTGGGAAATTATTTCCTGAGATGATGTTGGTGTCATATGACCAAGTGTCAAATATTCGGCCAAAACATTTCGATAAGTTTCGGCAAACTCGGAATTTTTTTTCAAAGAATTTTCCATACCAATAAACTGGATGAGGGCTTTAGAACGAGAACACCCCAAAGGCATCTCCCGTGGAAACCCAGGTTTGAATGGAAGTTTAACCACATATCGGCCATCCTTATTCCTATACGTGGTCTTCAAATACAGAGATTCGCAGAACTCATCTTCTTTCGAAAAGGGAATCTTATTCGGTATCTCTTCCTGCTCCCAAAATCTTCTGAGTTGTGTACTAATGGCTTCGTCATCCATTTCAGAAATTCCAATGGAGAATGCCGAAACAGATTGACACTGAATAGGCCCGCTAATAATCCAACCGAATATTGTGGCTTGAGCAAGGAGAGATTCAGAAATCTTACGTAACCCGTTTATGAGAAGAGAGGGCATCACATCGCTGCCGAGGAGCAAGTCTACATTCCCAGGAGTGTAGAAATCAGGGTCTGCGAGTTCCAAACCCTCTATGCCACTAAAATTGGTTTGTGACTTGGCTATCTCGAAATTAGGTAAAAGCCTTGTGATTCTTGGGACAACTATCGCTCCCAAATTCACCTCAATCTCATGCTTCTCTGAATACAGAGTTAACGAACATATGGAATTAGAATTTGCCACAATTTCACCACCCATTCCATGGATCTGGAAATTCTTATTCTCAACCACAAGCTTTAATCGCTGCTGAAGAGTCTTCGAAACAAAAGAGCGCTCAGAGCCTTGATCAAGAAAAGCTCTTGCTTTTAACAAATCACCATTGTGCTTTATTTGGACAACAGCAGTAGGTAGCAAAGTGTTTCCTTTCCAAGAATTGTCAGCATTAGAAGTAAAGTGTGAAGCTGTTTCCAAAGTTACATTGCTGTGATGCGTATAAGAAGAATCCGGGGCTTCTTCTGGGGCCTGAGATTCGTCGCTAACCGGTGATTTTGGACTATAGCTTTTTTGATTAGAACTAGCTCCATTTCGGGTAAAATGCAGTAGTGAATGATGGTTCTTGTTACAAGTGTTGCATGTGAATTTGCTCTGACAGTTCTTCCGAGTATGAGTATAAGAGAGACAATTAATGCATATGTTATTTAAGGAGACAAATGTGCTTCGAGATTGTGGGTCAAGCTTTTTAAATTCTGGGCATTGTTTCAATGGGTGGTTAAGTTTGCATATCTTGCACGGGAAACTGGCTTCATTCTTGGTCACAGTAGTACTTTCCCTATGAATTTCTTTAGTTGCAGGTCGTGCATCTTGAATGCTATTCAAACGTTCCACCACTTCATACCTATGTGAGAGAAAGGTGTCCATTTGTTCCCATTCTGGAAGTTCCTTGTGAGATTTCAGGGACTGTTCCCACAGGGAGAGAGTTTCGTGGGGAAGTTTAGTGGAGCAAATGTAAATAAGTATAGGATCCCAGTCCTTTGTCGAGATATTCTGCGCCTTCAGAGCAGAGAGGCAGTCATTAATTGTGCTTCGCAAGTATTGAAGGGACTCACAACTTTCGGAAGTAATGGGAGGTAAATTTAGAAGAATTTTAAGTTGATTGTCCACTAATATCCTTTTATTTTCGTACCTCATACGCAAAGCCTCCCATGCTAAGCAAAAATTTTCACCGCAGAGCTTATACTTCTTCACAATCTCTCCTGCCTGCCCGCGACACTTGAGGCGGAGGTGATAAAGCTTTTGAACAGGCGGTAGTCTAGGGTGATCGACATATACCGCAGAGAACATGTCTCTAAATGCTGGCCACTCTTCGTAGCCTCCATAGAACAGCTCCGTGTCGCAGGGAGGTACCTTTATAGCTAAATCGGTAGCTGGAATGTCATTCGCTATAAAGGAGGAGCTTATAGGGGAAGCAACAAAAGTTTTCTGCAAGTCGAAGATATTCGCCTTACAATTATGAAAGGACTTCGTGCATGTGCTATATTTGCCTCGTGCCGCTTCCAATGACTTCTGGTCAAGGTCGCCCTTCTTATTGATAAGAAGTTCCTTATATGACCTTTGCACCTCTGACCATCGATGGTTCAAGTCATGCAAATTTACCTCAAGCATTGAGTCCGTAATTTCAGTCTTTGCAAGGTTATCAAATTCCGAACAAAATATTACCAAATCATCGGAATAAAATGTAAAATCCTCCATAATGGTTTGTGTCTTGGCTTAAAAGAGGAATATAAAACTCAGGTATTGTGAATTCAAACGGGGTTATCTCTTAAAACAAAGGGATTGTTTATCAATTGGGTCCAAAAAATACTGATTCAAACCAATACTGCGTGTATATTATCTTTACATTGCAATTAGAAGAAAACAGATTCCGCATGCAGGGGGCAATACAAGTTATTGTAGATGAATTTCATACCAGTTAAAACGTCCAGCATGTGTGCCAAAAATTAGTCTCTAGCGGCCTTTATAAGGGTTCTAATCGAGAATAGATTTATAAATTAGAATC
The DNA here is from genome assembly GCF_963082655.1 of Stomoxys calcitrans. Classification (NCBI taxonomy): domain Eukaryota; kingdom Metazoa; phylum Arthropoda; class Insecta; order Diptera; family Muscidae; genus Stomoxys; species Stomoxys calcitrans. The sequence goes on along the minus strand of NC_081552.1, from coordinate 78,520,142 downwards.
AAATACTATTGCATAGTACAACTCCAGTTAACATAAATAACCAGCTTGTGCAAAAGGTGAAAAATTATATATGGTACCAAATGTGTGTTATTGTGAATCACTAATGTAGAAATAGTGTGGCGTACTTTAAGGATGATTCCAGTTTATTATTCCAGATTCCATTTAGAATAAATGGAGATCTGTGATTGTTCAAAGGTGGTAATTGTGTTGGGCATTTGCATTCAACAATTATTAGTCTAATCGGAATGTGTTGAGTTTCTCCTATATTGGCTTATAAACATGCAAAAAAAAAAAAAATTGATGACGCCTATTGTGAATGTTGGTGAAAATGTGTTAGGCTTTGATGGTGTGTCCAGAAATCTGTAGGCAAATGTAGTAAAACTATCATGAAACTAAATTCTACCGAAAGATGGTAGTTTTCGTTCGCCTGTATCTTTCTCGGAGGGAACTTGGATTGTTCAGCCGTAAGAAATGAGATGGTTCATATTTTTTCACTTATCTTTCTAGCTAAAAATTGGAATTGGACTTACATCATTAATCCAGCGGGACATCACCAAAGAAAATATACTGCTGACGAGGTGGTGCAGTTGAAAGGGTTTAGAAATTGGGTGTCCCTGTCTATTGACTTGGAGGAATGAGTCGGTGAGAACAATTTAGTTGTACAAGCCTTTCGAAATTTTGTCGCCTCCTCTTTTAAACAGGGATGTACATACATTTAGATAACGTGGTTCAGGCGAAGACTACGTATTTATGTACGTTCTGTATGTTTTCCAAAAGAAATATTGGATATTATTCACATTACTTTATGCGATGATGGGGCTTCCTGTAATTGGAAGTTACGATGCCGCCGCCTTTATTATCGATTAATTAATTTTGTGGTTTTGCTGAAGTGTACAGTTCCTGCAGAATGTGCCCGTTTCCAAGGTTGGTGGCCTTGAACCGTTACCTACACGTGTCAGGGCCTTGTAACTAAAAATTTCAGCAATTCTTCGCGTTCTCGTTGCGTGGGATGGAGAACAATAGTTTTCCACCGATTTCACGATCTTGAACTAACTTTCCGTTGTCTGATGAAAAATATTTAATAAAAACTTATAATTCTCCTTTCGGTCTTGGCACATGTAAAAAAACGACAGTTTGACATTTGTTACAGCGAGTTAGGGTTTCCGTGATACTAACAAAATGAACTTTTGAGGTATTTAACCATTAAGCTGTGTTCAATAAAGGTTCGAAGGACCATGTTCAATATCAATAAGGGATTTTAGCTATTTGGGAGTAAATGAGCTGGGATTTGTGTCATTAATGTGGAGAAACTTTGCACATGGCAAATTCATACTACGGAGATGTAGTACATTTTTCGTTTTGTTTGAAAATTACTCCAAATTCACTATTTATATTTTTTATTTTATTTCAAATAAAATAAAAGCTTCAAGTTTATTGAGGAATGAATCACCTCACTTGCCTTTTAAATGAAAACCCGAGATGATTGAGTTCAAAATGGGATGATATGGTTGTCTTTTATTTAGAGGGGTGTATGGGATACAACTTACATTTTATGTAGATGATAAAAAGCTGCAGAGAACCAACCACTTGGATGTGATGCTGTAGTAAAAAGGAGATCGAGACTTCTTCGTGGCAACACCAAGAAGCATCGGCCTCCACTCAATCCAACAACACACAAAGAGGATGGTTAACTTGTTGCCATACTATTAATTTGGAATACTGGGATGTTTCAACAGTGACTTAAAAACTATTACATGGTAATTCAAAATAAGGTAAGGTAAATTAGATAATCAATTCAAATAATTCAAAATAACATCAGAGGGAAACTACTTTCAACAAGGGAAATTGCAAAAGATAAATCTTTTTTTTAGTGGTCGCTATTCGGTGCAGGAACAGACACATCTGCGATGACATTTGGTCATGAAGTCAAAGCTGAATTTTGCACTAATTGCCAAAACAGTGCAAATATCTTTTGGATGTTGTATTATTGGCTTCCAACGCTTCACAACGGTAAAGGCTCTTGCTGCTACTCTGTGTGCCCAGGTTCGCATTAACGACGAAAAATACCCCTGAATAGAGCTGCCTTACAAAAATTCCAGCTAGAGTTAGGAAAGAGGTATGGTACTGAAATTTGGATTGGCATAAAGTAGACGTCTGAAACCAGTTACAACAATTTTTCCCCTCATATTTTGGGGGAAATTGGCTTGTCAAAAGTCGGATATTTTTTATATCCCAAAAATCAAACAAAAAATTTTCTCGAAAAATTCTTTGGAGTCGCATTTGATAGTTTCTAAAAAAAATTGTGGCAATAATCCTACTTCTTTGGGAGCAGTTTCTATTATTTGCAAAATCAAAAAATCTAGCTTTTTTCGCTACATGGTCATAAAATATTAAGAAAATGATTTTTTGTTGTAGGGGATTAAGAAATAAAATGATATTTTTTTTCAAAAATTTTTAAAATTAAAATTATTCGAAAAAATTGCTACGTCAATATAAATTTCCTAAATTACGAATATATAACATATTCCCGGTCGCTTCGCTGCCCCCGATGGTACACCCAATATCAAGGTTTAACTGTATCGCCTTATCCGTAAAGAAAGAACATTCTGAAAGTTTTGGTGCCTAAATGTACGAATTAAAAAAAAACAAGTAAAAGCGTGCTTAGTTCGGCCGGGCCGAATCTTATATACCCTCCACCATGGATCGCATTTGTCGAGCTATTGCCACGGTATCTCTTTTTAGGCAAACAAAGGATAAAAGAAAAGAATTGCTGTTATTGGCACAATATCATGTTATGGTTAAATTTGGAGCATAATTGAACTGAATATTGAAGACCATAGTAAAAGTCATTTTGTAAAATTTCAGCCAAATTTAGTAAGCACTTTAGGGGCTGAAGAAGTAAAATAGGGCGATCGGTTTATAGGGGAGCTACATTAGGCTATACACCGACTCATGTCATTTTCAACACGTATGTTAAAGGTCATGTGAGAAGCCGTTGTACAAAATTTCAGCTAAATCGGATAATAATTGCGCCCTCTATTGGCTCAAGAACTCAAAACCCCAGATCGGTTTATATGGAAGCTATATCAGGTTATGGACCGATTTGAACCATACTTGGCACAGTTGTTGGATATCATAACAAAACACGTCGTGCAAAATTTCATTCTGATCGGATAAGAATTGCGCACGCTAGAGGCTCAAGAAGTCAAGACCCAAGATCGGTTTATATGGCAGCTATATCAAAACATGGACCGATATGGCCCATTTACAATACCAACCGAACTACACTAATAAGAAGTATTTGTGCAAAATTCAAGCGGCTAGCTTTACTCCTTCGAAAGTTAGCGTGTTTTCAACAGACAGACGGACGGACATGGCTAGTTCGACTTAAAATGTCATGACGATCAAGAATATATATACTTTATGGGGTCTTAGACGAATATTTCGAGGAGTTACAAACAGAATGACGAAATTAGTATGCCGCCATCCTATTGTGGAGGGTATAAAAAGCTGTCGCAGGGCCTAACACAACTCACTGTCCCAAATTGCGGCGATATCGGTCAATAAATGCGCTTTTTATGAGCCCAAAACCTAAAACCGAGAGGTCGGTTAATATGGCAGCTATATCCAAATCAGGACCGATCTGTGCCACAGTACAGAAGTATATCAAGGGGCTTAACTTAACTCACTGCCCCAAATTTCGCCGACATCGGACAATAAATGCGCCTCTTTTGCGCCTAAGACCCTTAATCGGAGGATCTGTCAATATGGCAGCTATATCCAAATCTGGTCCGATTTCATCCAAATTGACGAAAGTCGTTGAAGTACCTAATACAACTCATTGTCTCAAATTTCAGCAAAATCGGATAATAAATGTGGCTTTTATGGGCCTAAGACCCTAAACAGGAGGATCGTTCTATATGGCAGCTATATCCAAATCTGGACCGATCTGTGCCAAATTAACGAAAGATGTCGAAAAGCCTAACACAACTCACTGTCCCAAATTTCAGCAAAATCGGATAATAAATGTGGCTTTAATGGGCCTAAGACCCTACATCGGAGGATCGTTCTATATGGCAGCTATATCCAAATCTGGTCCGATCTGAGCCAAATTGACGAAGGTCATCGAAGAGCCTTACACAACTCACTGCCCCAAATTTCAGCAAAATCGGATAATAAATATGGCTTTTATTGGCCTAAGACCCTAAATAGAAGGATCGGTCTATATGACAGCTATATCCAAATCTGAACCGATCTGTGCCAAATTGAAGGGCCTAACACAACTCACTGTCCCAAATTTCAGCAAAATCGGATAATAAATGTGGCTTTTATGGTCATAAGAGCCTAAATCGGCGGATTGGTCTATATGGGGGCTATATCAAGATATAGTCCGATATAGCCCATCTTCGAACTTAACTTATGAACAAAAAAGAATCTGTGCAAAGTTTCAGCTCTATATCTCTATTTTTGAAGACTGTAGCGTGATTTCAACAACAGGCGGCCAGACATGTGTAGATCTTAGATTTTTCCGCTGATTAAGAATATATATACTTTACTAGCTGACCCGGGCCCGCTCCGCTGCGCCTTCTTTTACTTTATATGGAACAAAAGTTTCCTTGGAATATTTATTTTCGACAATTAAAGAGCTTTTAGTGAAATACCATGCTACGAAAATAGTATATCGCTTGACTAACAATTTAACAATATAAGTGCCTTTGTCCGAATCCCATATGATTTTTAGTGGTCTACGAATTTAAGTTTGGATGTAAAGTGTACTCCTTTCTTTAAATACTTTATTTCGGCCCTCTCATGATATCTGATTTAGGGGTGTTTTCGGGGGTGAGGTGGTCTCCCAGGCACTAGGCCCTGAAAAAATATCAAAAATCGGTCCCGAAAGTGGGTATCAATTCTTGCTCTGCCCCCAATACATTTAATTTAAGCTCCACATTGACATGGTCGGTAAATATACCCGATTTACGTATATCTTGGGGGATTGGGGTGGTTTCCCAAACACTAAGCCCGAAAAATATATCAGCAACGTGCTCTATACTCATATATCATTTATTTTTACCCCATATTGCCATTGCCCTCAAAATATGATATCAAATTCGTTTTCTAATCTCATTTAAACTCCTTAATGCAAAAGTCAGCAAATATGTCCGGTTTGGGTTATTGGCCCTAAAAACTATAAATATTTAGTTCCTCTCTCTTTACGACCCAAATTTTCTTGGTGAGCAAATATGTCCTATTTGGGTGTTGTTATGGTAGTGGGACGTCCCCTCGACAGTAGGTTCCTAATGTTCATATCAGATACGTGGTCTACTCCCAAATGCCTTTAATTTGAGCCCCATATTTCCATAGTCGGCAAACGTGACCGGCTGGGGATGGGCGGCCACTCAGTGAGTTGCCCTTGAAAATAAATATCGGATTCGTGTTCCACTCTAAAAACCCTCGTATTTAAGCCTCATATTGCAAAAGTCAGCAAATACTTACTATTTGGGTGGTGTTGTGGGGTTGGAGTGGCCCCATAAACACTTTTCCCGAATATTGAGATCAGATTTGTGCTTTACTCCAAAAGACCTTTCATTTGAGCCCCATGTGGCTATGGTCGTAAATGTGTCCCCTTTGGGGGAGATTTTAGGGGAGAGGCGGCCTCCCAAACACTTGGTCTCATATTTGGATGTCAGATTCTAATTCTACACTCAAATACCTTTTATTTAAGCCCCATATTCCCATGGTCAGTAAATAAGTCCTGTTTAAAGGGTGTTTTGGGGAAGGGGTGGACCCCCAGAAACGTGGTCCCACATTTGGATATCAGATTCGAATTCTACTCGTAAATACCTTTCATTTGAGTCCCATATTGCCATGGTCGGTAAATATGTCCGATTTGGGGGTGTTTTGGGGGTTGGGGTGGTCGCCCTAGCACTTGGTTCGACAAATGGATATCAGATACGTTTTCTAATCCTAAATACCTTTCATTTGAGTCCCATATTGTCGTGATTGGTGTAAATATATGTTTGGTAGGTTTTAGGGTGGGGCGGCCCCCCTAGGTACCCCATCCGCAATTTGGATACCAAATTTTTTTTTTGTGGGTACTATATGAGAGCACACAAAATTTCGCTTAAATCGCACCACCCATCTCCGAGATCTGACGTTTCTGAAAATTAGGGTAAGCGGGAGGGTCCGCCCCCCTTCAGATATCAAAAAATGTGGTACCCTATTTTCACCACGGGGTCATAATGCACCATCTGTGAAAATTTCAAGAAAATCGGTTCAGCCGTTTCTCAGTCTATAAGGAACACACAAACATACAAACAAACAAACAAACAATTGATTTTTATATACATATAAGATATTACTAAGCCCGACAAATTTCAGACCTTTAGCTCCATCTGCACAGAAAGCACCAAATGGTATCAATATTGGTTGCAAAACGTACGAATTGTAAAATGATCATAATATCGTCATATTTTTCCTAATAGTACCTGCATCTCATACCTCCAGCACCATCTGTAACGAAGTATCAATTTTGATAACAAAATGTTCGAATTTTGAATTGATCATTTAGTTAGTCACCTGTCATATATTTCATAGTTGTACCTAAGGGTCAAATTTCAGACCTCTTGCTCCATCTTGTACCAATTGCGGTACTAAATGTGCGTTTTCTCCCGTTACCAATTCTATTTTGCTTTTTTTATACCCACCACCATAGGATGGGGGTATACTAATCTAGTCATTCCGTTTTTAACACCTCGAAATATTCGTCTAAGATCCCATAAAGAGTATATATTCTTGATCGTCTCGACGTTCTGAGTCGATCTAGCAATGTACATCCGTCCGTCTGACGAATCACGATAGCGGTCGAACGCGTAAAGTTAGCCCCTTGAAATTTTGCACAGATACTTAATAGTGATGTGAGTCGTCGGAATTGCAAATGGGCCATATCGGTTCACATTTAGATATAGCTCCCATATAAACCGACCTCCAGATTTGACTTCTTAAGCTCCTGAAAGCCGCAATTTTTTTCTGATTTGGCTGAAATCATGCATTTAGTGTTCTGTTATGACTTCCAACAACTGCGCCAAGTACGGTCCAAATCGGTACTTAACCTGATATAGCTCCCATATAAACCAATCCCCCGATTTGACTTCTTGAGCCCTTATAAGCCGCAATTTTTGTCCGATTTGGCTAAAATTTTGCATATAGTGTTCTGTTCTGACATACAAAAACAGTGACAATTACGGTCCAAATAAGTCTATAACCTGATATAGCTCCCATATAAACCGGTCTTTCGATCATCCTTGTTCGTTTCGTAGAAGCTTTAATTATTGCTGGTTTGACAGAAGTTTGGTATGTAGAATAAAATTATTTTTAGCAGAATCCATGGTGGCGGGTTCCCAAGATTCGGCCCGGCCGAACTTAGCACGATTTTATTTGTTTTTTTTTTTTTTTCATACTCATCCTTTTGCACAAAATGTTTTTAAGTCAAATTTCAACATTTTACATCTATCCATCCCCCTGAACAAAGTTCACCCATTTCGTATCATTTTGGTCCTTTTTCTAGTACCCAAATGTGCAAATTTCCAAAAATTCTTAAAGTTGCCCAATTGAGGTTGCCATAGTGTACCTTAGTTCCACAATTCAGAGCTCTAGTTCAATTTACAAAGAAAGTGCCAAATAGTACCAATTGCGGTACTAAACGTACTATATCTCCCACTTACGGTACGATTTTTAAATTTTTTTTTGCCAAACCTCATTTTTTTAAAAATGCGCTTTAATTTGAGCCCAAGAACATAATTCTAGCCCTTTTCGTTCGCGCTGATCAAATATGAACCATATCGAACTTTTTGGTAGTTTTTAACACCTAAACGTACGAATATCACCTTATCCCGCGCCTATGGCCCAAGACCAACATTCGTACAAAATTTCACGATTCTAGCCGTTTCGGCTGAGCGATGATCAGTCAGTCCGTCAGCAATCATTTAATCACGCAACTCTTTTATAAAGGAGAATTTTTTCCCACTCATTCCAGAATTTCGGCCGGTATCTCACGAACAAATGCTTGAATGTTGTCTTCCAACCCCGGCCGACACAGGATAACTATGGGCACCACTTAACCTGGCACTGTAAGCTCCGACTTGTGTGATGTCCATTGTTATCACGGGAAGCTTAACTGAAAGCTACTGGGCACTTCCACAGGTTGCGGATGGTGGAAAGCTTCGGGCAGTCAGCATTTTTCGAGAGGAGAGTCTTAGTGAGAAGCAGGTGCCACTGGCTCTTAATTAAATACTGAGTGCCAATAATACTTGCAATGACAAGGCGAGTTATTGGCGCCTTCATGCAAGTGGCTCGCGGCAACTAGGGATATATTATGTGTGATCCCACAAAACCCATGCAGTTGGGGCGCTGGGCCAGTAACCCGCCCCTGGAGAACTATGAGAAACAAAGGAATAGTAAAATCGGACCCCCCCAACGTTGACGATCCACGCAAACTAAAAAGGACCATGCTTTGCTAATCTGTGAATCTACGCGCTGGCGGATGTATTGGAGAAGTACAAGTAGATATTACCGCCTTACAGGAAGTGCGATGGACTGGGAATGGCGTCACTATAAAACCAAACGGTGACGAACTATACTATAGCCGCCATAATACGAGACATTAATTTGACTGTAGATTTGTGGTTAGTCAGAGACTGAAACACCTTGTCTCAAGCTTTACTCCGGTGGATGAGAGGCTAGCCACAATCCGCATTAAAGCCAAATTCTTCAAGATCAGCCTTATTTGTTCCCATGCCCCGACGGAAGACAAGGACGAGCACACCAATGATATTTTCTTTGAGCTCCTAGGTCCAACAGTCGGAAAATTTAGTCTCCACGAGATAACGTCCGATTATAGGTTGAGGTTGATAGATTTCGCCGCGGCAAAAAACATGGTGGCTAGTAGCACCAGATTTCAATACAAAAATATTCACAAAGCCACATGACTGTCACCCGATCAAAACACGAGGAACCAAATCGATTACGTTGTGATAGATAAAAGGCATTCATCCAGCGGGTTAGATGTACGATCGATCCGTGGAACGAATATAGATTCGGGTCATTACCTTGTTGCAGCAAAGGTTCGCACCCGTTTGAACATGGCGAGGAAAGTACGATCTGACACTGAAGCTCGACATTGAAAAGCTGCAAACACAACAGATGACAACGGCATACACCACTCGACTGACCCAACTGCTTGATGAAAGCACACCTTGTTCCAATGATGTAATGATGCAGTGGCAAACCATTGCCCACTCCATGGAAAATGGGTACTGGAAGCCTCCCCCAAGAAACCCATGGTACGATCAAGAGTGTCGAGGTGCTACTGAATAAAATAAAATAAATGGTACACAAGGAAGGAGACAAGACGGAATGTGCCAACTACAGAGGAATAAGTCTCCTCCCCATCGCATACAAGATACTCTCGAGCGTACTGTGTGAAAGATTAAAACCTAAAGTCAGTGAAATAATTGGGCCCTATCAATGAGGCTTTAAACCTGGTAAATCCTAGACCAGATATTCAAACTGCGCCAAATCCTGGAAAATAACCGAGAAGGACAAATCAACACCTACCATCTATTTGTTGACTACATAGCCGCTTTCGATACCCTTTTACGTTCAAAGGCATTTCAAGCCATGTTCGAATTTGGTATCCCTGCAAAATTAATAAGAATTTGCAGGATGAAACTTGCTGATACGCGTTCCCCAGTAAGAATAGGAAAGAATCTCTCGGAACCATTTAATACTAAGCGAGGTTTCAGGCAAGGAGGCAGCCTATAGTGTGATCTCTTTAATATCCTGCTGGAGAAGATAGATACGGCACACTAATCACAAGAGAACAATGCTACTCGCCGACGACATCGACATCATAGGTCGGTCACCGAAAGAAGTAACTGCAGCCTTTAAAAGAATTAAAAGAGAGTCAGTGAAAATGCGTCTGGCAGTAAATGGAGATAAGACGAAATGGATGGTTTCAACTCCCAAAACGACTTGTACAACCGAGCAGATAAAGAAAATGGAGAAAGTTGGGGAACCACAACTTTGAGAAAGTCAGCAACTTTATCTACCTCGACACCGCTGTAACCGAAACGAATGACACCAGTTTTGAGACAAAGCGAAATATAACAAGTAAAAGCGTGGTAAGTGCGGCCGGGCCGAATCTTATATACCCTCCACCATTGATCGCATTTGTCGAATTCTTTCCCGGTATCTCTTTTTAGACAATTAAAGGGTAAAAGAAAACAAGAAGTAAAATAGAGAGATCGATTTATATGGGAGCTGTATCGGGCTATAGACCGATTCAGACCATAATAAACACGTATGTTGGTGATCATGAGAGAATCCGTCGTACAACATTTCAGCAAATCGGATAATAATTGCGACCTCTAGAGGCTCAAGAAGTCAAGATCCCAGATCGGTTTATATGGCAGCTATATCAGATTATGAACCGATTTGAAAATTACTTGACACAGTTGTTGAAAGTAAGAATAAAATACGTCATGCAAAATTTCAGCCAAATCGGATTGGAATTGCGCCCTCTAGAAGCTCAAGAAGTCAAGTCCCCATTTCGGTTTATATGACAGCTATATCAGGTTATGGACCGATTTTAACCATACTTAGCACAGTTATTGGATATCATAACAAAACACGTCGTGGAAAATTTCATTCCAATCGGAAAACAATTGCGCACTCTAGAGGCTCAAGAAGTCAAGACCCAAGATCGGTTTGTAAGGCAGCTATATCAAAACATAGACCGATATAGGCCATTTACAATACCAACCGACCTACACTAATAAGAAGTATTTGTGCAAAATTTCAAGTGGCTAGCTTTACTCCTTCGGAAGTTAGAGTGCTTTCTACAAACAGACGGACGGATGGACGGACATGGCTAGATCGACAAAAAATGTCGCGACGATCAAGAATATATATACTTTATGGGGTCTCAGACGAATATTTCAAGTAGTTACAAACAGAATGACGAAATTAGTAAACCCCCCATGCTATAGTGGATGGTATAATAATGGCAAGAAGTTGATACTTCGGATTAAGTAAACAGTTTCGAAACAAGGCCACCTCTCGACAGACGAAGATTACAATATACAACACACTGATACTACCCTTGTTGTTATATGGTTCTGAGGCATGGGTACTTGTAAAAGCAGATGAGGAACTTTTTGGAATATTTGAGAGAAAGATTCTACGAAAAATATATTAACCAGTTTGCGTTAATGGAAAATATAGGCGTCGTATGAACCACGAGCTATATGACGACGATAGCATAGTTACACGTATCAAAATACAATGGATGCATTGGCTAGGTCTTGTTGTCAGAATGGGTGAAGAAGCTCCAGCAAAGAAGTCTTTTGAAGGAAAACACGGTGGTACACGCAAACAGGGACGGCCAAAAGCCCGATGGAAAGATCAAGTGGTGGGAAACACCTCGAAACTTGGTGTCAGAGATTTTAGAAGGAGCGCAGAAGATCAAGGCACTTGGAACGTCATTCTACGTTCGGCTAGTGGAACAAATGTTCTGTTTCAGCCAATTAAGGTAAAGTATTAAGTTGTCTTCCAATACGTCAATTGAAGCGGGCTTGTCTGTATAGACATGAACTTTAACATAGGCCCACCAAAAATAGTCTAAACCCGTAATTCGCACGATCTAGGCGGCGATTCTCACCATCATTGAAGAAGTATGGTCCAATCATGGCCCCAGCCCATAAACCGCACCAAACTGTGAGTTTTTCTGGATGCATTGGTAGCTCTTGCAATGCTTTTGGTTGATCTCACCCCAAATTCTACAATTCTGCTTATTTACGTAGCCATTGAGCCACAAATGAGCTTCGTCGATGGAATGGAAGATGATGGCTCGATGAACATGTTTTTAACAGAACACGCATTTTGATGATAAAATTCAATAATCTGCAAGTGTTGTTTGTGTTTAAATTATAGACCAAACAGAAGATGTATGACAGTGAAACAAAACACTTCTTATTAATGCGAGTAGCTGCGCATTGTCCAGATAAGTTCAGATTTTGATATAGTTACCACATTAATGGACTTAACTTTAAAAGTCTCTAGAAGCCTTTATTCAGTTTGGTTCAAAATTTGGAATGTAAAGTATTTTTTGCCTTTCAATGCCTACACAGAATTCTACCTAGGTAGATTCGTATATATCTAGGTAGATATATCTCCCGATTTGACAGCCTCAGCCCATAGATTTCTTAGTTTTAATCGGATTTGCAGGCATTTGTTACGTGAAGTACACTTAAACCTTTCAATAAACACCATATGTTATCCCGACTAATACTGACTTATAGTATAGAGTTTTCCGACTTCATGCCTTGAGGACCTGGCAAACCTATAAATATGCCTGTTGGATGGCGGAACACAAAGGTTTTTTTCATTCCAACACCATCCTTTATGCTGAAGACTCTAGAGAGGTTGATAGAAACATATCTTAGGAATACCAGTCACCAGTCTCGGCAACAGCTTACATATACAGAAAAAAAATTAAATCTTGGTTTAACTAAGAAATTTGTATAATCAATTTAAAATTTTGCAGAAATCGAACTTAGAAACAAATTTGTATTATCAATTAACGATTTTGCAATTTGCATTTATGATAAGCTGAATAATTCAATTCAAGCGGTTATCAACTTAACAAACCAATTTATTTGAAAATTGTTTATTCTTTCAAAAACACGTTTAACTGACAAGTAAAAAAAAAGGCATTAAGTTCGGCCGGGGCGAACGTTGGGTACCCACCACCTGGGTATATATGTAAAGCCCTTTTCGTCACAATTTGGTGAAAACTGAATAACTTATAAACTCAAATTCGATTTTGTAGAACAAAATATTGTTTTTTTTGGCAGCTATATCCAAATATAAACCGATCTGAACAATATAGGACACAGACGTCGAAAAGCCTAGAGTAAGGCACTGCTAAGCTTTTCGACAAATTTCAACGAAATCGGAAAATAAATACCATAAATTGACAGATCGGTCTATATGTCAGCTATATCTATATAGTATGATCTGACTCATATTTGGGTCGAACGTCGGGAGGTTTAAAACAACTCACTATTTAAAATTTTAATGAAATCAGATAATAAATAAAGCTTTTTGAGCTTCAGACCCTTAATAGGCATATTTGTCTATATGACGGCTATATCTAAATACAGTCCGATCTTTACCATATTTGGGTCAGATGGCGGTTGGCTTAAAACAACTCAAACAAAATAAAACAAAACAATTGGGTAATAAAAGCAGCTTTTATGGGTTCCAGGCCCTTAAACGGCAGAGCGGTCTATATGGCAGCTATATCTAAATATAGTTCGATCTGAAACATATTTGGGGCGGATGACGGGAGGCTTAAGCCAACTCACCGTTTCAAATTTCAGCGAAATCGGATAAAAAGTAAAGTTTTATGCGCTTCAGACCCTTTAGCTATATCTGAACCATATTAAGGTAGGATATCGGTAGGATAAAAACAACTCACAGTTTAATGGGCATCAGACCGCTTATCCGCAGATTGGTCTATATGGGAGCTATATATAAATATCGTCTGATCAGAACCATATTTAGGTCGAATGTTGGGAGGCCTAAAACTATTAACTGTATTAAATTTCAGCGAAATCGGGGAATATCTTAACGGTCCGATCTTAACCATCTTTCGGTCATTGTTTCAAATTTCAGCGAAATCGGATAAAAATAAGATTTGATGGGCTTCAGACCCTTTACCGGGACATCGGTCTATATGACAGCTATATCTAAATGTAGTCCGATGTAATCCATACATAGGTCAGATATCAGGAGGCTAAAAATTACCCACTGTTTCAAATTTCAACGAAATCGGGTAATAAATAAAGGAATTAGATAGACCCTTTATCGGCAGGTCGGTCTTAATAGCAGCTATATCCAAATAGGGTCCGATTTGGCCCGTTGAAGAACTTAACCATCGTGCATCAAAAATACTTCTCTCTGGCAACATTCAGCTCAATTTTTTAAGGCTGTAGAGTCAAACGGACGGACAAACGGACAGGCACACCGACATCGTTAAATCGTCTTAGAATTTTACGACGATCGGAAATATATATACTTTGTAAGGTCGGAAATTGATATTTCCATGTGTTGAACCCGGAATGACTAAATGAATATATATATAATAATGACTAAATGAATATAATATAATAAATAATTGGCATTTTCCCCATAAATAAACCCCTTTTTAATTCAGTCGTTTAAATGCGAATGCAAAATGTATTGCATTAAAATATTTTGTCTTTTTATTAATAACAAAAAACTAATTGGTATTAAAAGCGGAGAAAGTTTAATGGTACAACTAAAAAATTTTTTAGTTGCGTGGGTACTATGTAAGGAAAACTCCAAGTTAACTTTTACAAATCAAATCATTGAATTATCAATATGTGCAGGTAGATGGAATATTAGAAAAGGGATTGGAATGTACATGGTTCTTTCTGTGAAGTGTAAAACAAAGAAAAGTAATACCCTCCACAATAGGCTGGGGGTATACTAATATCGTCATTCTGTTTGTAACACCTCGAAATATGCGTCTAAGGCAACATAAAGTATATATATTCTTGATCGTCGTGACATTTTAAGTCGAACTAGCCATGTCCGTCCGTCCGTCTGTCTGTCGAAAGCACGCTAACTTTCGAAGGAGTAAAGCTAGCCACATGAAATTTTGCACAAATACTTTTTATTAGTGTAGGTCGGTTGGTATTGTTGCCAAATCGGTCCATGTTTTAATATATCTGCTATATAAATCGATCTTTGGTCTTGACTTCTTGAGCCTCTAGAGGGCGCAATTCTCGTTCGATTTAACTGAAATTTTGCACGTAGTGTTCTGGTAGCACTTCCAATAACTACGGTAAGTATGATTCAAATCGGTTCATAATCTGTTATAGCTGTCATATAAACCGATCGTGGATCTTGACTTCGTGGGCCAATAGAGCGCGCAATCTCATCCGATCCGGCTGAAATTTTGCATGAGGTGTTTTGTTATGACTTCCAATAACTGTGCTTAGTATGGCGTAAATCGGTATAGAACCTGATACAGCTGCCACAAAAACCGATCTGGGATTTTGACTTCTTGAGCCTCTAGAGGGCGGAATTCATACCCGATTTGGCAGAAAATTTGTACAACGGCTTCTCTCATGACTTTCAACATACGTCGGAATCAATCAATAGCTTGATACAGCCCTCAAATAGACCGATCCGCCGATTTAGCTTTTTGAGCCCTTACAGGGCGCAATTCTTATCCGAATAAACTGATATATCGCACAATGACTTCTTCTGAATCCATCTCTATTTCTCATATATAAACGGATAATCCGACCGTCCTTTTTAATGTCCAAGTATGGGCCGATTTGGAACATATTCGGTTCAGATACCGAGAAGCCTTATATAAGTCACAGTTTAAAACCTCAGGGAAATTAGGTTATAAGTGAAAATTTTATCGACATATGGTCTGATACGGACCATACGCGGTTCGGATATCGGATGGCCTAGTGCAACTCCATGTTTCAAATTTATGTTGAATCTAGTCCAACCCAGTGCTCAAAATTTCAGCAAAATACGAAAATACAGCTTTTTTATGGGCTTAAGACCCTAAATCGGCAGATCGGTCTATATGGCAACTATATCCAAATATGGTCCGATATGGACATGCTCAGGTCGGTCAACGAGAGAGCTGTTGCAAATACATCTAATAATGGCCCATAAGCACCATTTTCGGTTCTAACATCGGGGCCTTAATAAATCTCACGGTTTAAAATTTCAACGAAATCGGATAATAAATGTGGCTTTTATGGGCTTAAGACCCTCAACCGACAGATCGGTCTGTATGACAGCTACATACGAGTCTGTGCCAAAATTATTTTTTTTTTTTAAGGCTGCAGCGTGATTACAACAGCCAGAAAGAAATCGTTAAATCATTTTAGAATTTTACGACGACCCTTAAAATATATATACTTTGTAGGGTAGGAAATTGGTATTTCGATTTGTTGCAAAAGAAATGACTTTACTAATCTACCTCCTATCCTATGGTAGTGGGTAAAAAAACGCATGGACTTTGTAGCTTGGTCCTTTTTAGTCTCTGCCTATAAATAGAAACCGTGCAAAGAACAAATGCGATCAATGGTGAATGGTATACAAGATTCGGCCCTACCGAACTTAGCACGATTTTAATTGTTTTGACTTTAAGACGAAAGTTTTTAAAAATGTGTTTTCTAATATGTTTTCGTTAATAATTTGACTAAAGTTAAATCTAAAGTTATCTCATGTTAATTTAATACTATAAAATTTATGTTTTAATTCGCCAAACTAACAAATTCGTGAACCAAAAAAAAGTGTAACTAAAATATTTTTATTTTGTTGATTCATATCTGCTTCGATCCGGGTTCAAAAAATTTCACTCCCGCTCCGACAGAAATAGGCCCACTCCGCTCCGCTCCGAATCCCCGGCATATACTTTAGCTTTCAGACCAATAATGCAAAAGTCCAACTACTGTTCAATACTCAACGGTATCCAAAGGATGGCTTGTTTGTGCATCACATTCGCATTGGGGACGACACCATCTGGTGCACTTAATTTAATGCTGCGCCTAATGCCTTTGGGCATTGTAGCTAGACAAATTGTTGCGACCACTGCTGTGAGTCTAAGGGAGATTTTTCCTTGGTCATGCGGCGGATACGGACAC
Organism: Stomoxys calcitrans; assembly: GCF_963082655.1. Classification (NCBI taxonomy): domain Eukaryota; kingdom Metazoa; phylum Arthropoda; class Insecta; order Diptera; family Muscidae; genus Stomoxys; species Stomoxys calcitrans. Next base: position 78,503,382 of record NC_081552.1, on the reverse strand, counting down.
TGTGTTATCCTTGAAACAATGCTCGATGTTCCAGGCAATGTTGATTACATATTGCCTGAACCGCTTTTGAAAAAAAAGAACTGTACCACTACCCCTAATAGAAACGATTTGAATTACCATATATATGGTTAAAGAAGTTACAGACTTCTATACGGAAGAATCCAAACTAGACGACCAAATGGGGTTAAATGGGGTTGGTCATATCGAGAAGATTGCCCAACCACTTTAGTGTGTATTAAGCGGATATGCCTCTAGCAACACTTAAGTTAAGTCTTCAGGATCTGGCCCCAAGAGCAAATAATGATAAATAGTCACTAAGGGAGGGTTATGCATATTGCAAAATTATGTGGCATCATCTAGACTTGAAGAGATTTACCGCTTTGCTGTCGCTGGCAAGAACAGACGTCTCATTATGTCCGTCATGACAGACTGAAGGTTGTAAGTAACCATTTTTGCAGAAGCTGTGAGGACGTCGAGGAAGAAGAAACTATAGAACATTTTCTGATGAGATACTGCTGCTTCAACCTAACCTACATGTTCCTTGACAATCGCCGAAAAAAGGATGGTAATATGTTCGTGACTCACTGAGGGAAAACAAATGTTTTACAAATGTTAAGTTTACCTCTGTTCCTTAGTGGAATGTTCACGGGCAAAAATTTGCAATTTACAAATATCTCCACGATAACATAATACTTTTATTAAACAATTTACAATAAGTAATGAGGAAATGTACTACAAGCTGATTTTATCCATACCAACAACCCTGTTGCCTTCCGGAAATGACTTGATAAGAATGCCCCCATCCTATGGTGGTGGGTACAAAAAGAGCACCGGCCAAATGGCCACCACGACCATATCCCCTTCATGAAATTTTCCATAACTCAATTCCAAAGTGGCTGTCCTCGATAGTCTCACGAATTTTATCTTTTAGATCTTGAATTGACGCTGGGCTGTTGACGTATATGTTTCACCTGGCCCCAAAAGAAAAAGTCACAAGGCGTCAAATCACTAGATGTCGGTGGCTAACTGTGATCACCTCTTAAAGAGATAAAACGGCCCCGAAGGAAGACGTAGGGCAGATTAATACCATTCAACTCCTACCATAGAAAATCATTAATCATCTCTCGACAGAGCAATCCATTCACCGTAACTGTTGATCCAATCTCATTTTCAAAACAAGTAAAAAGACGTTAAGTTCGGCCGGGCCGAATTTGGATACCCACCACCTCGGGTATATATGTCATCAAAATCCGGTGTAAATTGCATACCTTATGTCCCATAGCAGTAATCGGTACAAGTCATTGTTCAATCGTGTATAACAAAATATTGGTCTTTTTAGAAGCTATAACTACAAATAAACCGATCTAAACCATATGCGACGCGGATGTCGAAAATCCTAACACAACGAACTGTACCAAATCTCGACGAAATCGGACAATAAATGCGCCTTTTATAGGCCAAAACCTTAAATTGAGAAATCGGCCTTTATGACAGCTATATTCAAATCTGCACCGATCTGGGCCAAATTGAAGATGGACGTCGAAGAGCCGAACACAACGAACTGTCCCAAATCTCGGCGAAATCGGACAATAAATGCGCTTTTTATGGGCCCAAAACTTAAAACCGAGATATCGGTCTATATGGCAGCTATATTCAAATCTGGACCGATCTGAGCCAAATTGACGAAGGCCGTCGAAGAGCCTAACGCAACCCACTGTCTCAATTTTCGGCACAATCGGACAATAAATGCGCCTTTTATGGCCCCAAAATCTAAAACCGAGAGATCGGTTTATATGGCAGCTATATCCAAATCTGGACCGATCTTCGCTAAATTGACGAAGGACGTCGAAGAGTGTAACGCAACTCATTGTCTCAAATTTCCGCAAAATCGGGCAGTAAATGTGCCTATTATGGCCCCAAAACCCTAAATCGCAGGATCGGTCTATATGGCAGCTATATCCAAATCTGGACCGATCTGGGCCAAACTAACGAAGGATGTAGAGAACGCCTAACACAACTCACTGTCCCAAAATTCAGCAAAATCGGATAATAAATGTGGCATTAGTGGGCGGATCGGTCTATATGGCAGCTATATCCAAATCTGAACCGATCTGGGCCAAACTAACGAGGGATGTAGAGAACGCCTAACACAACTCACTGTCCCAAAATTCAGCGAAATCGGATAATAAATGCGGCTTTCATGGGCCTAAGACCCTAAATCGGCGGATCGGTCTTTATGGGGGCTATGGACAAAAAAACAATCTGTGCAAAGTTTCAGCTCAATATCTCTTTTTTTAAAGACTGTAGCTTGATTTCAACAGACAGACGGACGGACATGTCTATATCGTCTTAGATTTTACGGTGATCAAGAATGTACATACTTTACAGTGTCGTAAATGGATATTTCGATATGTTGCAAACGGAATGACAAAATGAATATACCCCCCATCCTTCGGTAGTGGGTATAAAAATAAGGTCCAATGACTAACGGATGCGATAATTATGCGGTCCGACACGGTGCTTCACGTGCATTTTGGGACCAAGTGTTTGGGGGCCTTTCCCCAAAAACATCCCCCAAAGGGGACAAATTTATGACCATAGCAATAAGGGGCTCAAATGAAAGGTATTTGGGAGTAAAGCACAAATTTTATATCAATATTCGGGAAAAGTGTCTATGGGGCCACCCCACCCTCACAACACCACCCAAATCGTAAGTATTTTCTGACTATTGCAATATGAGGCTCAAATAAGAGGGTTTTTAAAGTGGAACACGAATCCGATATTTATTTTCAAGGGCAACTCATTGAGTGGCCGCCCATCCCCCAAAACACCCCTCAAGCCGGTCATGTTTGCCGACTATGGAAATATGGGTCTCAAATTAAAAGTCTGTGGGAGTAGACTACGTATCTGATATCAACATTTGGGGGCAACTGTGTAGCGGACGTCCCACCACCATAACAACCCCCAAATAGGACATATTTGCTTGCCAAGACAATTTGGGTCTTAAAGAGAGTGGAACTAAATATTCATAGTTTTTAGGGCCAATACCCCAAACCGGACACATTTGCTGACTTTTGCAACAAGGAGTTTAAATCAATTTTAAGGGCAATGGCAATATGGGGTTCAAATAAATAATATATAGATATACGAGAATAGAGCACGTTGCTGATATATTTTTCGGGCTTAATGTTTGGGGGACCACCCCAATCGCCAAGCACCCCTAAAAAGGGCATATTTACCCACCATGTCAATGTGGAGCTTAAATGAAAGGTTTTGGGGGGTAGAGCAAGAATTGATACCCATTTTCACAGGAATCGATACCCAAAATACCCTACAAACAGCAATTTTTTAGTGACCATCGCAATATGGGGCTCAAATAAAAAGTATTTGGAAGTAGAATACGAATTTAATATCCTAATGTAGGACCATGCATTTAGGACATCACCTATTTCCCTAAACACCCCCAAAGGAAAAACATTTTTCAACCATGCCAATATGTGCCTCAAATAAAAGGTATTTGAAATTAGAAAACGAATTTGATAACCTTTTTTGGGGCCATGTGTTTGGGGGATGCCTCATCCTGTAAACTCCTCTTAAGCCAATGGCAAAATGGTGTTTAAATAAATGGTATTTGAGACAAAAGCACGATGCTGATATTTTTTCAGGCCACCTGGGGGACCGCCTCTCCCCCTAAAACACCACTAAATCAGACATCATGAGAATATCGGGCTAAAATTTAAGAAGTATTTTAAAAATGGAGTACACCTTACATCCAAACTTAAATTCGTAGACCAATAAAGATCATATGGGATTCAGATAAAGGCACTTATATTGTTAAACTGTTAGTCCAGCGATATACTATTTTTGTAGCATGGTATTTTACTAAAAGATCTTTAATTGTCGAAATTAAATATTCCAAGGAAACTTTTGTTCCATATAATGTCAAAGGAGGCGCAGCGGGGCGGGCCAGCTAGTATTAAAGAATAAAAGCTTCAAAAGTGACAGCCACCGAAATTAAGTTTGCTATTCTTTGGCCCGAATTCTTAATAGTAGGACACATTTTTTTCAGTGTAAAAATAAGTTTTAAAACACATTGTTGATTGCTTTTTGTGCGTTTTTCAATATTTATTAATAAAATTCATCATCACCCAAATCGTATTCGAAATCATCCAAATCGTAAATATTAGAGCGAGCCGCCACTGCAGCAGCACCTGGCAAACCTCGTGGACCTGGGGATCCAGGTGGCCCTCTAGGTCCCACTGCACCCACAGCGCCAGTAAAACCACGAGGACCACGTCTACCATTTTCACCAATAGGACCGGAAGGGCCTGGACGACCATCATGGCCACGCTCGCCAGGGCGCCCAACTGAACCAATGTCTCCGGGGTCGCCGGAAGGACCCTTCTCGCCTGGATCACCATCTGGACCAGGTAACCCATTGGGACCGGACGGACCTGGAGGTCCTGGAGGACAATTACAACCCCCTCCAACTCCATAAAATTGGGCAGGGCCGCCCATTTGTAAACCAAAACCTTGCTGAACAGAAGGTTTGACCAGGGCACAGATGGCTTAAGGGAATAAAGAAAAACTTCAACAGTCAACACTAATGTTTGCTTTTGTATATGTTGTTTCAAAGAAAAGGTTCCTCAACTTACCCAATAGAAACAATGTTAACAGTTTCATTATTACAACAATAATAAGAGGAAATCGTAAGCTTTCGAAGTATTTAAAGGGAACCGACTTTAAAGATGACAACTTGGGGAGCGTAATTAAGCGTCACTGTGCTTGAGCTGCGCCATGAGCATAATAAGAAATAACCGAAAAACCTTTAAATGTTAAGTGAGTTGTAAAATTCTTTTCGAATTGACGGTCATTTCAAGAATGGTTGATTTATAGTTAATTGGATAAGGTGAGTCGTAAATCATGGGCCAATCCAAGGCGGTGGAATATAACTTACAAATGAAAGTGGCGACATTTTATACATACATCAAAGTACTTCAAAAGATTAAGGTACTTTAAAAGATGATTAAAGTCTGGTGACAATATAGGAGAGTAATTTATGATCTATGTATGTATATGTAACGAAGTCCAATTTACTAGTCCTCTCTACAATGATTTTACTTTGGCATTTTCTCATGATTCTTGTAGTGAAAATCTGGTTGGGAAGAATTAAGCTGAATGAACTCAGATTTAACTTTGGCATTTTCTCATGATTATTGGTATAAAAGCCGGAGAGTTAGGGAAACCCCGTTCAGTTACCTTCTAGAAAATGTTACTGAAGTTTATATCAATCATTGGTAAGACTATCTATCTTCACATTCTGTTTTCTTAAATAGATCACTTGATTGTTCCTAATGTTTCTACAGCTCTTATATGTTACGTGAGTGCCCAGGAAGAACGGCAACCTCGTAGCGTACTGAATCGCAATCGTAACAACAATGTGCAAGCCTATTACCAATCAATACCTCAATGTATTTGCACCCCAGGACCTCGTGGCAGTCCTGGCGAACAGGGCAGTCTCGGAGTGAAGGGACCACGTGGTGACCCCGGTCTTAAAGGCCCCAAAGGGCTTCCAGGTCCCGTTGGTCCACCTGGAATACAAGGATCCCCCGGACGTGATGGAGCTCCTGGAGCACAAGGCTTACCAGGAGCAAGGGGTCGCCGTGGCTTCCCTGGGGGCAGAGGCATTCCCGGACCTATGGGAGTGCCTGGATTGCCAGGACCACCAGGACCTCAAGGTGACCCTGGGGTGGCTTCACCAGCCACGACAACCACCACCACAACCACAGAGGCACCTCCAGCGAATAGGAGATAGGACATGGTCACAAATAGCCAAACAATTGTCTTGCCTTCGGAAATGGACAACTCTGTAGCAATGGGACTTCCGACTTCTGGGATGATAATATCCCAACCGCTAATCTTCTCAAAGCCTATAACCATTTCCAGACCTTTAACTACTTCACAAATCTCAATCGTTAGCCAATTACCTGGCAATTCTCAAGGGATCTTTTATCGTCCACCATTCATGCCATTGGATATTAATGACGGAGCAGACTATACTGAGAATTCGGATTATCGAAAGAAGTGAACGAGGTTAGAGACAATCGAATTGCTATTTGTGACTTTACAAGAATTGAAATATAAATTTGAACTTAAAATAAAAATTTGAGCTGTAACAATACAAAAACAATTCCATTTATTTTTATCTCGACAATTTTTCTATACAAATACAGAACCTAGTAAAACAAAGTTTTTGGAGAAAACTTTTACTAAAATTTAATTTGTTTGTTTTCTAAGACAAAGCTTAAACCCAGTGGTGGGCAAATACAATCACACTGTTGCACATTATTGCCTACGCCCATAAGCCAATGGGCTTGGTTAGTGTGCCCACCGCTGCTTAGATCATTAAGCGTTAATTCAAAGCGTGGCAAGAATGTTACCTAATTCTTTCAGTGCCCTTTCATTTGAGTCTCATATTGTCTTGATCGGCCTACACTCATAGAAAAATGTCTGCTGAAAATAGCAAACACTATCTGCTGTCTGTTAGTAGTTAATTTTGCTACTATCACAATAGCAGTTCTGCAATTTCAGAACAGCAGGCCTTCTGGTGAAAAGTATGTTGTTTGCTGAATATGACTGCTGCTTAATTTATGGTGGGGTTGTTAGAAAAAACAAGTAAAAGCGTGCTAAGTTCGACCGGGCCGAATCTTATATACCCTCCACCATGGATCGCATTTGTCGAGTTCCTTTCCGGGCATCTCTTCTTAGGCAAAAAAGGATATAAGAAAAGATTTGCTGTGCTATTATAACGATTTCAAGATAGGGTCCGGTTTGGACCACAATTAAATTATATGTTGGAGACCTGTGTAAAATGTCAGCCAATTCGAATAAGAAATGCGCCATTTGGGGGCTCAAGAAGTAAAATAGAGAGATCGATTTATATGGGAGCTGTATCGGGCTATAGACCAATTCAGACCATAATAAACACGTATGTTGATGGTCATGAGAGGATCCGTCGTACAAAATTTCTGGCAAATCAGATAATAATTGCGACCTCTACAGGCTCAAGAAGTCAAGATCCCAGATCGGTTTATATGACAGCTATATCAGGTTATGAACCGATTTGAACGTTATTTGACATAGTTGTTGAAGGTAAGAATTATAAAAACGTCATGCAAAATTTCAACCAAATCGGATAAGAATTGCGCCCGCTAGAGGCTCAAGGAGTCAAGAGCCCAGATCGGTTTATATGGCAGCTATATCAGGTTATGGACCGATTTGAACCATACTTGGCACAGTTGTTACAACAAAACACGTCGTGTAAAATTTCATTCCAATCGAATAAGAATTGCGCACTCTAGAGGCTCATGAAGTCAAGACCCAAGATCGGTTTATAGGGCAGCTATATCAAAACATGGACCAATATGGCCCATTTACAATACCAACCGACACTAATCAGAAGTATTTGTGCAAAATTTCGAGCGGCTAGCTTTACTCCTTTGGAAGTTAGCGTGCTTTCGACAGACAGACGGACGGACATGGCTAGATCGTCATAAAATGTCGCGACGATCAAGAATATATATACTTTATGGGGTCTCAGACGAATATTTCGAGTAGTTACAAACAGAATGACGAAATTAGTATACCCCTTATTCTATGGAGGAGGGAATAAAAAAAGTTCAAATTCAATTATCAAAATGATTGAATCAATAAATTTTGTTATTGAAAATGGCAAAACTTTTAATCACGACTGTAATTGAAATTAAAAATGATTGAACCAATAAATTTTTTAATAAGAAATTGCCAAAATTTCATTCACCATGGTAATTGAAAAAAAAATCCGGATTCATTAAAAAAAATATTGATTAAATTAATTTTTGAATTGAAAACATTTTTATTATTAATTGAAACAATTTTCTTAATAATTTTTTCTGTGTACGTGCTTTAGGCATATACATATTCATAGTTGTAGTTGTGTGTGTGTTGTTTGGATGTGACTGCATCGACACATGTAAAGGCGAACTAGCAACCCTGCAGGACTTTGAACCGGTCCCAAACTGATGATTTCACCGGTTTTCAGTGACCAATGACTCGTTCCCTGACTATAAATATTACCGGTGATTTTTGTATGGGCATGTCATGCCTAGGGAACAAACAATTTTAACCGGTCATTTCATCAATTAAAAACACTTGTATTTCACTGATTTTAAAAAAAAACTACTCATTTCCCCCATAAAGCCAAACACATCACTTCACCTGTTTAAACATTATTATTCAAAAGTAATTAAATAATAGTTGATTTAGTTCATTTAATTTTTACACTCTTTAGGAATTTTTGTTTCATACATAAAAAATAAACAATAAATAAAATCTAGATTAAAAATAAAAGTAAAGATATATTAATTAACTCAATATATAAAATAGCAAAGCAATTTAGAATTAATTCAAAACAGACAAAATATAAAAATTTAATACAAAAAAAAAAAAAGCGTGCCAAGTTCGGCCGGGCCGAATCTTATATACCCTCCACCATGGATCGCATTTGTCGAGTTCTTTTCCCGGCATCTCTTCTTAGGCAAAACAGGATATAAGAAAATATTTGCTCTGTTATTAGAGCGATATCAAGATATGGTCCGGTTTGGACCACAATTAAATTATATGTTGGAGACCTGTGTAAAATGTCAGCCAATTCGAATAAGTATTGCGCCCTTTGGGGGCTCAAGAAGTAAAATAGAGAGATCGATTTATATGGGAGCTGTATCTAGCTATAGACCGATTCAGACCATAATAAACACGTATGTTGATGGTCATGGGAGAATCCATCGTACACAATTTCAGGCAAATCAGATAATAATTGCGACCTCTACAGGCTCAAGAAGTCACGATCCCAGATCGGTTTATATGGCAGCTACATCAGGTTATGAACCTACTTCAACCTTATTTGACACAGTAGTTGAAAGTAAGAATAAAATACGTCATGCAAAATTTCAGCCAAATCGGATAGGAATTGCGACCTCTAGAAGCTCAAAAAGTCAAGTCCCCATATCTGCTTATATGACAGCTATATCAGGTTATGAACCGATTTGAACCATACTTGGCACAGTTGTTGGATATCATAACAAAATACTACGTGCCAAAATTCATTCAAATCGGATAAGAATTGCGCCCTCTAGAGGCTCAAGAAGTCAAGACCCAAGATCGGTTAATATGGCAGCTATATCAGGTTATAGACCGATTGGAACCATACTTGGCACAGTTATTGGATATCATAACAAAACATGTCATGCAAAATTTCATTCCAACGGATAAGAATTGCGCACTCTAGAGGTTCAAGAAGTCAAGACCCAAGATCGGTTTATATGGCAGCTATATCAGGTTATGGACCGATTTGAACCATACTTGGCATAGTTCATAACAAAACACGTAGTGCAAAATTTCATTCCAATCGGATAAGAATTGCGCACTCTAGAGGCTCAAGAAGTCAAGACGCAAGATCGGTTTATATGGCAGCTATATCAAAACATGGACCTATATGGCCTATTTACAACACCAACCGACCTACACTAATAAGAAGAATTTGTGCAAAATTTCAAGCGGCTAGCTTTTCTCCTTCGAAAGTTAGCGTGCTTTCGACAGACAGACGGACGGACGGACATGGCTAGATCGACACAAAATGTCGCGACGATCAATAATATATATACTTTATTCGGTCTCAGACGAATATTTCGAGTAGTTACAAACAGAATGACGAAATTAGTATACCCCCCACCCTATGGTGGAGGGTATAATTAAATGAAAGAGAAAATTTTTGGAAAGAAAATGAAACAAAAGTTCCGGTCACACAACCACAGTGCTTGTTGTTTATTCCGTATGCTGTTTGTAAAAGGGTTTTGAGCAAAGTGTTCATGGTTATTGTAAACACACATAACATCAAGTCATAAGTATGAAGTAGGTACCCAGTGAAAAATTTTTGCCTAGCGCTCTGATGTTAGAATATTTTCTGAAGTTTTTTGAAATCTTATAAGAAAATTGCCGATTTCTCAAAATTTCCCTTAGAAATTTAACAGATTTCTTTGGATCATTTCTGCACATTTTATTGTGTTTATCACCGAAAATCTGAAATTACTCGATAGGGAATTTACATTTTCTTCGTATTTCGCCTTCCCAAGCATCAGCTGAGAGTTTTTTCAGAATATCGCACATATTCGTACTTGGTAAATTTTGGTATGTATACCGATTTTGTTTGCTTTTTTTCTTGCACCGGTCTGCTAGTAACAAATTTTTATTTGTCGGTTTTTTATACCCTCCACTATAGTATGGGGGTATACTAATTTCGTCATTCTGTTTGTAACTCCCCGAAATATTCATCTCAGACCCCACAAAGTATATATATTCTTGATCGTCATGACATTTAATGTCGATCTAGCCATATCCGTCTGTCTGTCCGTTCGTCTGTCTGTCGAAAGCACGCTAACGTTCGATGGAGTAAAGCTAGCCGCTTGAAATTTTGCACTAACACTTCTTATAGGTATAGGTCGGTTGGGATTGTAAATGGACCATATCAGTCCATGTTTTGATATAGCTGCCATTTAAATCGATCTTGGATCTTGACTTCTTGAGCCACTAGAGGGCGCAATTCCTATCCGATTTGGCTGAAATTTTGCACGACGTGTTTCGACATGACTTCCAACAACTATGCCATGTAAGTTTGAAAAGGGACCATAACGCTAAGTAGCTGCCATATAAGCCGATCTTGAATCTTGACTTCTTGAGCCACTAGAGGACGCAATTCTTATCGAAATTTTGCATGAGGAGTTTTGTTATGATTTCCAAAAACTGTGCGAAGTAGGGGTGAAATGGGGGCATAACCTGATATAGCTATCATATAAACCGATCTGGGGGCGCAATTATTATCCGAATTAGTGAATTTGTGTATATGGTCTGAATCGTTTATAGCCTGTTCCTGCTCAGCTCCACTATAAAACGATCTCCCAATTTTACTTTTAGAGTCGATAAAGGGCGCAACTCTTATTCGATTTGACTGAAATCTTACACAATGACTTCTACTATGGTCTCCAACATATATTCCATTGTGGTCCGAATCGGACCAGAACTTGATGTAGCTCCAATAGCATAGCAGTTCTTTTCTTTTATCCCTTCCTTTCCTTTGTCTGCCTCAAAAGAGACACCAGGAAAAGAACTAGACAAATGCGAACCATGGTGGAGGGTATATAATATTCGGCCCGGCGAAACTTAGCACGCTTTTACTTGTTTTTGTTTGCTTTTTTAGTCGTTTTGAAGCATTTAAGCAGTAAAGTTGCTTATTTGCTTGTGAAAAAAGTAAAAGTACTGAAGTGAAGTGGAAATAAATTAAAATAGTGATATTTGTGGTAGGTACTGTAACCAATCGAAATATGTTGCAATATGTATATACAATATACAGGGTGGCTGATGAAAGCCGCTACCAAAAAAAAATGTAATAACTTTTTTTCTATTTAATAATAATAATTTAATAATTAATTTAATTAATTAATTAATTAATTTAATTAATAATAATTTAATAATTAATTTAATAATTTAATTTAACATGAATAAAAGAAAAATGTATTCCATACACCGAAAAAAAAATGTAGCAATATTCATCATTGTAGCAATATTCATCAGCCACCCTGTATATAAATATATTTTAAATTTTTAGAGACGCCGAATAAAAGCTCAACCTCATCAGGAGATTTGTGCACGAGGATTTAAAACGTTTTTCGGTTCGCTATATTCTATTGAAAATAAACAGTTTTCTTTAATAAGAAATAAAAAATAATTATCTTTGAGATTTTCGGATTCGGATTACTTTTCAAATATGTATCCGAAGATACTCAGAATATCATATGATTTTTTCTTGATTAAAAAAAAAGTCGAAAAATTTTGGGACAAATTGTTCGAAAATTAAGAGACTATTGGATTATTTTCTAATCTAAACTAAATTGTCTGAGAAGTAAGTATTTATTCGGCTGATTTTTAGATCAAAGTAAGCATTTAGAAATGTTCAGCGTTGCGAGGCAAGCATCAGTGGAGTCTAACCTTATTCTGGTAATTTTCGAATGCTCTTTGAAAGTTTCGTCCAAAATTGCAACGAAAATCTTTAAGAACATCAGAAATATCTGACTAATTTCAAAAATTCCCTCAGAATTTTTCTGATACTCATTTCAAATTTCCCCTGAAAAAACTTTCATCGGTGTAAACCGCCCATACAACTTTCTTCACAGGTTTGCCTATGAATTCGGAATCAGAATTGGAAACTTGTGCAGAGATTCCGACCGAATTCGTAACGAACTCGACAAAATTTTTCACTGCGTATGAAGCACTTATGCGGCATTTCCCCGTTTAAAATATCTTTGAACTGTTGTTGTTCTATTGTACTTTACTAAACATGAGAGACTGATTGTTGTTGTTGTTGTGTTAAAAGGCAAAATACCAGAAAACCAAACAAATGGATTTCCTCGCAGAAACGGAGATTAAGAAGGGCAATATATACTCGTAAGTAAACCAAAAAATGTTGGCAAGGGCAAGTTTAAAGAAGTTTCTTGAATGAAATATTGATCAGTAGGCAAACAGTTTACATTCCATAAGGGTTTTTTCATAGAATAACGATACAAGTAGAAATAAGCTACAAAGCCAGTAGCCGCAACAGTGTGGGCATTAGCACAGCACTTAAGTTGACGAGAGACTTTTCAACACCTTTCGAAATGAGTATCAACGGCCGCAATCTCTATATGTACAAGAATCTGCTGACCACATAATTTCCTTTCAGTAATACTCCAAACTATGTCTTTCAGTAATACTCCACCCTATCACCTATGTTCACACGTAACAGTTTACCATTGGTCATATTTCATTGTAATATATTTAACTAGCTGAACCGGGCCCCCACCGCTGCGCCTTCCTTACATTATATGGAACAAAATTATCCTTTGAATATTTATTTACGACAGTTAAAGATATTTTAGTGAAACGCCAAGCTACGAAAATAATAATTGTATATCGCAAAAGCATAACATGCGAATATGTGAATCCAATATGATCTTTGCTGGTCTACGAATTCGCTTGCAAGGTTAAGGATCATTAACGTGTGGATGTTTGATATACTCCATTATTAAAAGTCTTTATTTCAGCTCGATATTGTCATGATGTTCGATTTAGGGGTGTTTTCGGGGGTGAGGTGGTCCCTTAGTCTCTTGGCCCAGAAAAGAATTTATTTAAACCCCATATTGCCATTGGTTTAGGGAAAGTTTATGGGATGAGGCGTCCTCAAACATTTGGCCCCAAAATTTGTACTCTTTGGGGGTGTTATGGGAAAGGGGCGGTGCCCCAAATATATGGTCCCACATTTGGATATCAGATTCGTATTCTACTTCCAAATACCTTTATTTGAGCCCCATGTTGCGATGGTCAGTAAATAATTGTTGTTTGTGGGGTATTTTAAGAAAGGGATAGACATCCAATACCTTTCATTTCAGCCCCACATTGACGTGGTTGGTAAATTTGCCCGATTTAGGGGTGTTTTGGGGAGTGGGGTGGTCCCCCAAACACTAGGCCCTGTAAATATATCAGCATCGTGCTCTACTCTCAAATATCATTTATTTGAACCCCATGTTGCCATTGGCCTCGAAATTGGATATCAAATTCCTTTTCTAATCTCAAATACGTTTCGTTTAAACCCCTTATTGCAAATGTCAGCAAATATGTCCGGTTTAGAGTATGGGTTCTAAAAACCTTCAACATCGAGATCCTTTGAGACCCAAAATTGTCATGGTGAGCAAATATGTCCTATTTGGGCGTTGATATGGGTGTGGGACGTCCCCTAGGCAGTTGGTCCCGAATGTTGATATAAGATTCGTGGTCTAATCCCAAATACCTTTCATTTGAGCCCAATATTTCTATAGTCGGCAAACATGGCTGGTTTCGGGTCAAATACATCTTATTTGAACCCCAATAAATAAAAGTCTTGTTTAAGGGTGGATCCCCAGAGACGTTGTCTCAAAAGTGGAAGTCAATTTCATGCTCTATTCCCAAAGACCTTTCATTTAAGATCCATACTGCCATGGTCGGTAAATATTTCCGCTTTGAGGTGTTTTTTGGGTGTGGGGTGATCCACGAAACACTTAGTCCCTCAATTGCATTAGCTTTTTACTCTCAAATACCTTTAATTTTATGCCCAAATTGTTGTGATTGGCCTATTAATCCGTTTGGCAGGTTTTGGGGTTGGCGACCCTCCTAGACACCCAACCTCCCAACCCCTGATAACAAAATTTTGATTTAAGGTTAATGGAATTGTGCCAACAAAATTTTGATTAAATAGCCCTACCCATCTTATTGTTAAGGCCCGTCTTAGAGTGGGAAAGTTAAAAACTAATACCGCAAACAACCGCAACGAAGTCATAATGAAGATAAATGCTGTATGATCAATTTTGACCACTTTGGCCTGTTTCTGTTCATGTTGGCTTCTCCAAATAAGCGCCATTTACTGGCTGTTCTCAATTAGATCAACTAAAACTATTTGAAAACAGCCAGTCGATGGCGCTAGCATAATTGTTAATGTTACTACTCGCTTAGAGTGGCTTAACGTTTATAAAGGGTGATTTTTTTGAGGTTAGGATTTTCATGCATTAGTATTTGACAGATCACGTGGGATTTCAGTCATGGTGTCAAAGAGAAAGATGCTCAGTATGCTTTGACATTTCATCATGAATAGACTTACTAACGAGCAACGCTTGCAAATCATTGAATTTTATTACCAAAATCAGTGTTCGGTTCGAAATGTGTTCATTCACCGTAACGTTGCGTCCAACAGCATCTTTGAAAAAAAACGGTCCAATGATTCCACCAGCGTACAAACCACACCAAACAGTGCATTTTTCGGGATGCATGGGCAGTTCTTGAACGGCTTCTGGTTGCTCTTCACTCCAAATGCGGCAATTTTGCTTATTTACGTAGCCATTCAACCAGAAATGAGCCTCATCGCTGAACAAAATTTGTCAAAATTTGAACACATTTCGAACCGAACACTGATTTTGGTAATAAAATTCAATGATTTGCAAGCGTTGCTCGTTAGTCAGTCTATTCATGATGAAATGTCAAAGTATACTGAGCATCTTTCTCTTTGACACCATGTCTGAAATCCCACGTGATCTGTCAAATACTAATGCATGAAAATCCTAACCTCAAAAAAATCACCCTTTAACATTGATCATTATGTGGTAGTCTTATATATAAAAATCAATTTGTGTTTGTTTGTAGGTTTGATAGTTTGTTTGTGTGTTCCTTATAGACTCAGAAACGGCTGAAACGATTTTCTTGAAATTTTCGCAGATCCCGTGGTGAAAATAGGGTACTAAATTTGTTGATATCTGAAGGGGGGAGCGGACCCTTCCCCTTATCCTAATTTTTAGAAACGCCAGATCTCGGAGATGGGTCGTGAGATTAAAGCGAAATTTTGTGTGCTCTCATAAAGTACCCTAAAAATTAAAATTTGGTATCCAAATTTCGGATGGGGTACCTAGGGCCCGCCCCACCCTAAAACCTACCAAACATATATCTACACCAATCACGACAATATGGGACTCAAACGAAAGATATTTTGGATAAGAAAATGTATCTTATATCCAATTGTCGGACCAAGTGTTAGTGTTGTCGGACCACCCCAACCCCCAAAACAGCCCTAAATCAGACATCATGCGAATATCGGGCTGAAATAGAGTATTTTAAGAATGGAGTACACCTTACATGCATACTTAAATCCATAAACCAATAAAGATATGGAATTCAGACTGTAAGTCAAGCGATATACTATTTTTGTAGCATGGTATTTCACTAAAAGCTCTTTAATTGTCGAAAATAAATATTCCAAGGAAAGGAAGGCGCAGCGGAGCGGCAGCGGTCCAGCTAGCTATATATATAGTTATAGACAGACTTACTTACTTGACTTGCAGTCTGAATCCCATATCCTTATTGGTCTACGAATTTAAGTTCGGATGTAAGGTGTACTCCATTATTAAATTCTGATATTCGCATTATGTCTGATTTAGGGGTGTTTTCGAGGGTTAGGTGGTCCCCCAGATACTTGGCCCTGAAAAAATATCAGCATCGTGCTCTTCTTTCAAATACCATTTATTTAAACCCCATAATGCCATTGATTAAGGGCAGTTTACACGATGAGGCGTCCCCCAAACACATGGCCCCAAAATAGGTTATCAAATTAGTTCTCTAATCTCAAATACCTTTCATTTGAGCCACATATTGGCATGGTCGAAAATTTTTTTCCGTTTGGGGGTGTTTTGGGAAAGGGATGATGCCCTAAATACATGGTCCTACATTTGGATATCAAATTCGTATTCTACTCTCAAATACCTTTATTTGAGCCCCATATTGCGACATTGCGTCAGTAACAAATTTCTGTTTGTGGGGTATTTTGGGAAAGGGGAAGACCCCATAAAATTGGTTTCGAAAGTGGCTATCAATTCTTGCTCTACCCCCGAATACCTTCCATTTAAGGTCCACATTGACATGGTCGGTAAATATGCCCGATTTAGGGGTGTTTTGGGGATTCGGGTGGTCCCCCGATCACTAAGGCCGGAAAATATGTCAGCAACGTGCTCTATTCTCATATATCTATATATGATTTATTTGATCCCCATATTGTCATTGGCTTCAAAATTGGATATCAAATTAGTTTTCTAATATTATTTAAACTCCTTATTGCAAAAGTCAGCAAATATGTCCGGTTTGGGGTATTGGCCCTAAAAACTATAAATATTTAGTTCCACTATCTTTAATACCCAAATTGTCTTGGTCAGCAAATACGTCCAATGGGGGGTTGTTATGGTGGTGGGACGTCCGCTAGACAGTTGGTCCCTAATGTTGATATCAGATACGTTGTCTACTCCCAAATACCTTTAATTTAAGCCCCATATTTCCATAGTCGGCAAACATGACCGGCTTGGGGAGTATTTTGGGGGATGGGCGGCCACTTAATAAGTTGGCCTTGAAAATATATATCGGATTCGTGTTCTACTCTAAAAACCTTCTTATTTGAGACTAATATTGCAATAGTCAGCAACTACTTCCTATTTGGGAGGTGTTGTGAAGGTGCGGTGGCCCCATAGACACTTTTCCAGAATATTGAAATCAGATTTGTGCTTTACACCCGAAGACCTTTCATTTGAGCCCCATATTGCTATGGTCGTAAATTTGTCCCCTTTGTGGGGATGTTTTTGGGAAGAAGCGGCCCCCCAAAACACATGGTCCCATATTTGTATATCAGATTCAAATTCTACACTCAAATACCTTTCATTTAAGATCCATAATCCCATGGTCAGTGATTAGTCATGTTTGGGGGGTGTTTTGAGGAAAGGGTTGACCCTCAGAAACGTGGTTCCACATTTGGATATTAGATTCGTATTCTACTTGCAAATACCTTTCATTTGAGTCCCATATTGCCGATTTAGGGGTATTTTGGGGGTTGGGGTGGTCCCCCTAACACTTGGTTCGACAATTGGATATAAGATCCATTTTCTTATCCCAAATACCTTTAATTTGAGTCCCATATTGTCGTGATTGGTGTAAATATATGTTTGGTAGGTTTTAGGGTGGGGTGTGGTGGATACCAAATTTTAATTTGCAGGGTACTATATGAGAGCACACAAAATTTCGCTTTTATTTCACTACCCATTTCCGAGATCTGGCGTTTCTGAAATAAGGATAAGGGGAAGGGCCCATTATTGTAGTGGTTGGTCTATAAATCCGTTTGCCGGATTTTGGGGGTGGGAAGGAGTAAAGCTAGCCGCTTGAAATTTTGCACGAAAACTTCTTATTAGTGTAGGTCAGTTGGTATTGTAAATGGGCCAAATCGGTCCATGTTTTGATATAGCTGCCATATAAACCGATCTTGGGTCTTGATTTCTTGAGCCTCTAGAGTGCGCAATTCTTATCCGATTTGAATGAAAATTTGCAGTACGTGTTTTCTTATGATATCTAACAACTATGAAAAGTATGGGTCAAATCGGTTCATAACCTGATATAGCTGCCATATAAACCGATCTTGGGTCTTGACTTCTTGAACCTCTAGAGTGCGCAATTCTTATCCGATTGGAATGAAATTGTGCACGACGTGTTTTGTTATGATATCCAACAAATGTGCCAAGTATGGTTCAAATCGGTCCATAACCTGATATAGCTGCCATATAAAGCGATCTTGGGTCTTGACTTCTTGAGCCTCTGGAGTCCGCCATTCTTATCCGATTGGAATGAAAATTTGCAGTACGTGTTTTCTTATGATATCCAACAACTATGAAAAGTATGGGTCAAATCGGTTCATAACCTGATATAGCTGCCATATAAACCGATCTTGGGTCTTGACTTCTTGAACCTCTAGAGTGCGCAATTCTTATCCGATTGGAATGAAATTTTGCACGGCGTGTTTTCCTATGATACCCAACAACTGTGCCAAGTATGGTTTAAATCGGTCCATAATATAGCTGTCTTAAAAACCGATCTTGGGTCTTGACTTCTTGGGCCTCCAGAGGGCGGAATTCTTATCCGCTTTGTATGAATTTTTGCACGAAGTATTTTGTTATGATATCCCACAACTGTGCCAAGTATGGTTAAAATCGGTTCATAACCTGATATAGCTGTAAGATAAACAGATCTGGGGACTTCATTTCTTGAGCTTCCAGAGGGCGCCATTCCTATCCGATTTGGCTGAAATTTTGCATGACGTATTTTATTTTTACTTTCAACAACTATGTCAAGTAATTTTCAAATCGGATGATAACCTGATATAGCTGCCATATAAACCGATCTTGGATCTTGACTTCTTTAGTCTCTAGAGGTCGCAATTATTATCCGATTTGCCTGAAATTTTGTACAACGGATCCTCTCATGACCATCAACATACGTGTTTAATATGGTCTGAATCAGTCTATAGCCCGATACAGCTCAGATATAAATCGATCTCTCTATTTTACAAATGTGAAAATTTTAAGAAAATCGGTTCAGCCGTTTCTGAGTCTATAAGGAACACACAAATATACAAACAAACAAATCTACACACAAACACAAGTTGATTTTTATATATAAGATACTAGCTGACCCGGGCCCGCTCCGCTGCGCCTTCTTTTTCTTTATATGGAACAAAAGTTTCCTTGGAATATTTATTTTCGACAATTAAATATCTTTTAGTGAAATACCATGCAAACTTGACTAACAGTTCAACAATATAAGTGCCTTTATCAGAATTCCACATGATCTTTACTGGTGTACGAATTTAAGTATGGATGTAAGGTGTACTCCATTCTTAAAATACTTCATTTCAGCCCGATATTCTCATGATGTCTAATTTAGTGGTGTTTTCGGTGGAGAAGTGGTCTCCCAGATACTTGGCCCTGAAAAATGTCAGCATCGTGCTCTTCTCTTAAATACCATTTATTTAAACCCCATATATTGCCATTGGCTTAAGAGGAGTTTACAGGATGAGGCGTCCCCCTAACACATGGCCCCAAAATAGGTTATCAAATACGTTTTCTGATCTCAAATACCTTTCATTTGAGCCACATATTGGCATGGTCGAAAATTTTTTTCCTTTGGGGTGTTTTGGGAAAGAGGTGATGCCCTAAATACATGGTCCTAAATTTGGATATCAAATTTGTATTCTACTTCCAAATACCTTTATTTGAGCCCCATATTGCGATGGTCACTAAAAATTGCTGTTTGTGGGATATTTTGGGAAAGGGGTAGACCCCCAGAAAATTGGTCACAAAAATGGGTATCAATTCTTGCTCTACCCCCCAATACCTTTCATTTAAGCTCCACATTGACATGGTCGGTAAATATATCCGATTTAGGGGTGTTTTGGGGTGGGCCCCTAAACACTTAGCCCGGAAAAAATATCATTGCACTCAAAATTGGATATTATATTCGTTTTCTAATCTCATTTAAACTCCTTGTTGCAAAAGTCAGCAAATGTGTCTGGTTTGGGGTATTGGCCCTAAAAACTATGAATATTTTGTTCCACTCTCTTTAACACCCAAATTGTCTTGGCAAGCAAATATGTCCTATTTGGGGGTTGTTATGGTGGTGGGACGTCCGCTAGACAGTTGGCCCTTTATGTTGATATCAGATACGTGGTCTACTCCCACATACCTTAAATTTGAGCCCCATTTTTCCATAGTCGGCAAACATGAAACATGACCGGCTTATGGGGTGTTTTGTGGGATGGTCGGTCACTCAGTTAGTTGGCCTTGAAAAAAATTTTTTGTTTTTGATGAGAGGCGGCCCCTAACAGTTGGTCCCATATTTGGATATCAGATTCGTATTCTACATTCAAATACCTTTTATTGAAGCCTCATATTCCCATGGCCAGTAAAAAACGTCCTGTTTGGGGGTGTTTTGGGGAAGGGGTGGACCCCCAGACACGTGGTCTCACATTTGGATATCAGATTCGTATTCTATTCGCAATTGGATATCAGATACGTTTTCTTATCCTAAATACCTTTCATTTGAGTCCCATATTGTCGTGATTGGTCTAAATATATGATTGGTAGGTTTTAGGGTGGGGCAACCCCCCTAGGTACACCATCCGAAATTTGTATACCAAATTTTTATTTTGTAGGCTACAATATGCGAGCACACAAAATTTCGCTTAAATCGCACCACCCATATCCGAGATCTGACGTTTCTGAAAATTAGGGAAAGGGGGGTGGGTCCGCCCCCCCCCCCCCCCCCTTCAGATATCAAAAAATGTTGTACCCTATTTTCACCACGATATCATTATGCACCAAATGTGAAAATTTCAAGAAAATCGGTTCAGCCGTTTCTGAGTCTATAAAGAACACACAAACAAACAAACCTACAAATTGTGGCAAATCTATTTTATAGATCATCTCCGAGATCTGACGTTTCTGAAAATTAGGGTAAGGGGGGTGGGTCCGACCCTATAAAGTATATATATTCTTGATCAGCGTAAAAATCGATGACGATCTAGACATGTCCGTTCGTCTGTCCGTCTTTCTGTTGAAATCATGCTACAATCTTTAAAAATAGAGATATTGAGCTGAAACTTTGCACAGATTCATTTTTTGTCCATAAGCAGGTTAAGTTCGAAGATGGGCTATATCGGACTATATCTTGATATAGCCCCCATATAGACCGTGTGTGTGTTAGGCCCATAAAAGCCACATTTATCATCCGATTTGGCTCAAAATTTGGGAAGAAGTGTTGTTTGAGGCCCTTCGACGTCCTTCGTTAATTTGGCGCAGATCGGTCTATATTTGGTTATAGCTGCCATATAGACCGATCCTCCGATTTTGGGTCTTAGCCCCATAAAAGCCACATTTATTATCCGATTTTGACGAAATTAGGGACAGTGAGTTATGTTAAGTTCCTTGATATGCATTTGCAATATGGCACAGATCGGTGCAGATTTGGATATAGCTGCCATATAGACCGATCTCTCGGTTTTAGGTTTTGGGGCCATAAAAGGTGCATTTATTGTCCGATGTCGGTGAAATTTGAGACAGGGAGTCGTGCTAAGCCCCTCAACATACTTCCGGAATTTGGCGCAGATCGGTCCAGATTTGGATATAGCTGCCATATAAACCGATTTCTTGATTTAAAGTTTTGGGCCCGTAAAGGCTCATTTATTGTCCGATGTCGCCGAAATTTGGGACAGTGAGTTATGTTAAGCCCCTTGACATGCACTTGCAATATGGCACAGATCGGTGCAGATTTGGATATAGCTGCCATATAGTCCGATCTCTCGGTTTTAGGTTTTGGGCCCATAAAAGCCACATTTATTATCCGATTTTGACGAAATTAGGGCCAGTGAGTTATGTTAAGCCCCTTGATATGCATTTGCAATATGGCACAGATCGGTCCAGATTTGGATATAGCTGCCATATAAACCGATTTCTTGATTTAAAGTTTTGGGCCCGTAAAGGCTCATTTATTGTCCGATGTCGCCGAAATTTGGGACAGTGAGTTATGTTAAGCCCCATGGCATGCATTTGCAATATGGCACAGATCGGTGCAGATTTGGATATAGCTGCCATATAGACCGATCTCTCGGTTTTAGGTTTTGGGCCCATAAAAGCCACATTTATTATCCGATTTTGACGAAATTAGGGACAGTGAGTTATGTTAAGCCCCTTGATATGCATTTGCAATATGGCACAGATCGGTCCAGATTTGGATATAGCTGCCATATAAACCGATTTCTTGATTTAAAGTTTTGGGCCCGTAAAGGCTCATTTATTGTCCGATGTCGCCGAAATTTGGGACAGTGAGTTATGTTAAGCCCCTTGACATGCATTTGCAATATGGCACAGATCGGTGCAGATTTGGATATAGCTGCCATATAGACCGATCTCTCGGTTTTAGGTTTTGGGGCCATAAAAGGTGCATTTATTGTCCGATGTCGGTGAAATTTGAGACAGGGAGTCGTGTTAAGCCCCTCGACATACTTCTGCAATTTGGCGCAGATCGGTCTATATTTGAATATAGCTGCCATGTAGACCGATATCTCGATTTGAGGTTATGGGCTCATAAAAGACATAGACCATATAGACCGATCTCTCGATTTATGGTCATGATCCCATAAGATGCATTTATTTTCTGATTTTGCTGAAATTTGGGACTGTAGGTGACGTTCTGCAATTTGGCGCACATCCGTCTAGATTTGGTTATAGCTCGATTTAAGGTCTTGATTTAAGAAGGATGTCGACTGGCCCAACTCAATCCACTGTCCCAAATTTCAGCAAAATTGGATAATAAATGTGATTTTTATGGGCCTAAGGCCATAAATCGGCGGATCGATCTATATGGGGGCTATATCAAGATAAAGTCCGATATAGCCCAAAATCGAACCTAACCTGCTTATGGACAAAAAAAAGCAGTTGTCCGAAGTTTTACCACAATATCTCTGTTTTTAAAGACTGCAGCTTGATTTCAACAGACATCCGGACAGACACGAATGTCGAGTTTTACGCAGATACCTGCCATCACGGCCCAAACCTGCGAGGCCCAAGGCCCAAGGGTGAATACAATGCGTCTACCAACGCCCCCACATGTGGTAATCCACACATGAGTACCAATTTGATCCCACGTATTTGGACGTGTTCACCTCCTTGGTTAGGAGCGGAGCACTACCTAAAACTCCTTCCGATCTATGGGTCACGGCACCCGGTTGGAAAACGCAACTCCACGCCGAGCTTTTGCTCTACCCGCGATTTGGGTACAAACCACAGCCACCACGTTGCTCCCCACTGGGGCCTCACCATTGTCAGGCTGGAACCAAAGTTCCAGGGGCTCCTGACACCCGTGGTACCAGATTAAAGTCTCCGGTCAGACTTCGTAGCCTTAACAGACTACTACCAGTTGAACCCCAAACAGTTCCGGACTGGTCACCTGAATGGGAGAAAATCACCCTACGCCGACCTCAGCCAACATACAAGAGTATGCATCAAACATACAGCCAGACAATATACACAAAACACAAACAGGACACGGCAGCCCTCACGGGCTACGCCACATAAATCAGCAACAACATGGGACTTTACAATCAACGCGGCCACCCTCACGGGTGTCCGATCACAACCACAACAGCTAAGGGAATCAACAATGGGCAAACACCGCTGCATCAACATGGGCAAGGCAGGTGCCAGGCCATGCCATGCGCAGCACCAAATCACACAGTCGCGCCAGCACAGCAACACCTCGTTATGGATAACTAGCGTGCATTCATACCTCCACTAAGTCTAGTCCGCCTCCTAAGAAATACTTCCCGGGAAAAGGTGGCCAGCCTTGCAACAGTCGTCTCGTCCTCAAGGGCCCTAGTGAAATCCCACACCGCCTCGCTAATCCCCATCGCGCCTAAATCTCTAATGTCTGCATAGTACGGGCATTCTGTCAGTACATGCCTCCAGTCCTCACGTCTCCCACAGTCGCACAAATCAGTCGCGGACAGGTTCCTCTGATGCAAAAATGCATTAAAGGAACCATGTCCCGTCAGTATGAAGCCCAGACTTAGGCCGAAGCCAAAGTCCGGGCGGTCTCGTACGAACGTCGCGTCACGAATAAATTCGTAAGTCACCCGACCATTGTCACTGTTCGTCCATCTAGTCCTCCACCTATCATCAAGACGCTCCAAAAGGAGTGTCTTGAGCCGCCTAATATCCCCATCTGCAAGCTCCGAAGCGGTGAGCCAATCCTCACGCACTAATGGAATTCCCTTTTTCACACTATACAGAACGGCCATGTAACTCACGAGTAAGTCAAGCGGGGGCGCGCCAAGCAATACCTGTAGTGCATCTGTCGAAACAGTCCTGCACACAGGCAAGCAAGCCAGCATTGCCACCCTCTGACAAGAGAGGATCTTCTTCCGTCCTAAGACAGTCGCAGCAATTCCGTGCCATACAGGCGCTCCATAAGTTGCACAAGCAACAAATAGACCACCATATATGGACCGAACAGCGCGACGACTAAGACCCCAATCACTTCTCAGAACACGCTTAACCATGCCGGCTACTCCAGTCATCTTCTCCTTCACCCGATCCAAATGGACCAGGAAACCCATTCTCTCCGAAACAGTCACTCCCAGATATTTGACGAGCGCTAGCTCTACCAGATCGAATCGTGGGTGGACGATTCCGCGACAAGATGCCCTTGAGCAACATTGTCACGGTTTTGTCCTCCGCGACGTCAACACCAACACGATCGCTCCATTCGCGCACAATGCCCATGGCAAGCTCACCACGAGTTTCCAGAGCAAGTCTGGAATCTCCTTCAACCAGGATGAGCAGGTCATCCGCATATGCGCTGATTTTGAAGGACTCAGCGAGACATCCCAGCAGGGGATCCATCATGAGGTTCCATATATATGGAGCACAGATGGAGCCCTGAGGGCAGCCACGCTGAATATCCTTCCAAACCGTATCGCTAGCACCAACCACGCAAGCTCTTCTATCACAGAAGTAGCTACGCCAGAGAGAAAGTTCCCGACAACCTATTTCGCCTAATTTCGTGAGTACACTACGCCATGAAAGGTAATCAAACGCGCCTTTGAAATCGACAAATATGCCAAGGACATATTTGGCGCTCGATTCTCTCACACAGTTCTGCACGTGGATCCAGGCATCCACAGTGCTCTTTTCCTCCCGAAAGCCGAACTGGTACGGAGAAGTACCCTCCTCGTAGCCCTCCCTAAATCTTGTCACCATTATCCTCTCCAATACTTTTGCAAGCACGGGGAGGAGACTGATGCCCCGATACGATCTTGGATTGCTCCTCAATCGATCGGGCGATTTCAGAAGGACTACGACTCGAGCACATTTCCACGTACGAGGGAAATAACCTGCTTCGACACATCGTGTGAGGATCAACTCGACATGGTCAGGTATAGCCTTCCAGATGCTTTTACACATCTGTCCAGTCATACCGTCCATGCCAGGTGACCTCCCGCTTCTAAGCCGGCAGACACTGTCCACTATCTCGACCCTTTCCAGACTTGGAGGAGGCACGATCATCTCCACACTGGGAGCCTGTTCGTGCTCATCCGCATCGGGAAAGAACGTTCCCATTAACACCCTAGCACACTCGTTCCAAGAAGTCAACACGTTGTCACCCACTCTAAAACCGCCCAGGTCACCTTGACTAGAACCCTGTTGCCCACCGCGCCGGCACACGCGGTATACCTTGCCCCATGGATCATCTCTGTTGTCCTGTACAAATCTCCTAAAGTGAACTTCCTTGCTCCTAATCAACAGTTGCTTGTACGTCCTCAAATTGCTAAGGTAGTCGTTTCGGCGTGAGACAAGATCCTCAGCATTGGAACTTCTGGCTCTTTGGAATCGCTTCCTCAGACGCCTGACGTTCCGCCGCATTGTCTCCAGCTCACGGGTCCACCACTTGACCTTACTTGGTTTCGCCTTTCGACGTCTGCTAAGGAGCGCATCATTCACCGCGCACATCCACTCGTCTACCTTAGCAATTTGGTCATCTATAGTCAGTGCCCTAAAGTCATCTAAAGACAATGCTGATGCAGTCTCCCTAAAACTTTCCACATACAAGTCCCAGTTCACGTCTCGATCTTTCCAGCACCTGGATCGTTCAGTCGTAACCCGAGTCCGTCGATCCCAGGAAGTGACCATAATCTCAATCGGATTATGGTCACTAGAGCCCCATTCGTCACAAACCCTCCACCTAAACTGGTAAGCAGTAAATGCCGCCCATTTGCAGCCGTAACGTCAATGTCGCTAACGCCTGAAGGCCCATCAAAGGTATACTTCTCGCTCGGTACGTTCAACACACCGACGTCATTCAAAGTCAACCATTCGCTAAGCAACTGCCCACGATGGCGATTCTCATGACCAAGCGAGTGCTGGGTCATTTTCGAGAACCACATCGGGGAGGTTGCGTTGGCGTCTAAACTTAGGATGAGCGGATTGCTACTCGCGAGTAGTAGCACCGTATCCATATATCCAAGATAGGGCTCCAAGTCGGCGCTAAACCTACAATAGATGCTAGCCAAGAACATCTTACCACACCGCCCTTCTGCACAAATACAGACTCCCCATTGGCTATAGCTAACCACCGTACAGTCGATGTCGCTGTCATCTACAATTATCGCAGAGTCACCCCCGCTGTCAGTAAAGACTCGCATCCCCCCCGGCAATCCTACAACACTACCATCCACTACGTACGGTTCCTGTACCAGCGCGACCGAGCAACCAGTGCCGCGCATGACATGACCCAACTCCTGCGTCACCGCTCTAGACCGCTGGCAATTAAATTGAAAAAATTTAATTCCCATGACGATCTTTAATGCCTAGCATTCGCCCTAGCCGCCAAACCAGCATAAATTGGACAGGCCGCGGAGATCATCATATGATCCGCCGGCAACCCCTTAATCGCACAATTGCGACAGTGCACGGGGTTCGGACAGGCCGAAGCCACATGTCCGCCCAGTCCACAACGGCGACAAACATCGCCCTGCACGCGGCAGTCCCTCACCCTGTGGTCGAATCCCATGCACCGATGGCATGCGAAGACCGTATCCTGCATCCGGGCGATGAAGCGGAACCACTTCACATAAACGCACAACTTGTCTGCCACCCTCGGAGTGCACTCCAGGGTGACATTGGCAGCGCCACCCTCCGGCTTCCAAGGCGCGGAAGCCAGACGCACCGACCGACGGTACACCTCCTCAGTCATCGTCTCCTTCAGATTGAGGGAGTACAGCTCCGCCATGAACTCATCGGGAGTTATGGCAGCATGTACCCCCCTTACAACGACCTTCGGGCCCAGCTTCTCGAGGACCTCCACCTCCAATCCCACCTCCGCGAACTTGCCGTTCGCCCTGATCCGCTCCCTCTCAGCCACCGACGGGGTGCGGATAACCGCTCCGCCATCCCGAGTCGGCCGGACACCATGGACCCTCACACCAAGTGTAGGGCCCACCTCCTCCACCACCTTCTTCACGACCTCAGCCGAAGTCGTCACCGCCTTCCCCTTGCCCTTCACCACCACCGACCATGTCTCCACCGGCTTCACAACCGGCACAGACGGGGCGGCAGCGACAGCGACAGCAACGGGGGCAGCGGGGGCAACAAATGTGCCAGTTCTCGCGTTCACAGCCCCGGGGGCAACAGCAACAGGCTGACGCCCACCCACCAACGCGCCGCGACCAGCCATCGCCTCATAAGCCGACAGCTTACCCTTCATAGCCTCGTTATCCAGCATCAGCCTCATGAGTAGCTCCTCATACTGCCCAGCATACTGGATAACCCTTCTCGCCATACTCCCACTCACACCAGCCTCATATACAGCACCCACCAACGCATCCGTCACCTCCTTCATCTCCCCTACCGTGACGCCTTGCTTCCGCAACGGTGCAGCAAATACCCGCCTGCGAGCCCTACTCTCCCGCTGCTCCCCCTTCCTCGGAGTCGATGGACCCCCACCTTCACTGGCAACACCAGCACCGCCATCAACCACCGCCGCCGCACTGGCACTACCACCAGCGCCATCAACCCCACCAGCTGTCCTCCTACTACCAGATGGCAATTCACCACCACCTGCCACCACCTTCCCCCCCTTCCCAACCACCACACCAGGCGAACCCAGTTTCAGGCGCTTCCCTTCCTTGCCTCCACTGCCACTAGACAACAAGTCCACTGACTCCTTTCTCATCATCATCCCTCCAGCCCGAGCCACCGACGAATCGGTGCTAATCCCACCATCCGAGGTCCCCCCACCTCCTACACTCCCCTTCTTCCCCTTGCTCCTCTTCACCATACCAAAATTAGTATAACAAAATATTTTTCATTTTAGTAGCTATATCTAAAAATAAACCGATCTTAACCATATACGACCCAGATGTCGAAAAGCCTAACATAAGTCACTGTTTGAAATTTCAGTGATATCGGATTATAAATGCACTTCAAATGGAGATATCGGTCTATATGGCGGGTATATCCAAATCTGGACCGATTTGGACAAAATTGAGGAAGGATGTTGAAGGGCATAACACTACTCACTATGCCAAATTCCGGCGAACTCGCACAATAAATGCGCCTTTTATGGGCCCAAAACCTAAAACCGAGAGATCGGTCTATATGGCAGCTATATCCAAACCTGAACCGATCTAGGCCAAATTGAGGAATGATGTTGAAGGGCATAACACAACTCACTGTTCCAAATTTCAGCAAAATGGGGTAATAAATGTGCCTTTTATGGGCCTAAGACCCTAAATTGGAGGATCGGTCTATACAGCAGCTATATCCGAATCTGAACCGATCCGCGCAAAATTAATGGCAGATGTGGAAGGGCCTAACGCAACTCACTGTCCCAAATTTCAGCAAAATGGGGTGTTTTGTGGCTTTTATTGGCCTAAGACCCTAAATCGGCGGATCGGTCTATATGGGGACTATATCAAGATATAGTCCAATATAGCCCATCTTCGAACTTAACCGGCTTATGGGCAGAAAAGAATCTGTGCAAAGTTTTAGCTCAATATCTCTATTTTTAAAGACTGTAGCGTGATTTCAACAGACTGACGGACAGACGGACGGACATGTCTAGATCGTCTTAGATTTTTACGCTGATCAAGAATATATTATATTTACTTTATAGGGTCGGAAATGGATATTTCGATGTGTTGCAAACGGAATGGCAAAATTAATATACCTCCATCCTTCGGTGGTGGATATAAAAAAGAGCTTTCAGTGAAATGCGATGCTACGAAAAAACTATATGCATATCGCTTAACTAACAATATAACAATGTAAGTGCTTCTATCTGAATTCCACATAATCTTTATTGGACCACGAATTCGCTCGGAGGGTTTAATGCAATTCTAAAAAACTTTATTTCCGCCCGATATTCTCATGATGTCCGAATTAGGAGTGTTTACGGGTGTGAGGTGGTCCCCTAGACACTTGTCTCTGAAAAAAATATCAGCATCGTGCTCTTGTCTCAAATACCATTTATTTAAACCCCATATTGCCATTGTTTTCAGTAGAGTTTGGTTAGAGACACTTTTGAGTTAGAGACACTTGGCCACAAAATTGGTTATCAAATTAGTTTTCCAATCTCAAATACCTTTCATTTGAGCCACATATTGGCATGGTAGGCAAATTTGTAGCTTTGGGGGATTTTTGGGAAAAGAGCGGTGCTCCAAATACATGGTCCTACAGTTGGATATTCGTATTCAACTCCCACATACCTTTATTTGAGCTCTATATTGTGATGGTGAGTAAATAATTGCTGTTTGTGGTCTATTTTGAGAAAGGGGTAGACCCCTAGAAAGTTGGTCCCGAAAGTGGTTATCAATTTAATATTAGCGCCACATTGACATGGTTGGTTTATATGCCCGATTTAGGGATGTTTTGGGCAGTGGGGTGGTCCCCAAACACTAAGCCCTGAAAAAATA
Source organism: Stomoxys calcitrans (assembly GCF_963082655.1). Lineage (NCBI taxonomy): Eukaryota > Metazoa > Arthropoda > Insecta > Diptera > Muscidae > Stomoxys > Stomoxys calcitrans. Next base: position 78,473,405 of record NC_081552.1, on the reverse strand, counting down.
TCAGCTATGTGTTCTATTCTCATGTATCTATATATCATTTATATATTGGCATTGGCCTCGAAATTGGATATCAAATTTGTTTTATAATCTCAAATGCCATTCATTTAAGATTTATTGCAAAAGTCAGGAAAAATGTCCGGTTTGGGGCACGGGCTCCAAAAACTATCAATATCGAGCTCCACTGTCTTGAAGAACCAAATTGTCTTGGTGAGCAATTAGTCCTATTTGCAAGCATAAGCAACTACTTCCTATTTGGGTGGTGTTAAGGGGGTGGGTTGGCCCCATAGAAACTTTTCCCGAATATTGATATCAGACTCGTGCTTAGCTCCCAAACCCCTTTCATTTGAGCCCCATATTGCTATGGTCGTAAATTTGTCCTCTTTAAGACATGTTTTTGAGGAGGCGCGGCCCCCAACACTTGGTCCCACATTTGCATATCAGATTCGTATTTTACACTCAAATAGCTTTTATTTAAGCCCCACATTGTCATGGTCAAAAAATAAGTCATGTTTTGGGGAAGGGGTGGACCCCCAGAAACTTGGTCCCACATTTGGATATCAAATTCGTATTCTACTCGTAAATAACTTTCATTTGAGTCCCATACTGCCGATTTAGGGGTGTTTTGGGGGTTGGGGTGGTCCCCCAAACACTTGGTTCGACAATTGGATATCAGATACATTTTCTAATCTTCAATGCCTTTTATTTGAGTCCCATATTGTCGTGATTGGTCTATATATATATATATATATATATTGTAGGTTTTGGGGGTGGGGCGCCTCCCCCTATGTAACCGATCCGAAATTTGGATACCAAATTATTGTTTTTAGGTTATTATAAGAGAGTACACAAAATTTCGCTAAAATCGCACACACCATCTCCGAGATCTGGCGTTTCTAAAAATTAGGGTGAGGGGGAGGGTCCACTCCTCCTTCAGATACCAACAAATTTAGGATCCTTTTCACAACGGGATCATTATGCACCATCTGTGAACATTTCAAGAAAATCGGTTCAGCCGTTTTTGAGTCTATAAGGAACACACAAACAAACAAACTGACAAACAAACACAAATTGATTGTTATATGTAAGACTAGCTGGACCGGGCCCGCTCCGCTGCGCCTTCTTTTACTTTATGTGGAACAAAAGTTTCCTTGGAATATTTATTTTCGACAATTAAAGTGCTTTTAGTGAAATACCATGCTACAAAAATAGTATATCGGTTGACTAACAGTTTAACAATATAAGTGCCTTTATCTGAATCCCATATGATCTTTGTTGGTCTACGAATATAAGTTTGGATGTAAGGTGTACTCCATTCTATTGTATTTAAGCCCGACATTTAGGGGTGTTTTCGGGGGTGAGGTGGTCCCCCAGACACTTGGCCCTGAAAAAAATATCAGTATCGTGCTCTTCTCTCAAATACCACTTATTTAAACTCATTTTGCAATTGGTTTTGAGGTGAGTTTACAGGATGAGGCGTCCACTAAGATTGGTTATTAAATTTGTTTTCTGACATCAAATACCTTTCACATATTGGAATGGGCGACAAATTTTTACCCCTTGGGGGTGTTTTGGGAAAGGGGTGAAAGGGGTGAGCAAAACACGTCGTGCAAAATTTCAGCCAAATCGGATAGGAATTGCGCACTCTAGACGCTCAAGAAATCAAGACCGCAGATAGGTTTATATGACAGCTATATCAGGTTATAGACCGATTTCAACCATACTCAACACAGTTACTGGAAGCCATAATAAAGCACCTCATGCAAAATTTCAGCCAAATCTGATAAGAATTGTGCCCTGTAGCGGCTCAAGGAGTCAAGATCGCATATCGGTTTATATGGCAGCTATATCAAAACGAGGACCGGTATAGCCAATTTACAATCCCTACCGACCTATACTAATAAGAAGTATTTGTGCAAAATTTCAAGCGGCTAGCTTTACTCTTTCGAAAGTTATCGTGCTTTCGACGGACGGACGGAAGGACAGATCTAAAATCTAAGATTTTTCTAATTTTTGTGAATTTTTAAATACAAAAAATTTATAAATATTCTAAAAATTTTTTAATAAATTTTAGTAATTTTTTTATATTAAAAATATATAGAATTTTACAAAAATTAGGGGTATCTCAAATATATATTTTACACGGCTAGATCGACATAAAATATCACGACGATCAAGAATATATTTATACTTTATGGGGTCTCAGACGAATATTTCGAGTCCAATCGTTCTCTCTATTTTACTTCTTGAGCCCCCAAAGGGCGCAATTCTTATTCGAATTGGCTGACATTTTACACAGGTCTCCAACGTATAATTTAATTGTGGTCCAAACCGGACCATATCTTGATATCGCTCTAATAGCAGAGCAAATCTTTTCTTATATCCTTTTTTGTCTAAGAAGAGATGCCGGGAAAAGAACTCGACAAATGCGATCCATGGTGGAGGGTATACAAGATTCGGCCCGTCCGAACTTAGCACGCTTTTACATGTTATATATAAGAAATTAGAATCGGAAATGAATATTTCGATATATTGCAAACGGAATGACAAAATGAATATACCCCCATCTTTCGGTGGTGGGTATAAAAACGAATAAAGATATCTTAGTTATTCTTTTTGAATTTTGCAGATAAAATTGTCCTTAAAAAAATAAAAATAATAATAATTCTTCCCGATTTTTTTACAAAAATTTCCAAAATACCCCTGTCGGGAGAAGGTGGTTTTAAAAACGGATTTTTTTTTTGTAAATTTGCTGTTGAGGCTACAAATTGGAAGGTACAAATTATTTTTGAATAGGTTTAGAGGACATCTGGTGTAAACGCGTGCTAAGTTCGGCCGGGCCAAGTCTAAGAAACCCACCACCATGGATTCTGATAAAAATTTTACACAAAATAAATCAAGTTGAAGGCATTATATTATCCTACATACCAAACTTCTGTCAAACCAGCAAAAATTAAAGCTTCTAGGAACCGAATAAGGATGATATGGAGACCGGTTTATATGGATGCTATATCAGGTTATAGACCGATTTGGACCGTACATGGAACAGTTTTTGAAAGTCATAACAGAACACTCAATTTCAGCCAAATCGGACAAAAATTGCGGCATCCAGTGGCTCAAGAAGTCAAATCGATAAATCGATTTATATGGGAGCTATTTCAGGTTATCGACTGATTTGGACGTTATTTGGCACAGTTGTTGAAAGTCTTAACAGAGCACCGCATGTAAAATTTCAGCCAAATCGGACAAAAATTGCGGCTTGAAAGTGTTCAAGAAATCAAATCGGGAGATCGGTTGATATGGAGCTATATCAGTGAATATATGTAGGATGTTGGATCTCTTTGGGGGGTGAAGAAATGGAACTAAAATCACAGCACGACCATAAGCAACTGAAGCGAAATAACTTCTTGCAATTAAATCTCGAGGAGAGATGGTCATGCAAGAAGTCGAAGACAATATTGGAGTTACGAATTATCCACAAGCGGGAAATCTTGGAGGAAAGGAAACTCTTACCAATGTTCTTGTGTTCGAGGTTGAATCCAAAGTGAACATTTTATTTATAATATTCTTAAAGGCTAAGATAGGTGATAGTGTAAATATGGCACTTAACGATACATTTGAACGCCCTCTGCATTTCAATCTAATGAGGGTTATAGTTATAAAATCGTATAGGCTTCTTCTACGTTAACATTCCGGGCCCCTTGATGGGTACCATCAAATAAGAAATTAATTCATCGAACTTGCATAAAAAATCATAATTCATAATTCGGATTTTTGCGGTATTCGAACAGATTAATACATAATGATTATAAAGTTGTTTGCTGGGTATTTCTTTGCTAATGTTTACTTTATGCTGCACAAGTGCCAGATACTAGCCATCCGAGTGTTGAGTTTTGCGCCATTAAAGATCCCTCGCCGGTGGGTATGACACCGCTGAGTATGAGCTTAGGGTAGATGTCCGCCCCGAGGACTATTGAAATCGGGTTACTTTCAAGAAAGTCGGGGTCTGCCAGTACCAAGTTAAGAAATTTTTCTTTGAATGCCATTGACAACGTTGAGATGGGTGTTACCATGGAGATTCGGTTATCAACACGAGCGCACATTGAAATCTTGGTGGTGTTTCCAGAATGAGCCCGAAAAACAATTTGGCACATTTCCGACTCTCCCATGCGGCTGGTCAGTAAGTGGTGTTTTGTCACAATGGCTTTTGCAATACGGCTTACAGCAGAACCCGTATCGATAAGTGCCCTTACTGGATATAAGCGGTTTTTCCATGCAATTTTAATGATAGCCGTGGGTAGTACAGTAATTCTTTGATGTGGTAGCATAGCGTGCGTTGGATGAGATGTTGAAGCATGTTCGGAGCGACTGTACTGTTGGGAACCGCGGTGGTGTAAAAGAGTATGGTGTTGGCGCTTGCATATATGACATCCAGAGCGGCTTAAGCATTTACCTCGTGAGTGTTTATGAGCCAGACAATTAAGGCAATATTTGAAACGGTGGACGACTTTCCTCCGCTGATGGACATCCATATTGAGAAATCTGCTGCAACTACGTAAGGGATGAACTCTTTTACACACGTGGCATCGGTAGATTTTTTTTGGTTTCATTGGATCTTCTGGGGTGATGGAACGGTTTTGAATTATTCTTGGCATGCTGTACATAAGTATTAAAATCGTAAGATAAACAAAAACAAATATGTATATATAGATCACTCAGTGGGAAGCAAAACCAGTTTAACGATTGGACGGGTGACTGTTCCCTTCTGCGTATAAATATCTGCGACTCGAGTTCTATTATCTTTCCCTGGGTAAAGATGGATTACTCTACCTAATCTCCACTCATTTGGAGGCTGGTTTTCTTCCTTAATAATGACTACTGAGTCTATTTTAATTTCCTTTTTAGGATGCTGCCACTTATAGCGCTTGTGTAATTCTTTTAAATACTCCATTTTCCAGCGTTGGCAGAAATGGTGTTGCTGAACCTTAACGCGTTGCCATCGATTAACAACCGATTCTGGGTCTATGTCAAAGGTAGGCTCCGGTAATGCAAGAATCGGACCCCCGGTCAGAAAATGTCCTGGAGTAAGAGGGTTAAGATCCGTGGAGTCTTCGGACATGGTGGAAATTGGTCGTGAGTTAAGACACGCTTCGATTTTTGAAAGAAGTGTGGAAAACTCTTCGAAGGTGTAGTTAAAGTTATTTGAGACCCTTTTGAAGTGGGTCTTGAAACTTTTCACTCCAGCTTCCCAAAGACCTCCCATATGGGGGGCTCCAGGAGGGATAAAGTGCCAGGACAGATTTTGGTGCACATATTTGGATTGGACGTTGGATTTGGCAGCTACTAAGAACTGTTTTTCAATTTGTTTGGATGCACCTTGAAAGTTGGTTCCATTATCGGAATAAACGTGCAAAGGGCACCCTCGTCTTGAAATGAACCGATCAAAGGCGGCAAGGAAGGCGTCAGTGGATAAGGAAGATACTGCTTCCAAATGAATTGCTTTCGTTGCGAAGCAAACAAAAACGCAGGTGTTACCTTTCGTTGTTTTGACTCCTCTCCCGCTGAAACTTCTAATATCGAAGGGCCCAGCAAAATCGATGCCCGTACAGTGAAACGGTCGCCGAAGCAGGGTCCTTTCTGGGGGTAGAGCGGCCATAAGCTGAGTTTGGACTTTCTTCTTGTGGACAATACATTCTTTGCATTTATGAATAAGGCTCTTTATTAAATTTTTTAGTTTTGGTATCCAATATTGAAGGCGAATTAAATTTAGCACTAGCTGATTGCCCCCGTGCAAGGAGATTTTGTGGGTAAAACAAACCAGTAAACGGCTGAACTGGCAATTGTATGGCAATATAATTGGATACCTTTCATCATAGCTTAAAGACGGCGAATAAGCGAGCCGGCCGAATGCCCTTATTATCCCGTCTTTGTCCAAGAAAGGATTGAGGCTAATAATCTTGCATGTCTTAGGAATGTCTACCTTTTTCTCTATAGCTTTAAAAATCTCAGGAAAGTGTCTGGTTTGAGCTAAGGTTATAAGACGTCTTTTCACATGAGTCACTTCTGAGGCAGTCAAAAGTGTTGAAGTAAATTGTTTGCACTGCCGGTGATTTGGATGTGTCCGATGGAAAAAACGAAAAATGTAACAGAGAACCTGAATTGCCCTATTAAAAGAGGAAAAACGTTCCAGAAGATCAGGTTCTTCTGGCAGTATGGAAATATGGGCAGCTATTGGTTTCTGTTCCAGTTGTGTATCCATGGCGGTATCTGAGGTTACGGGCCAAAATTCTGGCGATAACTGCAGCCATTGCGGTCCATTCCACCAAAGGTTGCAGGCGACTAGATCTTCGGGGTAGACTCCCCTACTAACTAAATCTGCTGGATTCGATTCAGACTCAACGTGGAACCAATTGTCGATTCCAACTAGTTCGGTAATTGTAGATACTCGGTTCGCTACAAACACTTTCCAATAACATGAAGGCTTTCGAAGCCATGCCAGGACTATAGTAGAGTCTGTCCACTTGTATATTTCATAGCTTGGAAGGTGCATGGATGGAATGACAGAATCAACTAACTCAGCTAAAAGTGTGGCTCCGCAGAGTTCCAGACGGGGTATGGAAAGCGTATTGACTGGAGCAACTTTGGACTTGGAGGTTAATAGTGCTACATAAACGGAGTCGTCCTCCAGAAGAATTCTGGTGTATATCACTGTCGCATATGCATTCTCCGATGCATCGCAGAAGGCATGGAACTGAACATGACAGGAAGGGGAATATGAGAGCCATCTCGGTAATTGAATGGTGTCTATCAATGAATAACTGCTAAGGAAACGTTTCCAGTCATGCAGCCAATCGGAATTAATGGATTCGTCCCAACCAACATTAGACAACCAAATTTTTCGCATGAGTATCTTGGTCAGGACTATAATGGGGGCTAGCCAGCCTGCTGGATCGAAGATTTTAGAAATCTCCGATAACACTTCCCTTTTTGTATAGGATAATTTGTCTGAAATTGCGTTGCACCTGAAGAAGAAATTATCTGACTTGGCGTTCCATCTGATACCAAGTGTTTTAGTGTGGCTACTATCGTCGAAGCTTAAAAAGTCCTCTTTCAGAAGATGATCTTTCGGTAAACCCGCAAGGATCTCAATACAATTGGATGCCCACTTACGCAGAGGAAAATGTGCCGAACTCATCGCGATAATCAACTGTGTCCTTGCGGAGAGAGCGTCAGGAATATGATGGCTCCCAGCTATAACATCATCAACATACATGGAATCCCTAATAATTTCACTGGCAATGGGAAGGGACCTCTCGGACTCTTCCGCCAATTGTAGGAGGGTTCTTATTGCCAGATAAGGAGCTGCGTTGACGCCAAATGTTACTGTCGTTAACTCATAATCAGATATTTCCTCACACGGATCCCTGCGAAATAGAATTCTTTGGTAGCAAGTGTCTTTGGGATGGACTTTAATTTGCCGATACATCTTCTGAATGTCAGCACAAAAGACGAAGCGATAAAAGCGCCACCTAAGAAGAAGCAGGACCAGATCATTCTGTAATGCAGGTCCAGTGTGAAGGATATCGTTCAAGGATACTCCGGAGGAAGTCGGACAGGAGGCATTAAATACCACTCGAACTTTCGTGGTGGTGCTCTCCGGTTTAACGACTGAATGATGTGGAAGGTAATAGTGCTGCGGATAATTTTGATGAATGGGAGCTGGAACGCTTTTCATGTGCCCTAAATCCAGGTATTCTTCGACTACGGCATCGTACTCATTTTTTCGCTCCAGATTCTTCAATAAGCGAGACTCATTCCGCAAGAACTGTGCCTTTGCAATGGTCCTGGACTGTCCCAATTGCATTGTTGAATTCAAAATTGTGTGTTTGAAGGGAAGGCCAACTGTGAATCTGCCACTTTCATCCCTAGTTGTGGTTTCCTTATACAGTTTCTCGCAAAACTCATCGTCTTCGGACAGATGCTGCTTTCGAGGAAGATTCTCCACCTCCCAAAAACGTCTTAGCGTTTTTTCCAAACTTTTTTCAGAAAGAAATGAAACTAGAGATGAAAAAGAGGAAATATTCTCCGTATTTTGGACTGAACCGGACACAATCCAGCCAAAAATAGTCTCTTGAGCAACCAGCGACCCACAAATATCACGTTTTACTCCATCAAGCAATATATTGTTAAAAAGGTCTGCACCAAGTAAAAGGTCAATACGAGAGCTTTGAAAAAATTGAGGATCTGCGAGTTGTATTTTCGGAAACTCACTTAATATTGAAGGATTGATCGATCTAGAGGGAAGGTCTCTTGAAAGTTGGGGAATTACTAACGCAGTTACGTTCATCTCCAGTTGAGAATCGAAACGCGGACTTATTGTAAATTTTGCCAGTTTCCTAACGGTGGCTGAAGGAACGCCGTTAAGGCCCGTAATTTCAGCATCAATGCGTTGAAATGGAATTTTAAGCGTATGGAATATCTTCTCAGACAGAAAAGTTCCTTGTGAACCTGAGTCTATTAAAGCCCGAACGATGTATGTCAACCCTGAATGCCTGATTTGAACCAACGCTGTACCTAAAAGGACATTGCGGGTGTGCGAGGCAAAGCATGACTGAACACTGTTTAAAGAGGTCGGAGAACATGCTACGGATTCTGAAACAGCGTTATAGGTTTCAGTTGGGTTAAGAGAAGTGGACTGTATGATGGATGTATCTGGGTCAAAATCCGTTAGCACAGCATGCGCATTAGTGTTAGGATATTGCGCAACTTGAATGGTTGCATCACGGTGAAGTAGCGTGTTGTGTCGTTTCTTACATGTAAAGCAGTTGTGTGAGCTTTTACACTCCTTTACACTATGGCCACCAGCAAAGCAATTCAAACACAAATTCAATTTCCTGATGCACGATAATCTCTCCTCTGGACACATCTGAATAAATTTTGGGCATTTGCGGATAATGTGAGTCTCTAAACTGCATAGGTTACAAAGATGTTTCGCTGGGGTAGCAGAAACGTTAGTGTGGTTGGAGTTAATTTGTTTCGAAACGTTTTGACTGGATTTTCTCAAACCAGTTTGTCTAGAATCGTGTGAGGACGACTGGCAATTGATTTCAGAAATAGTCTCAAGAGTCTGAAACCTACTGGAAAGAAAATTATTTAAATCGGACCAGTTGGAAATGTCCTTTTTGTTTTGTATTGAATGTTCCCACAAGGAAAGAGTTGTGCGGGGCAATTTTGTCGAACAGATATAAACAAAGATTGGATCCCAACTCGAGATATCAATATGGTACATCTGTAGTGATGAGATACAAGAATTGATGTCTCTCTGTAAGCATTTTATATCCTCGCCATTTTCGGATTTGACTGGGGAGAGATTAAACAAAACGCGCAGCTGGCTATGAACTAGCATTCGCTTGTTCTCAAATCTATCTACAAGATTTGCCCAAGCCGTGTCGAAACCACTGTTCGTCAAAGGACCTTTCATCACGATGTCATGAGCTTCACCTTCCGTTTTCTTCATTAAATAAAAAAGCTTTTGGACGTTAGATAGGCTGGAGTTATTGACATAAATTGCCGAGAACATGTCTCGAAAGGAAGGCCAGGACTTATAGTCCCCACAAAACGTTTCAGTATCACACGCAGGCAGATGGAAATTGGAGTGTGGTGTGATTGAAAAGGGTGAGGGAGGTAATGAAGAAGTGTTCCGGCCACGGTCATGTATTCCAGCGCTGATTTTTGATACTATCTTAACATACGTTTCGTATGATGCATGATAACGTGCATTAATGCTTTCCATATGAGTCTCGTCGCTGACGTCGCTAGAGGATAATGGATCTGTCCCATCTTTGCCCTTTTTCTTGGCCTTTTGGTCCACTTCGTCTACACATTTCTCGTAAAGAGACTTAACTGAGCCCCAAATGGACCTGAGCTCCTCTCGATGAACCTCGAGAGCAAAAACTGAAGAGTTCTCTATGGACGCATCGGTAAGCTCCTGTTCGAAGTGAACGAGCTTTATATTAGCGCGTATAAATCGGTCCAGTGTACTCATGGCTTGGTCGTGAGATCTGTGCAACAATCTCTTACAAAATTCGCTATATATTTCTCTGAACTTCAATGTCGTTATTCGGAGAGGTGTAGTAGACACTTATTTATTTGGAAAATAGGAAAAAAAAATAAATAAAAACCAATTGGAAACCAAAACAAATGGATAGGAATCAATCACAAATATTGATCAAGCGTTGATGTATGCGTTAAATTCGTTTGAATTGTCTGAAATGTCTTAAAAAGGGGGGAAAACACTGTAAATTTTAGAGACGGCTGTCAAAGACTATTTTATTTCAAAAGCATAAAATCTGAATCGGAATTCTTAAGATTACACAAGTATCTCTTTGCATTTCTATATATTAAAAACAAAAAAAAAAAAAACTCCCAGTTTCGGTCGAGAGTACTCGCAGTCAGAATAAAATAGAACATCAGTGCTGCAGACAGCCTAATAATGAGTGGATAGCAAATACACTAGAAAAGCAAATCAAATCGATGCGGGTGAGATGATTGAAACAAATGGAACTTGAAACAACTTGAGAGTACTCTACTAGGCTGGACTGCTGGTAAAGCATATATGGATAAAACTCACTGGAAATTGCTCGTTACTTTCATTACTCTTTGTCTTTCTTCTCATTTGAATTCATCGGCAAGCAATAAATAACGAAATATGGATAACAAAGGAGGAGAAAAAAAAAAAAAAAAAGAAATATGTATATACATATGTTCTGTACGTACGTTATGTATGTAACGGCCTCAGCTTCATATAAGGCTTATATAAACTTTGTACAGTTGAGGGCTATGAGGTTTTACATAGGAGATTATCCATTTCTTCGCCTATATACATATATAAAATTTCAGCACATGTCTCAGAAGAGGTTATGTATTCCAAATATCTTTTTCTTTTCTTCCTTTTTTTTTGAATTTTGACACTCAATTGGAAGCCTATAGTTTCACTAAAGATTCTGAATCTTTTCTTTCTCTTCGAAAAAATATCAGCGGATAAAATTTGTTCACTTTTGGATTTCCAAGAAATGTTTATCGCGGTATCGTGTTAATTTCTTTTTTTTTTTTTTTTGGTAGACGGCCTAACCTCTAAATATGCGACCAACACTTAAAATACTCTCATCTACTTATGTATAAGAAAATCACGATTTAATATTAAAAACCACGTCTCACAATTAATAATTAAATGGATTTTTAAAGAAAAACAATAACGCCAGTCATTTTGCTACAAAAGTTCACGTTCTTAGCTTCTTCTTCTCCCGGTTAATCGCACTGTCACTTTATTAGTTCGTTAGAAACTAAAACTGGTTATGCAAAAACGAGTGTTCATACCCAATATGGAAATAATGCGAACCTGGATGATGGAAATGGATGATGGAAATGGAGGAATGATCCGAGAATGATTTTGTTGCGAGGAATGACTTAGTTGTTGCAATGATCGCTGTTGTGTAATTGAGTACCCAGTACAGAAATCCGGCTCGATGGGACCAAATGAATATATGTAGGATGTTGGATCTCTTTGGGGGGTGAAGAAATGGAACTAAAATCACAGCACGACCATAAGCAACTGAAGCGAAATAACTTCTTGCAATTAAATCTCGAGGAGAGATGGTCATGCAAGAAGTCGAAGACAATATTGGAGTTACGAATTATCCACAAGCGGGAAATCTTGGAGGAAAGGAAACTCTTACCAATGTTCTTGTGTTCGAGGTTGAATCCAAAGTGAACATTTTATTTATAATATTCTTAAAGGCTAAGATAGGTGATAGTGTAAATATGGCACTTAACGATACATTTGAACGCCCTCTGCATTTCAATCTAATGAGGGTTATAGTTATAAAATCGTATAGGCTTCTTCTACGTTAACAATCAGGTTAAAGACCGATTTAGACCGTACATGCATGGGTTTAGAGGACATATGTAGTAAAAACAAGTAAAAGCGTGCTAACTTTGGCCGAATCTTGGGAACTCACCACCATGGATTCTGATAAAAATTTATGCAAAATAAATCTAGTTGAAGGGCATTATTTTATACTACATATCAAACTTCAGTCAAACCAGAGCTATATCAGGTTCTTGACCGGTTTGGGCCGTACTTGACACAGTTGTTGGAAGTGATAACAGAGCATTAAATGCAAAATTTCAGCCAAATCGGGTAAAAATTGATAAAAAAAAATGCTTCTAGGGGCTCAAGTCCAATCGCGAAATCGATTCATCTGGGAGCTATGTCTATATCTGAGCCGATATTGCCCATTTGCAATCCCCTACAATGACCTACATCGATAGTTAGTATCTGTGCAAAATTTCATCGTGATTTTGACAGACGGACGGACGGACATGGCTAGATCGACTCAGAACGTCACGACGATCAAGAATATATATATACTATACTTTATGGGGTCTCAGACGAATATTTCGAGTAGTTACAAACAGAAGGACGAAATTAGTATACCCTCCATCCTATGGTGGAGGGTATAAAAATTGCCTATTTTGAAGTACATATAGCACCCGTTTATCTTGACATATCTTGTTCAAATTTGTCTAAAAAAAACATTTACTTTTTATCCTCTTCACAAACAAAAAAGAAAAAATTAAGATATTTAAGCAAGTTTTTCAATAAAGACTAATCAAGGAAAGTACTTTTTTACCAAAAAATGCAAAAAATTCACATTTTTACATTTTTTGATTTCCAATGTATAACTGTTTAACTGAATAATCAGATGTGGACCGTTGTTGCGGCAAAGTTGCTGTAAATGTTGTCACAAATCCAAATGATGCTTAAGAATTAAATCGAACCACAAATGTCTTCGTAAATTGCAAAGTACAAGCAGCGGTTAAAATGGCAACAAAAAAAATTAAAAGTTGAATATCTCCAAAACCTATAGAGATGTTGTATACCTCAAATGGACTTTTTTGTAGTGTTTTTTGAGCATTATCCAAAAAATATGGAAAATCGGACCACAAATTAAAATTTGGCAGCCCCAATAATTTTTCGGAGTACCGAGGTGACCAACTTTAGGGGCCTGCCAAGAGGCGCACAGACAATCTAGGGCCTTGAAATCTTGCACACGAACTCGCTAATACCTTAGCTCTAACCATTCCAGTCAAAGAGATATCTCTACCCGTTCTCACAGAGTATAATTTTTATTACTTTTTTCGATTTTCTCCCAGTGTGCGATGTTTTGAGTCGATCTAAACATATCATAACCATATCCGTCTGTCAGTCTGTCTGTCGAAATCACGATAGAGATCGAACTAAATATCCCCACCCCACATATATTCAAAATCGAAAATTGCCAAAATTCTTGTTACTGTAAAGGTACCTCAATTTAGTTTTTTTGAAAATTGTGGTAGCTAATGGATGCAATATGTATTAATGGCTTCGAAAGCTAGACAACGGCAACGGTTTTTCTGCTGCTACGTGTGCCCAGGTTCACATTAACGACGAAAAATATCCAAGATAAGAGCTGCCTTAAAAAAATTCTTGCTCAAGTTAGAAAAAGAGGTATTGTAATGATGTTTGGATTGGCGTAAAGCAGACGACTGAAACCAGTTACAATAATTATTCCCGTCATGTTTTGGGGGAATTTGGCTTATCGAAAATAGGCAATATATTATATCCCAAAAATCAAACGAAAAAATTTCTAAAAATTTTTTAGAGTGATATTTCTGGAATCCCTTTTAATGTCTTGTTGCATTGGATAGTTTCTATAAAAATACTAGCTGACCTGGGCCCGCTCCGCTGCGCCTTCTTTTACTTTATACGGAACAAAAATTTCATTGGAATATTTATTTTCGACAATTAAAGAGCTTTTAGTGATATACCATGCTATGAAAATGGCTTGACAAACAGTTTAACAATATAAGTGCCTTTATCTGAATTCCATATGATCTTTATTGGTCTACGAATTTAAGTTTGGATGTAAGGTGTACTCCATTCTTAAAATAGTTTATTTCAGCCCGATATTCTCATGATATCTGATTTAGGGGTGTTTTCGGGGGAGAGGTGGTCCCTCAGATCCTTGGCCCTGAAAAAATATCAGCATCGTGCTCTTCTCTCAAATACCATTTATTTAAACCCCATATTGCCATTGGCTTAAGAGAAGATTAAAGGATGAGGCGTCCCCCAAACACATGGCCCCAAAATAGGTTATCAAATTCGTTTTCAAATCTTAAATACCTTTCATTTGAGCCACATATTGGCATGGTCGAAACATTTTTTCCCTTGGGGGTGTTTTGGGAAAAGGATGATGCCCTAAATATATGGTCGTACATTTGGATATCAAATTCGTATTCTACTCCCAAATACATTTATTTGAGCCCCATATTGCGATGGTCTCTAAAATTTGCTATTTGTGTGGTATTTTGGGAAAGGGGTAGACCCAGAAAAAATTGGTCCCGAAAGTGGGTATCAATTCTTGCTCTACCCCCCAATAACTTTCATTTAAGCCCCACATTGGCATGGTCGGTAAATATGCCCGATTTAGGGGTGTTTTGGGGAGTGGGGTGGTCCCCCAAATTCTTAGCCCTGAAAATATAGCAGCAACGTGCTCTATTCTCATATATCTATACATCATATATTTGAACCCCATATTGCCATTGGCCTCAAAATTAGATATCAAATTCGTTTTCTAATCTCATTAAACTCCTTATTGCAAAAGTCAGCAAATATGTCCGGTTTGGGGTATTGGCCCAAAAAACTATGAATAATTAGTTCCACTCTCTTCAGGACCCAAATTGTTTTGGTGAGCAAATATGTCCTATTTGGGGGTTGTTATGGTGGTGGGACGTCCGCTAGACAGTTGGCCCCTAATGTTGATATCAGAAACGTGGTCTACTCCCTCATACCTTTAATTTGAGCCCCATATTTAAATAGTCAGCAAATATGACCGGTTTGGGTGTGTGTTTTGGGGGATGGGCGGCCACTCAGTGAGTTGGCCTTGAAAATATATATTGGATTCGTGTTCCACTTTATAAACCCTCATATTGCAAATGTCAGAAAATACTTCCTATTTGGGTGGTGTTGTGGGTGTGGACACTTTTCCCGAATATTGATATCAAATTCGTGCTTTATTCCCAAAGACCTTTCATTTGAGCCCCATATTGCTATGGTCGTAAATTTGTCCCCGTTGGGTGATGTTTTTGGTGAGAGGAGGCCCCCCAAACACTTGGTCCCATATTTGGATATCAGATTCGTATTCTGCATTCAAATACCTTTTATTTAAGCCCCATATTGCCATGGTCAGTAAATAAGTCCTGTTTGGGGGGTGCTTTGGGAAAGGGATGGACCACCAGAATCGTGGTCCCACATTTGGATATCAGATTCGTATTTTACTCGCAAATACCTTTCATTTGAGTCCCATATTGCCATGGTCGGTAAATAAGTCCGCCATGGCGCTTGGCGTGGTACCCCTAGCACTTGGTCCGACAATTCGATATCAGATACGTTTTCTTATCCTAAATACCTTTCATTTGAGTCCCATATTGTCGTGATTGGCCTAAATATATGATTGGTAGGTTTTAGGGTGGGGCAGCCCCCCTAGGTACCCCATCCGAAATTTGGATACCAAATTTTTATTTTTAGGATACTACATGAGAGCACACAAAACTTCGCTTAAATCGCACCACCCATCTTCGAGATCTGACGTTTCTGAAAATAAGGGTAAGGGGGAGGATCCGTCCCCCTTCAGATATCAAAAAATTTAGTTCCCTATTTTCACCACGGGATCATTATGCACCATCTGTGAAAATTTCAAGAAAATCGGTTCAGCCGTTTCTGAGTCTATAAGGAACACACAAACATACAAACAAACAAACAAACGAACACACATTTTTGGCAAATTTTTGGCAATAATCCTACTTTTTTTGACAGCAGGTTCTATTTTATGCCAAAATCATAAAATCCGGCTTTCTTCGCTAAATGGTCATAAAATATTAAAAAATTATTCTTTTGTTGTAGTGGCTTAGGAAATAAAAAGTTTTCTTTTCAAAAATTTTTAAAATTCAAAATATTTGAAAATATTGCTTGTCAATATAAATTCTCTAAATTATGAATATACTAGCATATGCCCCGTCGCTTCGCAGCCCCGGATGGTAACCTAATACCAAGGGGTTACTGTATAGCAATTTTAATAGATTTAGCCACATCCGTAAAGAAAAACCATTTTGAAAGTTTATGTGCCTAAATGTACGAATTGAAAAAACCTCTAGTCGGCCGGTAAATACTGTCAAGATGTAACTGTATCGCAATTTTAAGATCTTAAGCTCAATCCATAAATAAAATACCATTTTCTTACGTTATAGTACCTAGATGTACAAATTTCAAAACAATCTTCTAGTTGTCCGTTGCATATTGCCAAGATGTACATGTATCCCTAATTTCACAGATGCTGCTCAGTCTGCAAAAAGTACCACTTTTTAGTACCAAAATGAACGAATATCAAAAAAATCTTTTTGTCGCTCTGTACATAGTGCCTAAATGTAACAGTATCCCAAATTTCAGAGCTGTAGCTCAATCCGTAAAGAAGGTGCCATATTGTACGTTTTAGTATAAAAATGTGCGAATATCAACAAAATCTTCTATTCGTCCGGTACATACTGCCAAGATGTGCCTGTGTCCCAAATTTTAAATATGTAGCTCAATCTATAAAAAAAAGTGCTTAATAGTACCAATTAAAGCACTTAAGTACTTTTTATTCCACTCCTGGTACGATTTCAACACTTCATATTTGGTACAACTGATCGTATTTTTGTCAAGACATCGATATTTTTTAGCATTTTTTATACGCTCTACCATAGGATGGGGGTATACTAATTTCGTTATTCTGTTTGAAACTACTCGAAATATTCGTCTAAGACCCCATAAAGTATATATATTCTTGATCGTCGCGACATTTTATGTCGATCTAGTCATGTCGGTCCGTCCGTCTGTCTGTCGAAAGCACGCTAACTTCCGAAGGAGTAAAGCTAGCCGCTAGAAATTTTGTACAAATACTTCCTATTATTAGTGTAGGTCGGTTGGTGTTGTAAATGGGCCATATCGGTCCATGTTTTGATATAGCTGCCATATAAACCGATCTTGGGTCTTGACTTCTTGAGCCTCTCGAGTGCGCAATTCTTATCCGATTGGAATGAAATTTTGGACGACGTGTTTTGTTATGATATCCAACAACTGTGCCAAGTATGGTTCAAATCGATCCATAACCAGATATAGTTGCCATATAAACCGATTTTGGGTCTTGACTTCTTGAGCCTCTACAGTGCGCAATTCTTATCCGATTGAAATGAAATTTCGCACAATGTGTTTTGTTATGATATCCAACGACTGTGCCAATTTTTTTTTTGTACGACGGATCCTCTCTTGACCATCAACATTCGTGAATCGGTCTATAGCCCGATACAGCTCCCATATAAATCGTTCTCTCTATTTTAATTCTTGAGCCCCCAAAGGGCGCAATTCTTATTCGAATTGGCTGACATTTTACACAGGTCTCCAACATGTAATTTAATTGTGGTCCAAACCGGACCATATCTTGATATCGCTCTAATAGCAGAGCAAATCTTTTCTTATATCCTGTTTTGCCTAAGAAGAGATGCCGGGAAAAGAACTCGACAAATGCGATCCATGGTGGAGGGTATATAAGATTCAGCCCGACTGAACTTAGCACGCTTTTACTTGTTT
This sequence comes from Stomoxys calcitrans, assembly GCF_963082655.1. Lineage (NCBI taxonomy): Eukaryota > Metazoa > Arthropoda > Insecta > Diptera > Muscidae > Stomoxys > Stomoxys calcitrans. The sequence goes on along the minus strand of NC_081552.1, from coordinate 78,455,683 downwards.
AATTTTCACTGTAAAAGTAAACAAGCTATTTCGTACTTGTTGGTATCAAAATGTATGATTTGTTAAAAATTACTTAGTCAGCCAATGTATATTCCAAGTAGAATCTACATATTAAATTTCAGAGGTCTAGTTTAATCCGTAAAGAAAGTATGAAATGGTATCAAATTCAGTACTAAACGTACGTTTCTTCCGTTTCCATTACTATTTTTCATATCTTTTCTATCTTCCCCCTTTTATTTCGCAACAACAATCATTTAAACCAAATTTCGAAGTTCTAGCTCTACCCGTTCGCCTTATGCAAAGTTCACCTATTTCGTATCACTATTTTAAATTGGACCACAATTTGGTACTTTTTGTTTCCAAATGCCAAAAAATTCTTTTGACATCCCAATATAAGTTGCCATAGTGTACTTAAATTCCAAAATTCAAAGCTCTAGCTCAATTAACGAATTTTTCCCACTTCTGATACTATTTTGGGAAATTTTTGTCACCAAATGTTATTTTTTCGAGACGCTCTTTAATTGAGCCCAAAATCATAATTCTAGCCCAAAATCATAATTTACCCCCGCGCTGGGTAAAAAGTCACCATTTCGTACTATTTAGTACATAAACGTACGAATATCACAAAACCCCGTCTTATCGCGAGCCTACAACCCAAGACTCACATTCGTGCCAAGTTTGCTGTAGTGTTCTGTTGTAACTTCCAACAACTCTGCCAAGTACGTTATATAACCGAACTCCCCCATTTGACTTCTTGCGCCTTTACAAGCCGCAATTTTTGCCCGATTTGGTTGAAATTGAGAATGTAGTGTTCTGTTATGACTTCCAATAACTATACTTAGTACCGTCCGAATCGGTCAAGAACCTGATATAGCTCCCATGTAAGGCGATCGCCCGATTTGACTTCTTGAGCCCTTACATGCCGCAATTTTTGTCCGATGTGGCTGAAATTTTGCGTATAGTGTTTTGTTATGACTTTTAACAACTGTACCAAATACGGCCCAAATCGGTTTAGAACCTGATAGAGCTCCCATAGAAACCGATCTCCCGATTTGACTTCTTGAGTTCCTACAAACCTGAATTCTTGTCAGATTTGGCTGTTATGACTTCCAATAACTGTACCTAGTACGGTCCGAATCGGTCAAGAACCTGATATAGCTCCCATGTTAGGCGATCGCCCGATTTGACTTCTTGAGCCCTTACATGCCGCAATTTTTGTCCGATGTGGCTGAAATTTTGCATATAGTGTTTTGTTGTGACTTTTAACAACTGTACCAAATATGGTCCAAATCGGCTTAGAACCTGATAGAGCTCCCATAGAAACCGATCTCCCGATTTGACTTCTTGAGTCCCTACAAACCTGATTTTTTGTTAGATTTGACTGAAATTTTACATGCGGTATTCTCTTTTAACAACTGTGCCAAATACGTTCCATCGTAGAGCGGAGATTAGCATGTCCGCCTATGATGCTACACGCCTGGGTTTAAACCCCGGCCTGAACATCAGAAAATTTTTCAGCGTGAGCTACTTTGCCATTGAAAAACTTCTCCTCAAAGAGGTGTCGCACTGCGAGAAGTTCTCCCCTGTTCCTTAGGAGAATGATCATAGGAAAATTTGCATTTCCATTTCCAAATACGGCCCAAATCAGTCTATAACCTGATATAGCTCCCATGTAAACCGGTCTCTTGATCCTCCTTGTTCGGTTCCTAGAAACTTTAATTTTTGCTGGTTTGACAGAAGTTTGGTATATAAATAGAATAAAATTATGCCCTTCAACTAAATTTATTTTGTCATTTTCAAATGTTTGTACCCTCCACCATAGAATGGGGGGTATACTAATTTCGTCGTTCTGTTTGTACCTACTCGAAATATTCGTCTGAGACCCCCTAAAGTATATATATTCTTGATCGTCGCAACATTTTATGTCGATCTAGCCACGTCCGTCCATCTGTCCGTCCGTCCGTTTGTCTGTCGAAAGCACGCTAACTTCCGAAGGAGTAAAGCTAGCCGCTTGAAATTTTGCACAATTACTTCTTATTAGTGTAGTTCGGTTGGTATTGTAAATGGGCCATATCGTTCCTTGTTTTGATATAGCTAAACCGATCTTGGGTCTAGACTTCTTGAGCCTCTAGAGTGCGCAATTCTTATCCGATTGGAATAAAATTTTGCACGACGTGTTTTGTTATGATACCCAACAACTGTGCCAATTCAGCTGGGGACTTGACTTCTTGAGCTTCTAGAGAGCGCAATTCCTATCCGATTTGGCTGAAATTTTGCATGACGTATTTAATTCTTACTTTCAACAACTGTGTCAAATAAGGTTCATAACCTTATATAGCTGCCATTTAAACCGATCTGAGATCTTGACTTCTTGAGCCTCTAGTTAAAAGATCATTTACATTCCTTAGTTGTACCTACATGCCAAATTTCGGACCTCTAGCTCAATCTTTAAAGAAAGTATAAAATAGTACCAATTTTGGTACCTTAATGTTCAAATTATATTATACTAGCTGACCCGTGCCCGCTCCGCTGCGCCTTCTTTTACTTTATATGGAACAAAAGTTTCCTTGGAATATTTATTTTCGACAATTAAAGAGCTTTTAGTGAAATACCATGGTACGAATATAGTATATCGCTTGACTAACAATTTAATAATATAAGTGTCTTTGTCCGAATCCCATATTATTTTTATTGGTCTACGAATTTAAGTTTGGATGTAAAGTGTACTCCATTCTTTAAATACTTTATTTTGGCCCTCTCATGATATCTGATTTAGAGGTGTTTTCGGGGGTGAGGTGGTCTCCCAGGCACTTGGCCCTGAAAAATATCAGCATCGTGCTCTTCTTTCAAAAACCATTTATTTAAAACCCATATTGCCATTGGTTTAGGGGAGTTTACACGATGAGGCGTCCCCCAAACACATGACCCAGAATAGGTTATCAAATTCGTTTTCTAATCTTAAATGCCATATATTGGCATGGTCGAACATTTTTAATACCCACCACCGAAGGATGGGGGTATATTAATTTTGTCATTCCGTTTGCAACACATCGAAATATCCATTTCCGACCCTATAAAGTATATATATTCTTGATCAGCGTAAAAATCTAAGACGATCTAGACATGTCCTTCCGTCTGTCTGTTGAAATCATGCTACAGTCTTTAAAAATAGAGATATTGAGCTGAAATTTTGCAGAGATTCTTTTTTTTGTCCATAAGCAGGTTGAGTTCGAAGATGGGCTATATCGGACTATATCTTGATATAGCCCCCATATAGGCCGATCGGCCGATTTAGGTTCTTAGGTCCATTAAAGCCACATTTATTATCTGATCTTGCTGAAATTTGGGACAGTGAGTTGTGTTAGGCCCTTCGACATCCGTGTCGTATATGGTTCAGATCGGTTTATTATACCCACCACCGAAGGATGGGGGTATATTCATTTTGTCATTCCGTTTGCAACACATCGAAATATCCATTTCCGACCCTATAAAGTATATATATTCTTGATCAGCGTAAAAATCTAAGACGATCTAGACATGTCCGTCCGTCTGTCCGTCTGTCTGTTGAAATCACGCTACAGCCTTTAAAAATAGAGATATTGAGCTGAAACTTTGCACAGATTCTTTTTTTGTCCATAAGCAGGTTAAGTTCGAAGATGGGCTATATCGGACTATATCTTGATATAGCCGGCCGATTTAGGGTCTTAGGCCCATAAAAGCCACATTTATAATCCGATTTTGCTGAAATTTTGGACAGTGAGTTGTGTTAGGCCCTTCGACATCCTCCGTGAATTTGGCTCAGATCGGCCCAGATTTGGATATAGCTGCCATATAGACCGATATGCCAATTTAGGGTCTTAGGCCCAAAAAGCCACATTTATAATCCGATTTTGCTGAAATTTTGGACAGTGAGTTGTGTTAGGCCCTTCGACATCCTCCGTGAGTTTGGCTCAGATCGGTTCAGATTTGGATATAGCTGCCATATAGACCGATATGCCAATTTAGGGTCTTAGGCCCATAAAAGCCACATTTATAATCCGATTTTGCTGAAATTTGGTACAGTGAGTTGTGTTAGGCCCTTTGACATCCTCCGTGAATTTGGCTTAGATCGGTCCAGATTTGGATATAGCTGCCATATAGACCGATCATCCGATTTAGGGTCTAAGTCCCATAAAAGCCACATTTATTATCCGATCTTGCTGAAATTTTGGACAGTGAGTTGTGTTATTCCTTTTGACATCTTTCTTCAATTTGGCCCAGATCGGTTCAGATTTGGATATAGCTGCCATATAGACCGATTTCTTGATTTATGGTTTTGGGCCCATAAAATGCTTATTTATTATCCGATGTCGCCAAAATTTGGGACAGTGAGTTAGGTTAAACCCCTTGACATACTTCTGCAATATCGTACAGATCGGTTCAGATTTGGATATAGCTGCCATATTGACCGATATCTACGTTTTAGGTTTTGGGGCCATAAAAGACGCATTTATTGTCCGATGTCGCTGAAATTTGAGACAATGAGTTTGGTGAGGCTCTTCGAAGTCCATCTTCAATTTTGCCCAGATCGGTCCAGATTTGAATATAGCTGCCATATAGACCGATATCGCGATTTAAGGTCTTGGCCCCATAAAAGGCGCATTTATAATCCGATTTCACTGAAATTTGACACAGTGACTTATGTTAGGCTTTTCGACATCCGTGTCGTATATGGTTCAGATCGGTTTATTTTTAGATATAGCTAGTGTACTTTTAGTATTTGGTCCAAATCGGAACATTTTTGATATAACTGATATGGGACATAAGGTATGAAATTTCCACCGAATTTTGATGGAAGGTGGTTTACATATATTCCCGAGGTGGTGGGTATCCAAAGTTCGGCCCGGCCGAACTTAACGCCTTTTTACTTGTTTTTAGTAAAAAGTAGCTAGTGTACTTTTAGTATTTGGTCCAATTCGTAAGGTATGAAATTTTCACCGAATTTTGATGAAAGGTGGTTTACATATATTCCCGAGGTGGTGGGTATCCAAAGTTCGGCCCGGCCGAACTTAACGCCTTTTTACTTGTTTTTTTTTATTGCGACCTGTGGTTTATACAAATATGGAAATTGCGACCTGCAATTTATATAAATTTTTAGCAGAATCCATGGCGGTGGGTTCCCAAGATTCGATCCGGACGAACTTACCACGCTTTTACTCGTTTGTTTTATTGATATTCCATTGCAGGATATTGTCCGGCTTTAGACCATTAATTTAATGCTTTCTATTGAAGGAATAGCGTAATTTAAAAAACAGCAAAAGTGTGTTGTTGCTAGAAGCATTTAATTGGCAATCCGTATCGCGATTTCAATTTCGACCAAGAAACATCATCAGCGGACGATGTCAAATGGATCATGGTGCTTTACATACCATCCCAATTAGAGTAGGCTGTAATTTTCATACCCTACAGCACTACTATGATACAGGATATTATAACTTAGTGCATTTGATTGTAACACCCAAATGGAAGAGAAATAGACCCATTGAGAAGTACACCAAACGACTCTGAATCACTTTCTGATTCGATGTAGCTGTGTCGGTCTGTCTGTCCATGTTAATTTGTGTACAAACTGCAGGTCGCAATTTTCATCCAATCGTTTTCAAATTTGGTATGGGCAAAAAATGGTTAAGATATATATATAAATATATATATATATATATATATATATATATATATATATATATATATATATATATATATATAAATATATATATATATATATATATATATCTTAACAATTTTGTACAACAAAATGGTTAAGATATATATATAAATATATATATATATATATATATATATATATATATATATATATATATATATATATATATATATATATATATATATATATATATATATATAGCCCGATTTTCACTCCTAGAGCCACTGCAAACAAATTCATTGTCCAATCCAATTTTGTACAACGCTTTCCTCGACGACTACCTCAATATATTACAAGTTTGCTCGAAATCGTTTCAGATTCAGATTGTGAGTGTGTGATTGTAAAGTGCTCATTCGTTAACTGAATCTCTCAAAATTTAGCAGGCAGGATTTTCTTAGACCCTCCATATTACTGATATTGAATATCTGAATTTCAAAGAAATCGGTCCAGATTTTGATATAGCTGCCATATATGTATATCGCCGATATTCACTCCAAGAGCCACTGCAAACGGTTATATAGACCAATCCTGCCCAAATTTTGCACAACGCTTTGCTCGACGACTACCACAATCGGTCGAAATCAATTCAGATTTAGATAAAGCTCCCATATATAGGTTCGTCAGATTTTGGGAAATTTGCAATAACGTTGTCATTTGTCAACCGTACTTATTACAAATTGGGCATACTCGTATTTGCTCCAAATTTGATAGGGATTGTTTAATAACTTATCTGAAAACATCCGCCGAGGTCCATCAGAATTGGTACAGAATTGGACATAGATCCCACATTGTACTTATTTTTAATTAAATTACAAAAACTTTAAGATGTCATACTTTTTACGAACAAGTAAATGGCTCTATACAAGTGGCTTTAGCTAATTAACAACGCCCATTTGAAATCCATCACAATGATGATGAATCACTACGACTTTCTTTCCCTATTTTCCATAGAAATTAATACCTTATTACCATTTTGATTAACACCCAAACTAATTGAGTTTGACCTCATTTTGGGGGATTCAATCAAACGTGTTCCCCAAAATCAAAAGCAAGAAAAAGTCTGTTTATTCAAATTGAAAAAAAAACTGAAAGCTGCAAAACAACCACAGCGATTTGAGGCAACCTCATTATCACAGGTACTTGAAAGGTTTTTTTCAGCTACATGCAGACTAAATGACGGTTAGGCAAGACTGGACCGCCAGACGGTCAGTGGTGGTAGATCGATCAATGGGTGAAGGGAAGCCGCATAGAATCGAAACTAACCACATCTTACTCTTACTCCACTTACTCTTATCATGGAAGAAAGTCAGCAAGGTAAATAAACAAAAACCAACCTGTCCAACAAGTTGTAATGCACACAAACGGAAAGTTGAAAACTTTCATTTGGTTCTTGGATTTCAAATGAAAACCACCTGAATTTGTGTAGCAGCGAATCAGTTGTAAATCAGAGCTTCTTAAAGGCGATTGTTATCACCGGTTAAAAGGGAAGAATACCAAACAAAATAATAGCAAGAGATTAAACTTAAAAACTCAATAGAAAAAGGAAGCAATAACATGAGGACCTTACAAGTGATCATGATCTTCAGTAAGGCTTTAAGGAATTTTGTATCGAGTTGAACTTTGTTTAAAATTTTTTTCTCGTTTTTTTTATTTAGTATCTCTGCTGCTAGCTACTTCCTTGGTAGAGGCAGGCCGTCGTAGGAAGCACAAAACTAGTTCAGAGGAGCCTTCTGCGTCTACCAAAACAAAGACTAAAACTAAATGGACTTCATCCACCGATTTGGCCGCCCATACGCATAATGCCATGGTTGCCTCTGAGGAACATGGCTACTATGTTAAACGCTCCTTCCTTCCACTCAGTGGGAGTTCCAATTCCTCCTCACTGAAAAGTCCTCCTTTTTTGGCAGTGCCCATTGCCTGGTTCCCTTGTCAAAGTGCTGACTGCATGAAACTCAATGCCATTGCCATAAATTCCAATAAAAACTCTTTGGCTGAAGGTTTCCTTTGTGATGATGACTGCCAGGGTCACTATGAGCCCATTTGTGGCAAAACCGTAACCGAAGTTGCTGTCTTCTACAACAAATGTAAATTAAATGTGGCCAAATGTAGAAGTCATGGCTATTGGTTGGATCTTAGCTATGAGGAATGTAAGACACAATATCCTGAAGAAGTGAAATATGCTGAGAAAAAATTCCGTTCCAATCCATTTTTCTGTGACAATCCACAAACAAGTGATAGCCAAAAAAAGCCCAGTGTTGTTTTGGAAGAGCTACAGCAAGCACAAACGGAAAAGCAAGTAGCCACTTTATTACCCTTGGAACCAGTCACCGAGCCACAGGTTGAAATTAAGGAAATCCATCAAAATGAAGCTGAAGCAAAGCAAAAGGAATCCAAAGATCATTATGAGAAAGTTGAAAATATTCAAGGAGTGCTTGCGGGAATTTTGTAAATGAAAGCAAATTTGACATGTGCAATAAAAATTTGATATATATATATATATATATATATATATATATTTATATGAGTCTATATATATGTTTAAATCACACTACAGTGTTTTGAAAGTTTTATCAGTTTGATTTCACAGATGGGAGATCGTGACGAATGTACAATCAACCAGTATGATGCCATCTTACCTCAGATATATAGGCCTGAAAAAATTTTGACTGTAGCTAATAGGTTTGCCCCTGTTCCTTAATGGAATGTTCATGGGCAAATTTGCGTTTGAAATAGGTTTAGGCTGAGTGGCTACCACAAAGGTTGTGTCCCCAGAAAAATGTAAGATGAGATTTTATTGTGTCCTCTGTCGAAACCAGCCATATGACGGCGCAAATGATAAATAGGAGCCATTAAGGGCCCTATGGATTGCATCCAAAGTTTTTTAAGCTAATTGTTCCGAACCTTACACACATTTTTAATTCGATAATAACAAGATCATACTATCCAATATCTTGGAAGAGAGCTAAGGTTGTTCCCCTTACAAAGGGTTCTAATGAATACCGACCAATAGCTATACTGCTTGAGTGCACAGTAAATCGACAAATTAAATCTTACCTGGTTTACTCTTCGCTTTTGACAAAATTCCAGTCCCGGTTTAGACAAAATCCCAATTGTGTTACGGCCTTACAAAAGGTAACTGAGAACCTACGACAAAATATGGACGCTAATCACGTTTAAATTTTGGTGTTACTGGATCATTCGAACAGTGTAGATACAGACACATTATGTTTTAAACTGGTTAAGTTTTCCCACTTCTCGCCCTTCTCAACAAGACTATTGAAATCGTACTTATCCCAAAGATCACAGTCGGTGGTAATTGGCAACCGTCGCGAGAGGGATCCATTCTGGGTCTTTACTTTACACAATGTACAGTAACGATCTTCCCGCTTGTATACGTCACAGTAGGATACACATGGATGCTGATCATGTACAAGTATATTTGAGTTCAATCAGATCTGATAATTCATATAATACGACCAACACGAACAGTGGCTTATTGGCTATTGAGCAGTGGGAGTAGGGAAATGTTTGCGTATTAACCCTAGAAAGTCTAAGTGTCTTGTTATTGGGAGAAATTTACCAGTTGTTGACTGGTATATTGGTATTGCTGGGTCTCGTATTGGTCAAAGATCACAGTCGGTGGTAATTGGCAACCGTCGCGAGAGGGATCCATTCTGGGTCTTTACTTTACACAATGTACAATAACGATCTTCCCGCTTATATACGTCACAGTAGGATACACATGGATGTTGATCATGTACAAGTATATTTGAGTTCAATCAGATCTGATAATTCATATAATACGGCCAACACGAACAGTGGCTTATTGGCTATTGAGCAGTGGGAGTAGGGAAATGTTTGCGTATTAACCCTAGAAAGTGTAAGTGTCTTGTTATTGGGAGAAATTTACCAGTTGTTGACTGGTATATTGGTATTGCTGGGTCTCGTATTGACATCGGTCGAAATGCGCGTACTTAAGGTGTCATTTTCAACAATAAGCTCCTTGCTCCGGGGTCTATACGTAAATATACTCCAGTACGCATCAAGCTATCACTTGCTAAGACTAATGGAATACCTAGGCTCTTATATGCGTGCGAACTTTTTTCAAGCTGCAGTGTGGACATGCTGAGGAAAATTAAGGTTTGTTTCAATAATATAACAAGATTCATTCATGGCCTCTCTATGAAATATCCTTCGAAAATCTTCTGAAAATACATACAATTATTAGCCTACATAGAATAATTTATTCAAGCAACTTTTATTTGAGTCCCATACTGCCATGGTGGGTAAATATGATCGATTTAGGGGTGTTTTGGGTGTTGAGGTGATCCCCCAAAGACTTGGTCCGACAGTTGGATATCGTATACGTTTTCTAATCTAAATTAGAGATCTGGCGTTTCTGAAAATTAGGGTAAAGGGGAAGATCCGCTTCCCCTTCAGACATCAAAAAATGTAGTACCCCATTTTCCCCACGGGATCATTATGCACCATCTGTGAAAATGTCAAGAAATTCAGTTCAGCCATTTTTGAATCTATAAGGAACACGCAAAGAAACAAACAAGCAGACAAACAAACTGACCGTTTGTTTGATTGATTTTTATATATAAGATATATATAACTATATATATATATATATATTTAGTGTGTCACCCCACGCCCAAAAAAAACCCTCAAGAGGACATATTTACCGACCACGGCAGTGTGGATCTTAAATTAAGGTCTTTGGGAGTAGAGCACGAAATTGACTTCCGCTTTAGAGATAAAGTCTCTGGGGATCCACCACACCCTTAAACATGACTTTTACTTATTGGGGTTCAAATAAGATATGATATAATTTGAACCCCAATAAGTAAAATAATA